>NC_084912.1:7663729-7983001 GCF_949316345.1 Pungitius pungitius | reverse complement strand
TACTAAGCCACAGTGCAGAGCTTACTCATGATGTACTTGAATTAAATTCATCCTTAACACAAGTTATGGATTCTTTCGGGGACCAAATCACTGTCAACTGTGAGTTTGATGATTAGTTACCACTGAAAGCACTGAAGTGATTCGATGGAGCAGTAATTGTAAACACTGTTACTTCAAAGATTCATTAAGATATGTTTAATCCTCTCTGCGTCACTGTATACGTCACAATTCCTCTTCTTCCGCTTCTGTGAAGCCAACACACACAGTGTCCGACCGGGACAGATGGCACGTCGGATGTGCCTCGACCAATGGCATTGTTCATTTGACATTAATACCCAAACACTGGCATCCTCTCCGATATCCCCTGAGGCCGTCACTTTATGATCAGATCACACAACCCCCTCCTCCAGCTCCGTAGGCCGTCCGCTGTGATGCAAGCAGCTCATCCGCGCTCGGGCCCGTTCGGCTGCAGGGTTTTAAAACGACGGGGCCGAGATTGGCGGCTCTCATTTTCTGGAGCACGGTCGCATCTGGATTCTTGCTTGTACGGGCTTGTTTATATGATTGGCGGGAGGGAGATTGATGCTGCTCTTTGTGGTAATCCCTGTGTATGACACAAGACTGCGGATTCGGTGGACACCAAATGTCCGTCACTCCAGCGCGGGACACACATAAATTAGAATTGAATTGATCTCATCATATGCTTTCCCTAAGGTTGCTGAAACAGTGTATTATTTTAACACAACATCACGTAAAAGCTGCTGATGTCATAAGTAGCAAAATTAAAATATCAAAATATACATTAATGCTGTACACATGTTGTGTTGCTTAGTTTCCATGTCCAGAAAAGCAAATGTTTTATTGACTTTTTACTGTAAACACTGCTGTTTCCAGCACATACCCGGGGTTTGAACCCTGTATATAGTTGTCTTTCATTCATTCATTCATTCAAGCATCAATGCTCTTTGCAACTCTAACTCTGTAATCCTCTATCAAATAGCCCAGTAATCCTGGCTGCCTCTTACATGGCATAATGCATGATCATTTGGGCTGCTCCTCATATTCCCTCATTTAATTTGAGAGCATTAACAGCTTGCAAAACTGAAAACTCTGTCTGTTTATGTGAGCGACTAGTTTGACCTCAAATTTAGGTTTGGTTCCTCAAGAATCTTTCACACTGTAATGAAAATATACACATTTGTATCTATTATGTGAGTTTGGAAACATCTTTTAAAAACAAGAAAATAAAAGAAATCCCTTGTCTTCAAAGCAAGTCACACACATCTTGTCGGTCCAATCTAAATCAGGGCAGATGGACTTTTGTGTTTTTGCCAGCAATGCAATATTGTACAAAGATGAACAAATTGGTCCTTGGATTAGAGAGGGTAATCTGCAAATTTCATGTTTTATATAACTTTGAACTAGTGTGCATGTTTGCTCATGATGTCCCCACAAATACCCTGTGAGTAGTTCAGTGTAACTTCATAATTGGTTGTGCTCACATTGATATTGGAGCTAAGTAGAGCACAAGCACTTATCAGAACATCTGGACAACGGCAGCAAACTGAATATTTTTGTTTACTTCCTTCTTCATAAATCATATGCAAACCCCTGTTGTTCTAAATGACAATTCAGGGTTTGGACAAGTTGCTGTATTTAATTCATCATCTTTATTCTTACAAAAGCGTAACATGCTCCACCGAGTGAAACAATTCAATTTAGCATCACATTCCTCAAGGCCTTAGGAGCTACAGTTTTGTCATTGCCATTTTGGTGTGAAGATTTGGAAAAAGTGATCTAAAATTATTTTTCATACCTCCTTTATCTTTAAAAAAAAAGCCTGCTAGCAGCTTCTCTTTGTTTTCCAGAAGGCGGCAGTAGAGTAGTTTTACAGCCTTCTTAAGGAGGTGTTAGTGACCACCTCCAAGCATTTAGACTGATGATGTCAGTATGTTTTAATCCTGCACCGTTGTAGCTGGTTGTGAGCAGGTAGGCCTCTCTCTCCCACCTGGAGCTGATTCTGAAGATTTCGCAGTATCATCAGTTTTACCCAACATCTAATATTTGTTTCTAAAGCCCTCATTTCTCTATTATCAATAATCTAGGTGCATATTCATCTAAATTTAGCTGTAGAAAAAACATATGACACAAGTAAGTCTAATACTATGCTACAATTTCAAGGATCTTGCACTATTACATTAGTATATATTACAGTAGTTTGATATACTTACATTCTAGATTCAAATTTGACGTACAAAGCTTGTTATCATTTTAGAAAAGATGATGTACTGTTGTTGATTACTTAAAGTTTAAAGCAATTAGATGAACTTCACCCCCAACTAACATAAAAGGACTGTTTCAGCATTTTATATATGACAGAATAAAGCTGGCTGGGACGACTCTTCATGTGACCTCACTTTGATTTACCAAAGTAAAAGGGATTCATTGATAAAACAAATCCTTTATTACAATGGTCTAAAAATTGTGCTCAATAAACTGTTTAAATTACAACTGAAGCTCCTTTTTATTGGTAGTAAAATCCTTACAGGTGTTTTGACAGCAACAGTAAACAAATTGGATGCAGCCCTTTCAATCGTAAAATAAAAGTATCATGGCGGCTGTACAACAGGAGTCTAAACAGTGCAGTTACACCTGTGCAGAAGGATTAAAGATCTTCCTAGCACGACCACTTTGGTTCACAACCCCACGGCTGATCCCTTTAGTTAATTCAACTGTCATGAAATCTCTCGTAAGGAGCTTGGTTGGATCCCAAATAAACAGTCGTGCTTGTTGGAATCTGAATGACTTCCTTCCCGACATGAGATAGGAAGGGTGAGGAACTTTAAGCCACCAGTGTGTCAACAAATGGTTCAAAAGGTGAGATTTATCCGCCCCGGAATGACACAGAGACTGAAAAGAAAACAATTTATGGTGATGGATGACTTTTTTGAAACAGGCAACACACAAAATCACATTGTTGATACACTAGGATTTAAGCTGTTTCAGTGTATTTCATCTTACTGAAAACACACACTCACTCACATCCGCAGATACAAACACACGCACACGCACACACACACACACACACACACACACACACACACACACACACACACACACACACACACACACACACACACACACACACACAGTTCATTCTTGACCTTGAAAAGATCTGTCGAAAAAACAGTCTCAAGGTCCATTTAGCATCTCTTCCAGAGCTTCTAGATTTTGTCGACGAAGAGACCTTCAAGCTCTGGGACAAAATGTCCAGTTGGAAACATTCTCATTGTCATGGCAACAGGGCAGATTGAATCTCCCAATAAAAGTCGTTCAAAGACAGCTAATAAATTCTACTTAAACATTTTTGTTGAGCAATATCAATGTTTCAGCATCCTCTTCTGCTCCAGTCTCATCTTGAGCTCTGAGACCAGCGCTGAGTTCACGGTGTCCCGTCTGTTCATGTACGCCTTCTTTCTCGGTTTGGGGGCCACGGTCGCTGAGATGGTCGGTACCGCCCACTGCCTCTCCCCCGGGATGTAAGCGGGTGGCGGAGGGGGCAGAGATGGGGCGCGAGGGGGCGGAGGCCACTGCCTCACCACATCGCTCACATTGTTGTTATAGTTGACGTTCTCCACGACGACCTCCGGCACTTCCTCTTGCACTCTGAATTTCTCTCCGGGGGTTTCTAGGACCTTGAAGGGGTTTCTGATGTTCCAGGGCTGCGTTGGTTGTCTCCTCCTCACGCGACGGTTAGGCAGGATCCGGTTGGACTTTTTGTTGCGCATGAATGTCGCAGTGGAGATGATGACTGTGACTACGACCATGAGACTAATGAAACCAGCAAGCATGCCTAGGATTTGCAAAGGCTTGTTTCTATTGTGCATCAAAAATGATCCCAAAGGCCCCCCACTGAGTTGGGTCTGTAAAAGAGCACAGGGACAATTCATATCCATGGGACTGAAGTCACAGTACGTCACACAAAGATTAACTTTTAAATGTCATAGTCCTGCATGTGTTCATTATTTTGATGAAGCTGAATGTGAGGTGCAAAATACAAAACGGAATTATGGCAAATGTACTGCCATAACACTGATAATAAGACAGTTTGTCCCTTTCCTCTGGAATGTCTTTACAAATGAAATATTCTACAAATTATGAATTTATTCTAATTCAATGTTATACTGTTTTTCAAGACAAGATCAGAGAGGTTGACTGGGAAACCCAAAGCTGAGACCATCCAACATCTGAGAATGAATATGTGAATTTATGAGAAAACTAAATTTGGTCATTTTTATTGGTTGTTGTGGTGTCATAAAGTACTAAGTCCCCAGAAAGAGATGATGAGAAAAGTGTGCTCCTGTACTCTTTCACAGACACAGCCTCGTTCTATTACAGAATGAAAAAGAAACGCTGCACGTTCTTGGTACTGCATGCAGAGTCAGAGCTGCAGTACTGATGTGCCGATGATCTCAAGGCAAGCTTCGCACAGGCCTCCTTATAATCTTTCTGATCTTGCCCTGAGCTTGTACACGGGACATTTTCACAGAGTTCCAGTATATAAGAGTCGAAATGAAGATTGTCAGTGAAATGGCGAAGGTGACAACGGTAAAACAAATCCCAAAGACAGCCCCTGGACGTCTCCTTAGGCCCAAGAAGTATGAGACAAATCTGGATTTGATCTGAAAACATGACAATTGTATTTGTGTGAGAATCACATTTTTTGTCCGAACAACTCACTTTTAACTTTAGCTGTGATTAAATGTCTTTTTTTGCAGGAAGTTGCACATACTAACTGATTTGCTTCCACTACAGACCCTTGATAGAAAGACCAACACTCGGAATATAGAGGGAAAAGAGCAGCAACACATTTGGATGATTGTTCATTTGTGTGAGCAACAATAATACATTGTTAAATTATTTGATGCAAGTCTCTGATGCTTGTGACTTTGCTTGTTTTAATGCATTTAAGCTTGTTAGACAAATGTTCATATAGTACATAGATATGACCCCTCATGAAGGTTTGACTTATAATCCTCCATCTAGTTTTGAGGCAACTTACGGCTTCAGTGATGTCGATCTTGATGACCGCAGTGGTGCTGAAGGACGGCTGGCCGCGGTCCCGGGCCTGCACCACCAGCGACCAGGTGCAGTCCCTCTGCTTGGTGATGTTCTGAATGATGGCCATGGACTTGATGTAGGACTTGAGCACGATCTCCCCCGTGTCGGTGTCGATATCGAAGATGTTGTTGTCCGGCTCGGCTTTCATGATGGCGTACTCGATAACGTTGTTTGGCACTTCTGCATCCTCGTCTACAGCCTGTGTAAATATGTTTCAGGAAAAAAGATAATACTACAAAATGGACTTTAGACTTGAGTTTCACTTCGTCACGAAAGGGCAAATACCTCTATTTTCACTGGCGCTCCAATCACCATCGTCTTCTCCAGGAAGTTGTCATTGAATGCGGGCGGGTGGTCATTCAGGTCCAACACAGTCACAAAGACCTCAGCCAGGCTGTACTTCCCTTCCGCGTCCTCTGCCTTTACATAGAAGTTATACTTGGACTTCACCTCCGCATCTAGGCTCGCCCACGGCTGTGTGTAGATGATCCCAGATGTAGGCTGGATCAGGAACCTGCAAATGAGACGGGATTTTTTCAAATCTAATTTAGATTGTTTATGTATCCAATTGAGAGCCACTTTATTTTTCCTTCAAGAGTAGAGAACGTGAATATTCTATTTTATGAAAGGATCATATATTTTATTGAGGTGAAGAGCCCCTTTCTTAAGGGATGGACACCTGACCTAAAAACAAGTAGTCAAACATTAAGAACAACCACAGATTTTCTTTCAAAACCAGATATGTTGCACTTAAAACTTTAAAACAATATTGTCACTGGCTTTTGGTAATCAAGGATACAACTGTTATTGCAAAGTGAGTGATTGTTTCACTGACTGTAGTTACCCTACAGTGACTTTGTCACAATCAGAAGTCTATTTTCTCCTCGAATCCCATTACAGGATTAACAAAGACACACGGCAAGAAGACGGTAAAGACATTTTCCTGTGGCCCCTCTAAGATACTGCAAAGTGTAAAGTCGGAAATGTAAAATGTAGCAGACCTTGTGGGTTAACAAGAGATGTTGATTCATTTTTTAAATAGGTAGTTTGGAGTGATTTGAAAGTTGGTTTCGACCAAAGAAGCTTCCACTAAGAAAAACAAAGTGCTCCAAATCTCTTTCCGCTGCTTATTTTGGAAATCCTGCTCTGTGACGTCACAGATCTCTAAATCGTCGCTGCAGAGCTCAAACCTCTACCGGGAGGTCAAAGAACACTCTACTACTACCTTCATTTCATCATACGCAGCACGAGCTTTACTGAGGGATTAAACAAGTCTCTACTAACATACCTGTCCAGGTCTTTTGAAATAAGGTATTCATGTTTAAAATTTGTTTTTGGCGTGCAGATGACCTTACAGACTGTATGTGTATGTGAAAGGAAAGGCCACCTGAGGGTATGTTGTGTGTTATTAACAGTGACCGCTGATCTTTCTCTCAGAGGTTAGACTTCTTACATGAAATCCAATAAAAATCGAGATGAGATAAAGTACGAGCAAATCCTCTGAGGGCAAATAGGACCAAACTGAACAAAGTTGTAATGTGAAAAACAAGTCTATTGCTTTCGTACTGCACTCTTTCCAGCAGATGTGTACTCACAGCAGGAGGTATTCATAAATACAGTAGTCTATAGTTAAAGAGCCACATCTGTTAATCATTTTAACAAATTTCCTGTTTTTCTAATGTCAACAAATACTGAGGTATCAACTGATAATATTGTTGTATAAGCATTTGTGACTGTATTTGGATGTTTTCATTCCCATTTGTTCTCCCCACCCGATTGTGTACAAATGATGGGTTTACACATGAGACAATAGGACAACACACAGTCTCAACTGAGGCAAACTTTAATAAAAGGAATTGCTTTTTCATGTAATAAAATAGATGCATTTTTTTGTGAAGGCTGATAGCATTACATGGCTGAGATCCATTTGAAGGGGGTGGCGGTGCTGAATAAATATACTTTTTTTTAGTTAAAATAACATTCTTATACTCACAAGTCAGCCCCTGATCCATAGATGGAGTACTTCACATCTCCCCAAAGTCCTGAGTCAGGGTCTGTTGCCTGTAGACAAACAGAAAACATGATTTGGTTTGTAGCAATTGTGCATATTATGTCAGTTTTATAGCAGTCAGTCTGTACAATCTGTAACTCTTTTTTAGGAGCGCCGTATGTGGCTCAGTGAGCTCACGCATGTCCCGCTTTCAACGTCACACCGCTTATAGACTTCCAAAAATTGATGGTGACATTTGTCTGTGCCTTTTTACTAAATCAGAAAAGCGAACTTTCTGCTGCCGTGAACTCAGTAAATTGAAAGAATATGTTCTGGATTGGAAGATAATAGTGCAGGGGTCAGCTATAAAAAGACTCTTTATTCATGTTAACATCATGACGGGCATTGGGCTAATCTGCCTGTCTGTCTGTCCCTGCAGGGATGCCTGTTTCGCTGTCTGAACGTGTCCAAGGTCACTTTCTGCCTGTTCTTTCATCTGATTGAAATTGCCTCGGATCAAGGAAATGAGCCTCTGTGGCGTTCACGCGAGGGCAGGATTTATCAGCAGCCCCCCCCGGCTGCTTTGAGCCTCCGCAAGGATGATGTGGACCAAGGGCGTTGCATGATGGGGAAAAAAAACAAGTCACCCGTCCTTTATTTTTTCACCAGATGACACGGGAACACGTTGCTAAATGTGTTTATTTCGGCACACATTTCTGTGGTGCAGCTACATGTGCTGCTAAGCATTAGGGGAAAAAATCTGGGAATTTGGTGTTACACAACAAAATGAAAGTGATAGCCATCTGGCAGCTTACCTCGCCTAGCTTTTATCTATGTTTTCACATATTATCCCCACCCCTCGCCGCTCAAAAACACGACGTTCAGGGAATTAACGGCCCTCTTGAGCATTCTGTTAAAATCGGCATTTCATCTTTAGCTCAGAGTGACGTACATTGCCGTTGGCGTGTTTTGGTTTTGGACAGGATGAAGACTCTCACCGTCACAGACACCACATTGGAGCCACCGGGTGAGTTTTCTGGAATTCTGGCGATGTAGTAATCGGAGGAGAATTTAGGAGCATTATCGTTTGTGTCCAGGAGATGAATGACGATGTCCGCTGTGGCACTGAATCTCTCCGGCGTATCGATCTCAACTGCAAGTAGCTGGAGAGGAGAAGGATGAGAAATAAAGGACTGTCAAAGCGAGCAATACATAGCAGATGGAGGTGATATAACACTGCCATTTGTTGCGTGTGTCTGTGTGTATGGTGGGTGGGGGATGGGGGCGTCGCTGCATGTTGACCTTGTATGTGAGGAAGTGGTATTTCTCGTAGTCCATGGCAGCAGAGTCTTCTACTAAGATCGTGACCTGGGCGTCATTGAGGACAGTCTGCGGGACGACCCGCAGCATCCTTCCCGGTCCAATCAGTCTAAGGTTAAATTTAGCATTCGCACCCTGCAAGAGAACAACACGCGTCGCCATGTTATCAGTACGTGTCACTAGGGTAAATAAAAGTTATATTGCAGATGCTTGGATCTATATATCGTAATCTGGTTGTCACAAACCTATCGCAGACATACTGCATAATCCATGTAGTACACAGTCCATTCAATTAATATGAAAGTAATGTAGAATTGATCCGTAGGATATCAGTGGTGGAACATAATATCTATGGACAAAGAGAGCTCGCCATGATGTTGTAACAGTATTATCGGAGAACCCATTTGGTGAACATCAGCTATTTGGCCGAGACTCAGACAAGAAGCTGGAAAACCCAAAGTGACTAAGCTGACAAATGGTACAGCTAGAGAGCGCCTTATAATTTGTGTTGGCTTACTTTCAAATTTTGTGCAATTTTAAAAGGATTGTCTATGATAATGGAAGGCTTAAGGTCATTTCATGAATGTTGATTAAATCAGTCTCTTATTAGATAACAATGCAATTTGGCTTTGGATGAGTGTTATTACATAATCCGTGTAACATGATCATTATAGCAATCTACTGCTCAGTAAAACATCACTAAAAATACTGTTTAGTCAATTTCAAAATTAACAGTCAGTGTATTAGAATATGTAGAAGACAATATCGGCCTCCCCACCTGATCGGAGTCGTTGACAGTAATTTTCAGCCCCCGCAGTATCTCGCCCTCGGGCGGATGCTCATACATGGTCAACTCAAACATGTTCTGAGGGCCGTTCTCTCCGTAGAAAGTGGGGGGATTATTGTTCAGGTCCACCACACGGATCACCACCGTGGTCACCCCATAGTCCATGAGTCTGCCTTCAGGACTTACTTCAGAGGCCTGGACCAAAGGTTGGGTACAGGTTGTGCAGGTCAGACCACATTTAAAACTGAGACTGCATGATATTTACGGTAATCAAGCTATTTTTTTTTACCCATTTGATTGTGTGACCTGCAACTAACCTTGACTTTAATGTTAAAGATTTCTCTCTTCAGATACTTGGAGGGAGTCAGTAGTGTGATACAACCAGTTGTTTTATTTATGCTAAAAACACCGTCGTCACCTGGAGAGACAAACAACAGATTAATGAGCACCGTTGATTCCAAAATCACTCTCATGTTCTTGAAATGAAGTGCTTACCATCCTCAAAGGAATAGCTGATTGGATTTGAGTTTCCCACATCGCCATCTTTGGCAAGAACAGTGAATATTTCAGATCCCTGCGGAAAAGATGATCGGAATGTTTTTCGTTTTATATCAATAGTAAAATTTGATTGGTAGTTGGTGGTTGAGTTCAAGACAACAATTCATGCAACAATGACCTGGAATAAAGCTGGCTTCCTGTAAATTATACTTATTTAACTCACGGATACTACTAATATTCTTAGAGAACTTGCATAACATTGTTAACGAAATGTTAAGATTTTCCAAGACATCTAACACAGCAGGACATTTAATAGTAATTATTTCCCTTTGAAAGAGAGTCAGAACCTATAATCTCTCTCATATGACGGCAGTGACATTTTGTGACAAAGAAAATGCAGCTTTCATCTGAGGAAAGCTATAAAGAAGGCAGCCGATTGAGAAATGTCGACGGTTAAAGCTGACTGATATGAGATGATAATATCTGTCTTTCACAGAAGGTTGTTTTCATACTCACTGGCTCTGAGATTTCATAAACGTAGCCGAAATACGGTGTCCCGATAAAAGATGGCGGCGTGTCCTGTGCATCGATCACATTGATCGTCAGGGTAGCAGAAGACGACATGAACTGCTCCTTGCCATTATAATTACCCCCACCATCCTTGAACAAAAGAAATGTGAGAAACAAATGAGGGCATACAGACTTCCATCTATTTTGAGAGATTATTTCAGCCTTGTTTTCTTGAAAACAAACCCATTTGCTTACACTTAGTGTTTCTTATTCCCCAAAGTATTTTGCTTATCCTTTAGGCAAACAAAATGCATTGAAGGTATTCCCTTCAGTGTAAAACGTTTGCAAAGCTGACTTTTAAAGTATTTTTGAGAGCTGCATGGTTTACACACACGTATTCTAGCCGTGTCTTGGCAAAATATAAAAGCAACTAAAAAAGCAGAAACAGAACACATTTAAATTAATTAAATTAAAGATGACAGTTGTCCACTGCACAACAGACACATGCAATGGGTTCTCATGCACCCAGTACCTTTGCAATGACAGTGACAAAGTGTGTCTTTGTCTTTTCATAGTCCAACGTTTCCCCAGATCTGACACGGAGGACACCACTATGTCTGTCAATGGCGAACAAAGTGAACTGGGGATTCTGTAACAGAAAACCAAACAAACGCAGGATTTAAGATCACAAGCACCCAAGCACCCAATCACCAGCTGTGTAAAATCCAGTCACTGAAACCCCCTAAACCACTTTATCAACAACTCACGAGAGATATCATGAATAGTGGTCAGATGGTTGCATAAAAACTCTAAATGGCCACTTGAAGTATCCTCCATAGCCATCCATAGCCCATATGCCCACATGCTATGTGAATAAGGACATTGAAAGCAGGTGAAAGCTGCTGCGTCCAGATGTGCAGCGCATCCCTCGTCTCTGTCACTCCAGGCCAGCTGTTCTTCGGTCCTAATAGCCCAAAGTGCAAACTAACATTCTCTGCCACGCCGGTCAAAGCAGCCGTCTAAGCCTTCAGTGCCTAACACAAATGTAATTGGGATTTAATCCCCATGCTCTCCAACTGGAGTTTCACCTGAAGGAAGTAGGTGACTGAGCCTCCTGAGCCGGTGTCTTTGTCCACTGCTTCTACTTTGTAGATGCTGATGCCAGACTCAGTTGTCTAAAACACAGAAAATGATTTAGGGCACACCGGGTTTTAAAAGAACTGAATCTACACATATCTACTGTTATGTTTCTTTAATGATATAGTCTTTTTTTTCTTTTCACAGAGCATCCCCTGTTGGCTTAACTTACTTCCAGGACGTCAATTATTGCTGGCATGTTTTGAAATTCAGGTTTTTCATCGTTTGCATCCATTACAAATACTGTGACTCTTTCCACTACCTAACAAGAACAATAATAAAAAACACAGAAAACATATTTAATTGTATTATAGTGGGATGTATTATGAGGTATGGTACTATACTATGATCACATACTGAACCAACTCCTTACCCTGCTTTGCCCGTCTGTGATGCTAACTAGAACATCAATAGAATCTTCTTTCTGAGCAGACAAAGAAAACAAGTTGATATGAAGGTAAACACAACGACATTTTTTACCCTAGTGTCCTCAGAGACGGATGCTACATTTACTTCTCTATCCAGCTGTTCCACCAATGTGATGTTTCCGGATTTGGGGTCAATCCTGAAGTATTCTTTAGACCCCGGGTCAAAGGAAAGACCATACCTCACATCCTGCCCCTCGGGGTCCGTGCCATTGAGACAATAGATCTGTGTACCTGCAATCATGATTGTTGTGAGATTCGCTTCGGGCAGACTGGTTCAGACATATTTGGAGGAGAATGAATGTATAGGTAAAAAATGTGTATGTTCATGTTCCTTTTGAAAACTGAAGAATCACAGGGTCAAACTGGCTCCACATGCTAAATTAGCCACTCGTTAACCCACAAACAAAGAGTCTAATAAACTCATTGATTGGGCAATACTGCTGTGGATCAAACCAAACTGAGTTAAAATAGCCAGCGTTGTCATCATAAAAAGTACCCTGACTGGAAGGTGTCAATGACTGAACCAATTTCACAAACAGCAACATTTTGCCTCACATCTACAGGTGGCGCCGAAAAATAAGCTTGTTAAATAAGCCTGTTCAGCAAATCAAAGACTATTTACCATCATGGACTCACAAATATTGGCAGCCGAAACATTTTTTTTTATGATTGGCTAGTATACCATCGTTACATTACATCACATTACATGTCGTCGTACCAGCTGTCCACACTAAATGTGCTGCATGTCAGAGGTAGAACTTACCAACAGCTGTATCCTCTGAGAGGCTAAACAGGGCCAGGTTCCCATTGTAGATGTAGGGTCCATTGTCGTAGAAATGAGGGGCAAAGTCGGCATGAGCTAAGGTGAAATAAAAGCATCATTCAAGTTTCGTGGGTGTACAAATATTATGTTTGCTGCTGTGCTGTCTATTTGTGTTTACTATGGACATTGTTTACAAGTTAAAAAGTATTATGTAATTCACTATAAAGTGAGATGTGTAGCAATAACACTTTACAAATTGATCATTGAGTAAATTAACTCCCACAGAAACATGTTTTACTTCATCTTGTCCGCAAAAATATACATACAGCCCTGATTTATAAACTTGGGCTACAAACCAAGCTCACTCAGTTCGACTGGGATTAAAGGTGAGTTACGTCAACATCCTAAAATACTCTTTCTATACATAGCTCTGTGATCTCTGCTGGCCGGAATAATGTTTTTACTATTTAGAATATCACAACCAACTGAATATTAAAATCATTTAAAACATTGACATAGGTGTGCCTGTCATACAGAAGGAAAACAGACATATAAATAAGAACTACTAACCAGGGGAGGCAAGACTATATAGATTTCGATAAAAGTTAAGAAAAATGTACAATCATCAACCCGCACACCCAAATATCTCTGAATAGCATTTACAATCAGATAACAGCAACATGCCAATGTCGAGCAGGTCATTTAAAAGTTAAACTCACCGAGGCAGGGGTGTACAAACACAAAAAGCAGTGGCAGATGTAATATCCTTACAATCTTCATCATAAAGAATGAAGTTATGAAACCGCACCATGAAGACAGCTCCCTCGAGAGTCCTGTAAATCAGGTTCGGCTCTCAAGGTGTTGGTGTGCGACTGGAAATGGCCGAAGGCAGATGCTCAACAGCTAATCCAATGACATCTTAAGAGTTACCCTTAAGAGTGTCCAATCCACGGCTCTGTCAAAACCACAACAGCTTTTGTTTAATATGAAAAACAAACATATCATAGAAGAGATGGGTTTTTTTTGAAGGTAAGAAAGCTGAACTGTCAAGATATTATGGCTTTATATATTTTAAATACAACACTATTCTACACTGATCCAGGATGTAAATCTTAAAAATATGCTACTGTAATGTTTTGTGTGATAACATTTGTCAAATTATAATTGCCACCCAGCATATACTAAATTTATTCTTTATTCTTTATTTGTTGTTAACTTTGTCCATTGTGTCCCTCCTTAATTAAAAAGGGGCACATTATGAGCTCTTTTTAAATGGTATTTTGGGTCCTGAAACTGGCTAATCGTGTTTGATAATCTTATTGTATAATACCCTAAAATAAATGTTGCGTAATATTAAGCCCTGTTGTCCTCCATTTGATAAGGGGCGCCTTTCTAGAAACACATGAGGACACTGTGTGTCTACAAGTCCATTCAGTGTCTGAACTAGTGAAATTATCTATTTTTTTATTAACCCAGACAAAATGTAGATTAATGCTACTCACAGAGCCTCGAATGACCCAACTTAATTTAGTTAAACATACACTTTATAAGGAAAAGTGTGTATCATTTACCATATCTCTTAATGGAGCCTCCATGTTTGTCCTGTTGCCCACAACAACGGGGGAGAAATGTATTCTTACTTATCTACTAGAGTTACAGTATTTTGCCATTCCTATTAAAAAAAAGTCAGAACAACTGTTCGTGCAATGGGATTTACACATATGAATAAACCATTGACTGTCTATTCTCATACTAAATTCCAATCTTCTTTATAATCTGAGTGCTGGTAGATTCTACGTTATACAGCGTGAGCTCAGTGGATGCTCGCTGCACAAGCTGCGCTTTCAGAAACGTTTAGGTTGCGGCATGGTGATAAGGAGTAGAAGAGAGACATACACATCATGATCAAAGTCCTTTGCACACAACTGTCCTCCACACCCTCAGGTTTTAAACAGTGTCCAGACGGCAACGTAGTCAAACTCAATCGCTTATTTTTACCCACTTTGAAGCGGAACACGGATAACTTTTACACAATGGGCGCACAGTACATCAAACGACAAAAGATCACCTGTCAGATTATTTATGTATGTTGGCGGTCAAGGCCGTGGCTTCAGGTTTAATTCTCATGGTCCTGGCAGATGGCTGGCCAAAAGATTAACCCACTGTGCTCTAATCTCACCTCATCTTGTAATGCGCGGAGCCTGTTGGTGGCACACATCCTCCATCAGACATACATGTAAGGCACAATTAGCACACACAATATGGTCTTCCATTGGTGGACATGTTGCATATAGTATGCAACAATATGTGAGCTTAAAAAAAAAGTCTCTTTTTGGTCAACTCTCAGAGTCAACGCAAGTTTTATTACAAAATATTTAAACCATCAGAAGTATGCCAGTATACAAACATTTGATGGTTATACCTGATTCCGCAGCTAAAAATTTGCAAGTGTCTTTGCAGGGATCGCTGAAAAAAATCATACGGATAAAAGCTCAGCGCTCATCTGTAGTCATCTTCTTAGTTTCTAATCCTTAGCCTTCAATCTCAGCGGCATGCTGACCTCTTTGTTCCTATTGAGGACGCAGCCACGAGGCCGTCCATAGGGAAATTTCAGCGAGATACTCATCACTTCAGCCTGCTGCTGTACGAGCATAATTTCATCTGGATTATTGTTTTACGTAGACAAAACTTCAGTGTATTCCAACAGTATCGGTACAGACAAGCCACTGACACAGACGCACCGTGTCTCAAATCACACAGTTCTCTTTATCAAAATGCATCTCTAATATTGCTCCTTAGAGGAATTAGCAATGGAAGACGGGAAAATGACAGAAATCAAGAGCAGCAGAGGATGAAACAAAGTAGACACTGATATGTTTCCTCCATGTGCTGCGAACATGGACTACTTTATAATGCACGCAAACATGTCTGCCATCACTACATTACACAGTAATACAATGTGTTGTCTCCTATATTTACTCAACTGTCTTCTAGTGTTTTTTGTTCAACTTTTGGAAGGCTTTTTAATTGTCTCATCCTTTTTGTTTCAGAGACTTACATAAAGCATTTTGCATTATCCTGTGCATGAAATCTGCTGTAAAATTAAAGTTGCCTTTCCTTGCATTTTGCGCAAGAAACTGTGTGCTAGTGTTACTTTAAAATAACTAAAAACAATCATGTGCCACATATCTGTATTATCTCATTGCTGATGAATTGGAATCAAATTTTGAGAAAATGGTTCCCTCAGCGTCACTTGGGTTTGCTGCATGTGACCGTTATGTGATATCGGTTGAAGTTGAGTGCATGTTTTTGGCCATTTATCAAGAAGCGCTGTTGACGGAGAGAGCTGCAAGTGGAATTAGTTTGGCCCAAGTCCTGTTCATATCTCTGAAACGTGACAACTACCAAATAACAGTTTCACCATGACATCGAGAACATTTTGGATTACAAGAATTCCAATCAAACCAAAAATACGCCAGTCACTCATACAAAAAAAAGCATTGTTATATCAATCATACTTCTCTATTCTGAATAACCAACGTGTTCATGTGTACAGGATTGGCAGAATTAAAATTGAAGTATTATTGTAGAAAAAATCTGATTTACCAGGTCAAAAATAGTCTGTTGGAGCACCTGTTGTCAAGACACCCAATTCAGCTTTACCATTTTGGATTATTATTGATAATCTCTAGTGGGGTTTGCCAAGGGCAGAGGTTCGCTTTTAGTCCTGGTCCACTCTAAATCTAGGTCACTCTTTTAATCTCTCCATGTAGAGTATACTGTAGGTTGACAGCCTTTTTCATTCCATAAACCTCAGAGTGTGCTAGCACCATGAATACAGAGTACAGAGACATCCTAAAAGAGCAGACACACTTCTGCAGGGATCATAGAGGATGGAAAAGACCACCAGCAGGTCCAAATCAACAAACAAAACACGAGGCCTTGGTAGTATACATCATATACATATATAATACACCTTTTAGTAAAACAAGTGATATGGTGTGTAGGTGAATTTGACAAGATGCACGTCATAGTATAAAAAGTGAGCCAGTGGGCTCAAGCAGACAGCTGCTTTTACACTGCTGCCCTCAAGTGGTCAGACACTACCAGTGCCCGAGTGCGTCCGGAAACATTTAGACATTAAATGACCATATCTGGAAATGTACATCAGTTTTTTGTGATATAATGGGAAGCAGGCCCTTCAAATTCTTCTAATCAAGTAGAGATAACATGTATGAGGCAGCAGGGCTGCAGTCAGCATAGATTCTCCATGTCGTAAGTATAATGAAGAATGTTATTGAAAATATGGAGGGGAAATGATTTGTGTTGTTATAATCGTTGTGCGTGTCCTTTTAAGGTTTGTTACTGAACTTTTATGTGTAAAAAACTGTTATGCTTCCACACATCTTTGGAAAATAGATTTTATATTTAAATAAAGATTATTTTGGATAGAGAAACATCAATGTATTTTCAAGCTGAAGGAAACACTCTAAATGTGATTGTTTGTAGACGTATTAATGTTTAAACTACCGACATGTATCTATTTTTGTACAATACCAGCCTATGTGAAGCTTAAAATAACAACACTTTGTAAACTAGGAGGCTAAACTGTGTTGGATGTATCTAAAGATTTCTGAATTGTTTCTCTCCTTTTCCGACACCGTATTATCTTACGCCAAACATTCTTAAATTCACCAGGTCGTTTCAACCCGACAACATTTCAGGGTGCAACGTGCATTTAAATGTGATTGAACGTAAAACAGTGTACAATCAAAGGGGGGAGGGGGCCTCACACGCATGGATTTGGGGATCACGTGACCTCGCCCACAAAGGATGACGTGAGCGTGGCTCCAGCAGCGGCATTAGCACATGGGGGAAAGTTGAGGGAAAGTTTCTAAGGGATGATATTTAAGCTAAAAAATGTTGAAGACAAATTACCGAATATTTCAACGAAAACCTCCGACAAAGTGGCGTTTTTTTTAACTGAATATCGCATCGATTTTTTTTTTTTAAACCTTTCATTTTTAATTTCCGTTCAGCCCTCCTGTTAAACGACGGTGTTTGTGCAGGACGCTCCTCCGCGCTGCGGCAGAGAGGAGCCCCGCGCCGCGGACACACACAATGAAGCAGTGTGTGTCCTCCTCCGACACAATGCTGCAGGATGCCACGAAGGGGACCACGCTGCTCCTCGCTGGATCCCAGACGGTCATCGCTCGATTGCAGAGAGAAAGAGACCGAGAGACCAGCTAAAGGTTTGTAACATTTGAAACTCGAACATCACCACCTTTTGTATTGTGGCAGGAAATGACTGAAAGCTTAAAAAAAAGAGAAAGAAGAAGAAGAAACCTCCGGAGCTCTGCAGCGCGCACCTCGCTGCCGTGCGCGCACAACGCGGCGTGAACAACGACGAAATCTGTCACTGTTCCCCCGCTGCTGTCATCCCAAACCAAACCTGCGTGTGAGTGAGTGAGTGAGTGTGTGTGTGTGTGCGCGTGTGTGTGTGTGGGATGTGCGTTTCTTATTATGCTGCAGGTATTAACGATGATTGCGCGAATTACGGAGGCTGCCGTCGTCTCGCATAATCAATAACTCTCTATTGGAGATGTGAGTCAGTCATAGAATCATTTATTCCAGATTGAATATTCGAAAAGCCTCACAGACTAATAGTAAGCAGAAGTATTCATTAGTCTGTATTCATTCTGGTTCATTGGGTACGAAGGCTCCTGAATTGAATGCCCCCTCCCCCCCCCAATGACGGCTGTGGTATCCCCCCTCAACACTCCTACACACACACACACACACACACGCATATCTATTTCTATACATATATTGATATAAATACATATAGGTGGGTAGTCTTTTTTATGTCCAAATAACATCCAAGCCCAAATCCATGAATCACATTGACACGGTTTTCAGTATTTGCGTGAAACGCTTCATTGTTTCACCACAATGCCTCCGGATAACCAGCAGAGCCTTCCGTGGCTTCAAGGCTGTGGAGGCAGCCATTAATGTAATTTGTAGTGAGATGATAAGCAGAGTGATGTGCGTTTCTGCTTGAGCAGAGAGTCAGATTTGCCAAGCGCTCCAGTGACTCTTGAATATGTAAAAGTGCTCGGCTCAAGTGCTTCAACCTGACAGTTTGACGGCTATGGTGTATTAAGCTCAGATAATTGGGTGATATTTACTTACAGAGCACACAATCACTCCACAAACCGCGTCCTTTTTCCCCTAACGATGTCCTCCGTTGAAATGATTGCATGTGGGCGGGGGCATGTGTTGGCTATATTTATTTTTCATTAACATGAAAGTTGTCAATGTATTTGGAATTAAGACATTTTCTCTACTTAAACATTTAAAATGATGTCAGAATAGTTATTTGTTGTAACGTGTTTCTGGCTCATCTTTCTAACTGATTAGCCGCAAAGTTGATCCTTTCAATGAGTGACACAATACTTACTAAGCATTAGTAGTATTGTGCGGTTTCTAAAGTATGAACTGCTTCTGATCAAGTAGTCCGCTTACAGGGTTACTTTTGGCCTCGTACCCTTCGTACATGTGGAAACGCTACACTGAATACTTCTTTAAACGTGACTCCCGGAGCGCTGCGCCTCATGGCGGCCCCTCTGCTTCTCGTAGGCCACAGTGCTGCGTGGAGTTTTAAATTATGAACTTTTCTTTTCTCTAAATAAAAACGTAGGCTTCTCAAAGTTGCCGACATGCTGAAAAAGGCTTACAGAAACAGCGAGGAACCGTCCCTATATTCATCCACATGTAGTGATCCCAACAGAGATCACAGACGCATCCACTGCACCACGCTCACTGGTGCAAGATCAGGTTTTGATGGCAAGTTCTGACTTGCTCTGCATATTTCTGCTGATTTAACATTAAAAAATAATCTCAAATGAGCCCTTCACGAGTTGAGGCTCGTGCATTTTACAGTTTCTGAGAAATGATGACAAACACCAGCACGTATGTAACTCTCCAACGGCTCAGCTCGGCAACAGACTCACTTCTTGACTCCTTGTGAAAAAGACTGGGGCGGGGGGCGTGTTGAAATATCACAGCAGCTGAAAGCATTTTTTTACCTGACTCGGTGCCATGTGGAAGGGATCAGGATGATAACCAGCTCTGTTTATATTAAGTCCCTCCCTCTCATCCGTCCTCTTCTTCATCAATGACCCAAGCCTGACCGAGAGGGAGTGACCTCTTTTTTTTCTTCCCGGTTCCTAAGAAAATGAGGCAAACAAGAAATAAAGAAGCGGTGTGTTGCACAAACTTTAGGACATTCCTGCCGTTTCAGATCAATGCAGCTGTTGTTTCGAGCTAAGATGGGAAACCATTTGCCTCTTTGTTGTTTCTGCCCCATTTAGTTTTATAGTTTATGTCTTCCACTTAATGCAATGTCTGCTGGACATGCATTTGTTACGACTTCTTATTTAG
Organism: Pungitius pungitius; assembly: GCF_949316345.1. Taxonomy (NCBI): domain Eukaryota; kingdom Metazoa; phylum Chordata; class Actinopteri; order Perciformes; family Gasterosteidae; genus Pungitius; species Pungitius pungitius. The sequence continues at coordinate 7,963,004 of NC_084912.1, read as the reverse complement.
CTTTATACTCTATTTACCTATGAAAAGTGTTTGCACAACTTGAGCCAAACGCAGTTTGCAGGATAATGATGTATGTAATGATGTGTCACAGATGAATCACATCTATTTGGGACACTCTGTCCTTACTGAACTGTCTGTCTTCTTACAGAATGAAGCTTTAGCCTCTGCGTGACGAGCTTTTACCAGCAACCAGACTAAAATCTAGACGTCCAGTGACGAAGCCACGACTCAAGAATGAAGACCAAATATGCAGTTGTCTTCATCTGCATCGTGGCCCTGGTCATCATCGAAAAGGAAAGCAACATCCTATCGAGGTAAGAGATTGAAGAACAATCAGTCATTAAGTTGCAGTACAAATGTCCTTATTTAATGGAGATATAGCTCTGCAATTTAAGAAGTACTAAAGAAACACATCTGCCTCCGTCTCGATATCTAAATAAATGTATGCAAGTTAGTGGTCTGCAGTGATTTGGTGGAGTCGAGTGGCTAAAGGACACCTTGTGACTTCATAGCAGCCTTTTGTAAATCATGGCTTTTTTCAGATTTTTCAGCATCCCAAATAAATGGATAAAAATGGACCGTAAATATATATTTGGTCACCTTCAGCTCTATTGTGAATACTTATGTACATGTTTTATTTTCGCTCTTTTATTTTGAATTGTTTAACAAAAATGGCTTTTTTTACTGGAAAAAGTGAAGCGATGGGACTACTGTCAGGATGCACTGTAAATACGCTTATTGAGCTTTATGCCGAGTTACATGATGAGATTGACTCCACTCGCATGAGGTTAGTAGTTCTCTTATCATGTAACTCAGAAAGCAGAGTATCAATGTGTTGCTTTAACTGAAACATCCAGTCGCTCCCTGTCAACGTGTCAGCTAAATGTAAAATATAATAATTATCTTCTCTGTTCATACTGCTAATCCAACCCTTTCTATCTCTTCAAGGGTTTCTGATAAACTGATCCAGAGGCAGATTCCACTGCAGACCCCACAGACTCCTCTTGGTAACAGAAACAAAACACAAAATGGCTCCCTGGAAATGCTCAAAATCCTGCTCTCTAAACTCACCGGTGCAATGGTGAATTACTCCAGTATGTCTGAGGAGCAGGAGGACCAAGACCCGGATGACTTGGGCGCATACAGCTTCGGCGGCGGCCGTAAGCACATATTACTCATGGCCACAACGCGGACCGGTTCCTCCTTTGTGGGGGAGTTTTTCAACCAGCACGGGGGGAACATGTTCTACCTGTTTGAGCCCCTGTGGCACGTGGAGCGCATGCTGACCGCGGCCTCGGAGGCCAACAACGGAACGGTGTCGGCCGGGATCTACCGCGACGTTCTCCAGGGGCTGTTCCTGTGTGATTTCTCCCCCCTGGAGAAGTTCATCTCCCCCCCGCCGCGGGACCACGTCACGCCGGCTCTGTTCCGCAGAGAGTCCAGTTTATCGCTGTGTGAAGAATCGGTCTGCAGCCCTGTTATCAAAGATGTTTTTGAAAGGTATTGTACATTTTCCAGGGAACTCTCTTAAGGTCGGGGTTTTCAGTGTGGGCTGGGTCTGAAAAAAATGAAACTTCCATTGAACCGTAATACAGTTGAAAAGAGGAAGGGACAGAATATATATACCACTGTAAGCTTCTGTATGAATGTTTTTTTTTATTTTTTATTGATGACTCCCAGAAAATACAGCCTGTGTCATTTTAACTTGGGAGGTTCACAATGAATGGTTATTAACTCACAATAAGAACACTGACTTTTTTAGTTTATAACTTAAAATATACATATTTTATTCATATATTAGCATCGCCAATGTAAAGTTTGCTGCCGTTGAAACAACTAAAATGTTGCCTGGTGATTAGATGCTGCTTGCCAAAAGGCCTCTAGGGACTCGTGCTTCGAGGGAGCCGTAGATGCCTGCAAATGATTCCTCCCTCTTTGCAACTCCATGAAAACCATCTATGAAACCCAAATCATCACACAGACAAACTTCACTCCTTTTTGTCTTAGGTACCACTGTAAGATGCGTCGCTGTGGGCCGGTGAACTTGACCCTGGCATCCGAGTCCTGCCTCTCCAAGCAACACCACGCCATTAAAACGGTCCGCGTGCGCCAGCTGGAAACGTTGCAGCCTTTGGTGGAGGACCCTCGCCTGGATGTGAGAGTGATCCAGCTGGTCCGAGATCCACGGGCCATCCTGGCGTCCCGCATGGTGGCGTTCTCCTCCAAGTACCAGACGTGGAAGGCCTGGGCGCAGGACGGCCAGGTCCCCGAGGACGACGAGGAGGTGAAGCGGCTCAAGGGAAACTGCGACCAGATCAGGCTGTCGGCCGAGGTGGGACTGAGCCAGCCTCCCTGGCTGAGGAGACGCTACATGCTGGTGCGCTATGAGGATATTGCCCGCTACCCCATGCAGAAGGCAGAGGAGATGTACAGGTTCACCGGGATACCATTTAGTCCCCAAGCAAGGGAGTGGATACTGAGGAACACTCAGACCACGCGGGAGGCCAGCGGGATCTACTCCACGCAGAAGAACTCCTCCGAGCAGGCGGAGAAATGGAGATTCAACATTCCCTTCGCACTGGCTCAGGTGGTGCAGAGAGTGTGCGGTCCTACCATGACGCTGTTTGGGTACAGGTTTGTCTACGATGAAAGTACACTTCTGAATAGGTCCATCAGTTTGCTTGAAGAGAAACTCTTTCAATAATCCACGCCGCATGCCATGGACCCGAGGCAAGAGAAGCCATTGTTGCACAGGCCAAAACGTGTAAGAGACACAACATGTTTGCAGACGGTAGGATTTACATACAGTGGAATTCATACTCACCGGTGATGTGCCTCTATGTGATAAATGAAGAGCCACTTGAGAAAGAAAGTATTTATTTACATACTGCATTGAGTGAGAAGCTTTATGCGTCGCTCTCTATTTCATTCAAAATGAAATGACCGTAGATGTTGAGCCTGTAAGGGATTCTTATGTAGGATTTCATGATAGGTGATTATTTGTAGACGTTCAGGGATGGAGTACAGTGAGAGGTATACGTGTTTAGTTTTTCTGTGTGTGAATGTCAAATAGAGAGTTTATGATGCTGGTGGTTCACTTTGTCAAGTTCATCCTGTTCTTTTGTATACATTTGTACTCGACTAGGCAACAGATAGAATCGATTTAGATTGGACCTGATGTGCTTTCAAAGGACTTTATATATCCGACTCAGGTGAACGTGGTATTGCAATTTGTGTTGTTTTCATGAGAAGCATTCATCGGTCACTGTGTGAAAACATAGAATGACCTTTCATGTATTTAACCAAATGCCATTTAAAGCAATGCTCAATAGACCATAAAGAGGCCAATTAGGAAGGATGTGTATTTATAATACTTTTAAGGTTATATAAAGTGAAGAGCTACAGAATAAATGTCTTTACTTCAGATATCTACATGTGTCTCTAACACACAGCCAGTAGCCAGAGAAGAAATGGTTTCCCAGTGCTCCCTCCTCGCCTCAAGGGAAACAGGCAGTTTGGTTGTTCATTTTTAAGGAGGCTTCTGAACTGATACACTGTGTTTTCAAGGACACACGTTCTTGTTCGAGGAGCTTTTTTTAATCACCTCCCGACTCAAAGAAACTAAATCACCAGAAATATTAAAAGCTGCAAAAATTCAAAACGTGCCTCCTTTTAAATGTATTAGTTGTGAGATTTGTGAATGATGTCTTCGGTCCATGGCAATATATAAGATGTTGGTACGTAACTGTATTCATGTGGCCTATCACTTTAAATGAAGCCCAGGTGCTGTTGCGTTAACTGTCCCTCTCGATGGCACATAAAGGTATCCACTGTGGCTCCAGCTCAATGGTGGCATTGTGTCCAGCACGGCCGGAGCACTGCTGAAAGTACCTTGCTGCTCATGGAAAGGGATTTGCAAAAGAGGGACATATAGAAGGGGGGCTTATACTAACTTAGCGTTTGAAACATAAATAGGAATACATTGCAACTGGCAGGCCTTGCGTTGCCCAAACTCACTACTGAAGTATTTGAGCCAAAAAGGAAATATTATAAAGTACCAAGTTCAACTGAGAGTCAGTTTATGCATTCAAACCATTCAGATATGCAGAGTGCGAATAAAGTCCGTCCTTATGTATGTGTTTGCCTGTAATATGATGGGAGTTCAATCTCCATGGGGATATGTTTTTGTTGAATTGAATTTTTAAAAAAAAGTATTTTGCGGCAAGTCTCATTTCAGGTGCACCCTTTTTAACATGTAACCCAAGTCTACAGCCCAAGATAACAATGAGTTCCTTCGTTAAGAAGATGTTCACCATCATAAATAAGTTACCAGATAAAACCAAGGATCACAGCAAAGACAAAAAAGACATATCCTTCACATCTGGGAAAGGAGGGGTGGGACAAATGCTTCTTTGAGTTCATTTAAAGTTTGGTGTCTTTGGGCCAAGCAGGTTGGCTGTTAAGTACAATGTTACACATGTATTTTTAATTCTGAATTTATTTAATAACACTACTACTTTATTCTAACACGTTTTCCATTCCCGATTGCTCTGTATCATTCTAAAGACTTGTCTCAAGAAAGACTAGGACTCAGTCACTGCTCATCCATAGATTCTACTTTTAACGTTTTCACTTAAAGTGTTTTTATAAACACTGGAATGCAAAACTGCTGAAAACAACTTTGGAGGAAATGAGGATTCATGTTTGATTGCTGTTCCCATAGATCCCCAAAAGGCTCAATGGGAATAAGTGGAGAATAAAGGCCGTAACGGGGCGCGCATTCAAGTCTTGTTTCATGCCCCGTCTGGAGGAGGAAAGCCCTTCAGAGTTCACAGCTGCTGCTCAAGCTGACTCACCGAGAACTTTTCCCTGATGCTGAATGCTCCCACAGCAACGCAGCACATGCTGTCATCCATATGTGTGAGTCTCTCTAAGGTTGGAACTTTTGAATAGAAGTTGTTTTAATGTTTCTAAATTATGATGATTAACTCTCCTATTGTTGATAATGTAAGGGGCCGGTCTCGCCCCAATAAGCGCTATCATGTTATAGATTTCAAAATTAAACTCTACAAAGGAGCTGGATGCAATGCAATAGACGTTTAGTTTGTTGTAGTAGTACTACAACTTTGCATCTTGTGCTACATTGGAGACTTGGACTATCAAACTGCCAACTGCTGCACCTACAGAGGAACACAGTGTCCTCGGTTGAACTCATAGATTCAATGACTACTTGTGCTGTGTAAGGGAGGGGAGGGGGCTAAGGAAACCGGAAACTCTCCCGCCCCCCTTACGAAGCTTTTCCTCCTCTCACGTCCACTGTCCCACCTCAGTCTTCTCCCATTAGGTGATTTAGACAGGTGAGGGTTGTTTTGGGGGAAAATTTGTGACCGCTCTCTTTCTGCAATGGAAAGTTTTTTTTTTTGTTGATTTTTTTTTTTTCAGGATGTGTGTGTTTTTTTTTACTTTTTCTTTTGGGGGTTATGACATTATTCCCCTTTTTATATCTTAAATTGTCCAGTGTGACAGCGCAACAATCACTATGCTACTTCAGTCCTTCTTTCCACCCTTCAAGCAAATAGACACACAAACACACCCAGTCTCTGTACCCCTTACTTTCTCTAAACACAGTCCTCTTCCAAGCTGCCCCTCATTGCAAGGTAAATAAATCCTGCGGTCGGGGGGGAACACTGAGTGCCCTCATGTGCCTCTGGAGTCGCTCTGCCTGAAAGAAGCGTTGTATTTGCCTCTGTAAAGGGGCTCCACTCAGCCACAAGCTGGAACGTGAACAGATGGGCTGCTTTGTTAAACCCCCCCCCCCCCCCCCCCCCACCCCTCCCAAAAAAAAGGAATCAGCACTACAAAGCTGGCTTTAAAACTAAAAGTGTATCTGGTGCATTATAAATAACAGTACTGCTGGTGATATAGATACCTACCATCAAGAAGTAGCTTGATCTTAAAGCGCCATACTGTGACAGGCGCTGCAGAGGGCAGTAGAACCTACACCATCATGAACAGTCAATTACCTGTGTGTGTGTGTGTGTGTGTTTGTGCTCGTGTGCTAACAGAGAACATATGACAGTGTGTCCGTTTGTGCTCACTGGCGTGCAAAAATGCATATATGTATGTTCTATGTGCATCTGAGCATATGTGCATTTGCATGTGTGTGTGGGCCCTCTCCCAGGTGATTGCTCATTTGTGCAACGGTAATTGTTTTGATGTTTCCTTTTCCTCATTAGGCCTACAGGAAGTTTTCCTAGCAGTTCAAAACAAAGCAGAATACTCCTGTTTATAATTGTTCTTATACAATCGACTGTTCTCTCTACTCCCTTCACAGTGTCGCTACAGTTCCCTGGGACAGAAGCGTGAAAGATTTCCACATCAAAGAGGTTGCAGGCCAGCACTAATCTTGCAAATAATGACAGGCATACAGGGCAGGACTTAACATACATGTCCTTTTGCTAATCTTTGACGGTATAGTGCAATCCCTCATGAGAATCCCTGAACAACATGACACCCGAGCAGCACACGGAGGTGAGTTTGAATTGTCATGGGACTCTCGGATGCGTAGGCGGATGATGAGACAATGGGCCCCCGGATGTGTAAAAGCAAAGCTTATCATTTACACTGATTTGTGGCCTGCAACACAATAACTACATTTGACAGTATGCATTTCAAAACACACCAAAAGCTTATTTGTAGACATGAATATGCTTCTCAACACAAGGCCAAAGGCACCAAATAAATTCACCTCAATTAACGAGGCCAGAATGTTAGCTAAGACCATCCGCCTGCGTCTCAATGGGATTTACAGTAGAAGCAGACATAAAGCTAACAGACACACACTAACTACGAATAAACTCACACTCTCAACAACAAAGGTTTTACAGCACAAGTACAAAAGCCACCAGTTCGCACTCGGAACTACAAATAAGAGAAAACCTGCATTAAGCCACTAATATAAAAACTAACAAAGGCGAAACCCATTGGACAGCGAGTCTCAGTACCAAATAGTGTCAGCATATAGTATAACATCATGGTTAACATTCGAATTATTAATAATTTAAAGAAGAATGTATCCTCTCTTTCTTTTTCATACACAAAACAGTGAGCAGTTCTTTGTTGTCTCCCTTTCATACACCTCACTCCCAAAATACATTGAAAATGTTATTTGTTTTTAAAATAACACAATTATTTGTGAGCGTTCATATTTGTTGGCCTTCAAAAAAAAAATTTGACCAATATTTCCCTGTAAATTAATACATGAAAAGTAAAATAACACATCTTTTATGTGACATGCAGTTGTCAAACATCCACAGATTGACCTCATCATAACCTCACATGTGTCCTGGCTCATATTCACACACTTTAATAGCAGCGCCCTCTATTGACAATTTCCGAGGCTGCACATTCTTTTTGGGATGTGGATCCCTATAAAGTATAGTTTACTAAAATCCATACTTTTAGGTTCAGGTAAGGCATCTCTCTATAATATTTGTCAATAGGTGATATTCTCAGCACCTCAAATATACATCCTGCACTGCTCTGCAAAAATAGATGGATAATAACATGAGTTTTCAAGAACCAAAACTTGAATTATACTGTTAATTATTAACAGCACGGACCTGGCCTTTGGGTACTTCACCCATGCTTGAATGAAATAAGCAAAAGAGGGTCTAAAGACACGATTAGCACCTTATGTTTTTTCATGGGGAGGAAAAGAGTGAATGAGGAGATTGTGAAGGGCACATTTCATTGAACTTGTTTTCTTCAGACAACAAACTGAGACTGAACAGTGAGGTGGAAACAATTTAGTGTGGAAAGATGAGCAATTTTAACAGCATTTTTTAAATCTACACATGAACATGAAAACATAGTATTTTTAAGATTATAGTGTGAATCATTACACACACACACACACACACACACACACATTCATAAACACCTCCTTACTGATAGGTGGGAAGCCCTAGAGGGACATTCTTCCAGACTCACCTGTACCATTGTTAGCTGTGCTCTTCCTGTGTGAGGAGCCTGTGTTGTTTGAATACAATGGGGTCAGCGAAGTCCCAGCAGCTGTCAGACAGACACTCCATCATTGAGCCAGAGATAACAAACAGCAGAAACGCTCACTACCAACTAATAGTTGTGTTGTGTTGTTTACTCAATACTTTGATGCTGGTTTCATTGTTTCATTGTGCATGAAGTAGATTCAATCTATGAATCCATATAAATTATGCAAACCTCCACTCATATGTGCATGTGACTTTAATAAATACTAAATGAATCAAATCACAATGTAATATACGTAGCATTTATTTTGATCTTGACAAGGAACAAATGACTGACCTGAGACAACAGCATCTGTATCATGAATGCATCACGGTGTAGTAATAAAGTCCCGCCACGTTCAGGTTTGCTTTCTGTGTTGATGTAGATGTAATGTGGAATAAATATTTTGAACCAAATGTTGTGTTATCCAGAGTTGCTGCATTCATCATGCATCTTTCTTTGTTCAAACAGCATTTGAACATTGTACTTCTTGCTGAATAGAATCTTCATTGTACTCCAACATGCAATAAGCTGAAGAGATATCCGATGAAACAAAGCTGATAGCAGCAGCTTCCTCAAAAGACATTGATATCATATGATAAAGTGCCATCCACTAAGTAATACTAAGCCCTCCTATTCGCTCCTTAATCTCGCATGAACTTCACAGAGGCAGCCAAGTAATGTCTGACCGACATGAAACAAAAGGTAACAGTGTGCTGCTGAGCGTCGTCCAAAGGTCCATCTGAAGTGCCAGAGTTGGAGATTAAAACTCACTCAGGGAACGTCAGCTTTGTCGAACGACAGCGTCCCATCACTGCTGCCACCGCCGTGTTTAAGGTTTTCTTAATGCCACCTCTAAGACGAAGGCTTTGCTCCAGCCACGTCAAGATACTCATCGGTTATTCTTCTTGCATCATTCGCAACTGTGGTTGAATACAAGAAAATAGAAGTGGCATAAAATGACTTTTTCATCTAACAAAGCCAGTGTTCCTCATTACAAGTCGGCCCTGAGTAATGTGTGTGTCCCATAAGGTCATCCCACAACAACCCCCCCCCCCCGAGAAGACTCTGCAGACACTAGTGTTACCTTATACTGTGTCAGTCAGTCTGCTGGTCCAACCTTCTCGGGTTGCATGAGCTATGATTAGCAATTTCAACCATTATGTATCCTCCCTGCATAATTGATGGCTTTCGATCTTTTTCAACCTCCCCTTGAGAGAATACGAGAGGGGAATCCCACCCTCCTCAAACAAAACCCAGAGGGCTTGTCCTGTGGTGGGAGTGAAAAAACAATGTTGCATTTTTAATCGTCCAAACATTGGATGCTTTATAATTAATGAGGGGATAATCGTAGGTGCAGGTCCGCCCCTCCACCATCAAGGAAATGAAATGGTGCGGCAAGTGTTGGGTCATTAGGCCGTCAGGGATCGGGTGCCCTCCTGATCCGAAGACCAAGTATGACAAAGCGGCCTGAGAGGAGATCCCATACACTGACCAGAGTGGAGCAAGTATTTCCCTTCCCTCAGTTGAGCCTGCTATTGTCCGGCTGTGTCCTTCTCCTGAGAGATGACAAGGTTCGTCATTGGAGAGGCCTGCTCTGGTTCACTGTGGTATCGGTTAATGTGACAAAAAGGCCCTGCTTGGAAGGGCTACTTTCTTTGGGTGAATCAAGTATGATTTAAATAGCTTTCCTTTTATCCTTTACATGCAACTTTAATGAATATTTTATAAAAAATATAGTTCCTACAACGGGTTTTAGGGTTGTTGTCGAGAAATGGTCATGTTTTCTTCCGAGTAATTCTTAATGGGTGTCTTTTAATCTCCAGGCAAGACAGTAATGACCAATTCTGAATGACTGACCATGGGAATGAGCACAGCTTAAATCCCCTCCATCCTGGTTCCTGTGGGCGCTCGAGATCACACACATACTCAGGGTTACAGAGTTGAGTTGTGCTTTATGGTGTAGCAACCCTTTGATTCCCCGCTCAATGAAACCTGTGACTGTTTTAATTAAGGGGGAAAAAAACCACTGACAGTGTAGCACACGGAAATCCGCCGGCTCGCACATAAAGGCCACTAATGCTTTTCTTCCCGTAGACGCAAGGCTGGCCTCCTTTTGTCAAACTGACCATTCACTTCCCATTCATTCTCTTTCCCTTTTTTTCTTTCGTTCTTAAGTACTGCATCGCATGAGGTCTGTGGCTAATGACAGGAAATACATATTCAGGACCCAACCAGGTGAGAGGGCTTCATGTGACCGGTTGGTATTGACTCTTTGTGAAAACACACACATTTCCGTCTTTGTTTTCCGGGATGTTTGTGACACTACCGCCACAGGGGCTTCTTTACGTCGGCCAAAACAAACAACAGGGACTACTTCACCCTCTTCTGTTGTTTCCTGCGCCTCAGGGTAGGACGAGTTTGTCCCCGCTAACATAACCACTAATTGACTGCCTATCTATATATTTTTTAATTTCATTCCTTTTTATAATGACAAAGAATTCCGGGGTCAGTTTTTGCACTGTTTAACTTTGATTCTTTGGACAGTAGACTTAAGCAAAGGATAATAATTGTGCTCTCTGATCGGCAACCAGCATCCGAAACAGCTGACAGCTGTCTGTGGGTTCCCATGTTAGTCACAGAGGTACAGTTCTCTGTCGTTGTGCTATTTTGACCGATGTTTCACTGAGGTTTGTGTATGCTGGTGTGTGACAAGTCTTCTCTTCCTCTGGGGATCAATGTCTGTCCTGTTCTCTCGCCGATCTGATGTTTATCTGCTGGTGATCAATCACAGTGTTGACAGCCTGCAGGTTAGTGTTACCATCCCCACTGCCTCTGAGTGGGTGTCTGTAGACCGAATACAAAGGACAGGTGATAACTAATAAGGATGTATGTTTCAATTAAATATAGGTGGCACATCCTGTGGATGTGCATGAATTTGGCAAAACATTCGTACAAAAACTTGACATCTACTTTGATATTTGATGGAATATTTGAGTATATTTTTTGTTTGTTATTATTCCACCTTTATAAAGTAATTCATATTCAGTACATTACCTTAAAACAATTATTATTCATAGCCTCACTAATATTTGTAGTGCTACATAGACAGATTTATTTCCCAAGGGACTTAATATTTCTTCTTTTAAATAGTAAAGTAATTTAATACTGTACAGGCCAAGTTCCTTCAAGCCCAAAATAAAGCCCCTCCACACTTAAGATAAATGATTGATGATAACTCCCTCCCAGCAAGCAAATAGGCTCAAGTCAGGATATTTGTTTTTAATGCAGATGTCAGGAACCCCCCTTTTGCCCCTTCAAGTAATGTTTTTAGCCCGAGGAAGTGCTTGACCAGATTCCTCCCTTACTGCGTAGAAACAGTGTAATCTCTCAATCCTTGACACAGCAAATAAACACTGCACAGAAAGAGAGCCCGGCAACTTTATCTCTTACTTCCTTTCGCATTGTCTCTTTGACAAGTTTCAGGGGAACCTCACGAGGAAAGAAAAGATGAGACATATTTCTTCGGTAACAAGCCCCAAGGGCTGTGGCTGGGGATTGAAGGTTAAGTGCATGTACTAATAGGCACAAAAAGGAACTTAACACCTTAGGATATGATGCCATTGCATACACTTCCTCTTAGCCATCCATTTGGTTCCCATATCCTGTTAGACAATATGACTGAAGGAGATTCAATTCAAATACAAAATGAAATAAGCTTTATTTGCATGAATTTTCAGGTCGCAGCAGGTTGTCAAAGCTAAAAAACATTGAATATTGTGTTTTACTCAAACTATGGAGACTAGATAACAACAACAAAACACATATTATTCATTATTATCATACATTTTATTGTAATTTCTGTATGTTAATTCATTCAAAATAACTAAGGCAAGCAACCCAGAGCAGAAACTTATTTTGGGCTTCTATCATTTCCATGATGTCCCTCACATGGCTCCCACAGAACCTAATTGGAGGTTAATGTCTTTAAACCTCTCTCATAAATTATTCCTTCAGATACCTGAACTCCCTCTCCTCCTGTTGCCCACCCCTTATTTTAATTGGTCCGGGAACCATTTTCCCAGGAGATAATCTCTGTCTGTCTTCCAACGCTAATCTGGAGACCATTTCTTTTTTATTCTGAAGGAGGGTCTCAGTTGACTCTTAAGTATAGACATCAGAGATCATTCAAGATCAGATGTTGTAAAAAGCTATTATATCGTTGATAGCAAATACGTCGTCTTAAAGGAAGCAAAGGCAGACCCTCTTAGACCCCTGGACATTGTATTAAGATTCAGCAGTAGAGGAGCAGGTATCCTTCCTATATTCTTTCTGAAAAGTCAGAAATAAGTCAGATACGACAAGCTTTAATGTGCGTGAATCATGATCATTCCTCACATCACCTCCTAAATAAAATACTTTCTATAAAATAATGGAAGATGATTGACACAACATAAAGTAACCAAATGTTCCTGATTATCTGAGGGGGTAAAAAGGATGACAATAAACCTTCCACAATCGTAACAGGATTCATATTGTTTAACTTGAACAATTTCATGTTTCGTTTCGTAAAGGCCTCTTGGTGTTGGGGCCTTCAGGCAGAGGGGACAGTTTTACTGATTGTTTTACACTTATTCAGGGGTAATCAGTTATTTTAGCTTACTTTTCTTTGTGCATTCTATTTTAATATGGACAGTGATGGTGCAGACATGTTGTTACAATGCACTGTTTAAATGTAAATGTTTCACTCAATTACCCTTTGGGTTATTTGTTGCCAAAATTAGTTCTGGCTTCAACATGTAGGACCATGGGGGTCAATTCCAGCTCTTACTGTATACGCCCTTCTATAAAATGTATCTTTGTTTTTTTTTGACCCAACACTTCCTCAGCCATAAAACAAGAGAGACCAGCCCTGTCAAAGAATGTGTCCAGCATCTGTATTAGGTTTGCTCCGGATGTGACCAAGTTGTTCCTGCACCGCACAACACATCGTCTCCACGGCAACATTCTACATACATGTAACAATCACTGGATTCTTATACTTCATGTTAATTAAAAAAACATTATTTCGCATTTAGTTCAAATTAATTTATCTTATCAAAGTGAGGCTATTAATACTCAATACTACAAATTACATTCAATTTTAGTTAGACATGCACACTACTAAAATTAGTATAATAATAATAGTAATATAATGTCTGTTTCTGATGGCCAGGGGGCAGTATTGGCTGTACATAATCCCACTAAAACTGCAACATTGCATATTGACCTCTGTGGTTGTTAGGGTACAAAGCTTAAATATTCCCCCAAGAGTAATATAAAAACAGTGGATCGACTTGTTGTAGACTGAAAAACAAATTGAACCGTGAAAAAAGGTGTTTAATAAGCCCTGGGAAATTTTTGCTCGGGTTTCTTTATGTACGAGATTGTTTACTTCTGCTGCTTTGCGAACAGATCGGAGTTCAACAGACAAGCATAAAGCAGGTTTGATAGAGACACGACGGATCCTGAGGCCCAGGATCAGCGGCACTAATGGGATTAGATGCCATGCACCAAACACCAAGCACCAAACACAAGGCTCAGAGCTGAAAAACAGAAAAAAAACTTCCTCTTTCACTCCAAGTCCGCTGTGACAAGATGAAAATCAATCAGTGCTTCAGTTTTGATAGGAAATAGTCATAATCCTAATGTTTTTCATAATATATACAGCTCAGCAGCTTTTGAGAGGATATTTTTAATTCCACCTCTAAGTGGCAGCAGAGGCCTTCATTTACCAGAGGCAGGTCATCTCTGAGGAGAAACTGTCAAGTGGGACCATCTCTTTTCCACAACCAGGAAAACAGCAGTAAGGAACAAAAGGACCAAAGTTCAAAAGACAAGCCAACTAAAAACTATGCCTCTAACAAACACCTCCACTCCACCAGGTAGTGGAGGTGTTTGTTTAAATACTGTTTATAATAGTCTTTTTTTGTTGATCAGCTGATTCGTTTTCACTTCATAGAATTAAGTTTTACGGAAGGATCAAAAAAGGGTAAGTTTTAAAGCTTAGTTTAACACACACACACACACACACACACACACACACACACACACACACACACACACACACACACGCACACACAGCTCATTTTCCTTCTTTCAGCAAACAGGTTGATATGGTGAGACCGAGCTGCTGGGTGGGCCTCACTGCAGGAGTGGAGGGCTCAAGGTTCAAGGCTATCAAGTGAAGTGTTCTTTGATTAAAAAAAAAACATTTTTTAAAGATATGAAATGAGCTAGAATGTTAGTAACAGTTGAAAAGCGTCTCTGGTTTGAGCAGTGGGATGCGACAGAGATTATTAAAGAGCAGGTCTGAGAAGGGAGAGGAGGCTGGTGAAGGAGGCTGGAGGGCCAGACACCGCTAGATGAAAGTGGGAACTCTCTCCCACGGCTGTCAGCAGTTTTTAATGCAAACGTCGCTATTGATTGGCCGAGGCGGCCAGGTTCTACCACCCAACTTTTGCAGTTCTTCGAGTGCTGGATAGATTGTGTGGTATGAAGCGTCCAGTATCAGGTATGTCATTCTGACAGTGGCACAGAAACTGGAGTTAAATACTAAACAAAATCTATTATCGCTCTTCAATTGTGTGTGTTTGCATTTATTCACGGCAGAAATAATTGTGTTTCGTTTTAGCCGTGAAATGAGAGTTTATTGTAATGTAATGTTTATGTGACTTTAACAGATTTAACCCTTTTAAAGTATGTGATATAAGCTCCTACCTTCATCTCAAATATGTACAAGTGGAGGTCCATGTTGAGTACAGTAATCTTTAGCCTTTACAATGCAATGTAATTGAATCAAGCCATGATCTTTCATCCCTGTAGTTATTTTAAAAGAAGAATGACACAACAAAAATTGAAATGCACCCCTCCCCTCTCCCATTTCAACAAAAGGTCAGAAATTCAATCACCACTGCTGCTATTGCTATAATAATATATGTATGGGAAACAGCCACAGTTACTGACCGCCAAATTCTTTAGCTGCCGTTGGTCATTTTGCCTTTCCTTAGAACAGAGGCGTCTCTCACTGGAGTTATCCATTAATCCGAGCAGGCTGAGTATGAGCGCACAACACATTCTTCAATCTGTACATTTAAATATTCCTTGTCTGCAGTGGACGTGAACTAGAGTCATATATTATTACTTTTTAGACTTTTACATTTATTTGATCGGTCTAATCATTATGATGTTTATTCATTTTCGGATTATTATTATCAAATTGATTCAAATAAGACATTTATTGGGTTTTTACCTCTGGACCGGAACACAATTTATATTTAAGCATTTACTGCAGGATTTTTACAAGGATTCATTTGTTTTTTTATAGTACGTTTTACAATAGATTGATGAAAATATACATGATAGATAATACTTGTACATCAGATAACCTGTTGAACTGCTGACAGAACACAAGTCTAATCTTTTGTCTGTCAAACATTGACATTTTTAATTTCATCGCATTTTCATGAGTAATGTTTTTTCCATGTTAAAGAATTTGACATTAGAAAGAGCCAGTAAGTGGTATAAAATGTGTGAGATAAAAGAATAATTGAGTGGGTGTGTTACCGGCATGATACAGAGAACACGAGTGTGGGAGTAGAAATGTGGATTTGTAGAACAAAGTGAGTGAGGTAAACACAGGAAGTGGAGTTCAGTTGAAATAAGCAGCCTCATTAATGCACTGTCACATCTTTCATTAGCTTCCAAGAACAAGCTGCAGCAATATAAATCAGACACTAAAAACACATGAAGGAAATATTTCAACAAACTAACCGAAATAATCAAGGGATTAGACGAATCAGAATCCCTTGATTTAATGTGGGTGTGTTTTACTAGACAAGTGGCAGTGATTTAGCATTTATTTGAACACAATTGAAGTGAATCTTTAAAGAACTTGTCTCAGGATAAACTGAGCTGCCTCCTCGCCAAGTCCTCATGCAGTACACTTGTTCCCATAGCATGAAAACAATTGTCAATTTATGCCTTTAGTTTAAGCAGTGCACATTTCCTCATAAACAGCAAACGGTCATTCGGAAAATAATCTGGTAAGAGATTGGTGATACAAAAAGGTAAACCTCAAAAAAACTAATTTATAGTGAAACTCATACGTTCTGAAGCACTGCAGCTTTATGCCGAAAACTGGAAAGACATTTTTCCTGTGGCGAAGAAGAAACAAATGTTTCCTATTGTGATATTTTTTGCCAGTGTGCTCGCTATTTCTTGCAGCAGGCCTTTTTAAACCCTTGCATCTATTACCTTTCACCGGGTAAATACCTAATGCTGGAAACATTTGTCAATGTATGCAGCTGGCTGAACAGAATAGATTATTAGGAAGTGAGGGGAAAAACACACTGCTTCTCCAAACAGCACAAAGCTTTCCATACAAAGTGTGTTTTTCTTTCTCAGACATAACGAAGCTACGGAAAAGGTACCACTGGCCGTTTGCAGACATAAATTGTAGCATTATTATACTAAAAAGAGTATAAAACACAATGTTTGTCATAAACTTATAATAATACATTTAAGTCAAAACAATTGTTTTACAGCTTTTTACAAGCATACAGAAAACACACAACAACCACAGAAAGAACAGACATTAAAAAGCCGTTTTGGATACAACGTTGTGTTCGTATGTTTGTGTGTGTGTGTGTGTGTGTGTGCAAAAGGTGCAAATGCTATGTAAAGAATTGATGTGGTTTGTATTGTGTTGTTTACATCAAGCCTCATTAGGGATTTATAGCTGATGCACTGCAGCTCATTCATTCAGACATGCTGGGGTCAACACAGTGGAAGGCATGAAACGCTTATTGTAAATAATTGAAAGAGAGTACAAAGATACAAAGTACTGAATTGAGGACATTTCGTTGTAGAATATGCATGAAAACCTGTTTTTTTTAAACTACCTGAAATCAAATGTGGATTCACAGCAACATTGCAGCAATATTATTTTTTCGAGTGAAACACTTCCCAAACATCCCAAATCTTCACAGCGGCTCCGCCGCTGGAGATGGTCTTCTGTAGTAGGCCGCACACAACCAGAATGTGCTCGGCGGTGGTAAAGACAACCTGGAAACATCAATAGTATACATGGCCCTCCTGTTGGGTCCCGTGGCCAGCGTTGTGCAAACAGCAGAAAGTTGCGGCGTGTGAAGGGTAATGGGACATCCAACGCCAGGGGACAGCAGGCGGCAGAGTCACACACCGCAGCCGAAAGAAAGATGAAGTAATCTAAAGGAAACAAGTAGACACACTCCGCTTCGAATTTTGCCCCAAACAAGATTAAAGTGACATTATTCTATGGGAGTGTGGCAATAGTATTAATCTTACACCGTAGAGGCAGAGGCTGAACTAACACACGCTGGCTGGCTGCAAGTATGGAGGCACATTCTTTATTTGGTCAGTGTATGGTGAGGTTCAGAAGTAGCCAGCATCATCTCATAGGGTGATGCTGTGTAAGGGCCATTACCCCCTCCCCCGCCTCCTTTTGACCATTTTGATAGTATCTCTTGAATGTGAATGTAACGTAATTAAACAATTATGCGATGCATATTTTGCTTGCGTTATATTTTCCATTCAGTCTTGCGGAACTTTATTTTAGCTGCTGCGAGATAATTACATTACCCGGCACAAAGGCCACGGTTATATGAAGTGCTAATCAATGTGTGCGGACACAATGTGGCCTGCAAATTGGCATTTATTTATTAATTACTTGTTTTTTTTGTTTTACAGCGACAACACAGAAAAGCGTGAGACGTGTTGCGCCCTGAAAGTTAATTTCCCCGTTTAATTTTTTTATTCTGTTTAAAGTGACAAAACAAATGCAGGGGCACAAAAGACATTGGGATTGTGTTGACAAGTGAGTTTGGCCTGAGAACCAAAGAGTCCCCACCCATTCCATTTAGGAATTCATCAGTTCCAAATCTACTAAATGAGCGTTACATCAAGGTTTTGTTTGGAACCTGTTGCATAAATAAGCTGGTCCCTAAAACCCCACTGAGAAAGACAGAGCTTTAATGAGTGGGGTTTAAGCCCCTCCACCCATCTACTGGTCCACTCTCAGCTTGGTCTCCTAATGAGCCATCATCATGCAAAACTGCCAGCTTGATACACATTAATTGGATTTTCACTTTTTCACCAATTAATTGACCAGCATTGTCATGTTGGCCGGCCTCCGAGGGGCTTCTAAGAAAATGTGGAAGCTTCCCCTTTTTACTCTCACTGACTCTAATAGCTGCTGACTGGAGAGGGGAAGCATTTTTCTTTTCTTTTCTTCTCTACTACAGAGATCAGCTATCTCATTATAGGCTTATGACATTTGTCGAAGCCAACCCCTTTGTGGAGAGAAAACAGTTTGTGTGCTGCTCGGTTGAAGCCTTTACAGTTTGTTAACCTGCCTCCGCCGGGGCCCTGGGGGGAGGGGGGTGTAGGAGGGGTGTGGGGGGGGGGGAGGGCTGATGTGCTGTGAGTGACTCAGATTCCTTGCACCCTAGAGGACAGACCACAGGGTGAGGGAGAGCAATCCCACGCCGCCTTGTTCAGCAAGCACCAAAACAAGGAACGAGTGCGGCCGCGGCATTTCACAACCGCCGCGTGATATGTTGACACGCGGGTGGTGTTTCGAGTGGTGCCAAGGGCGGAGGTGACCACATGAATCCTTGCAGTTCCAATCCACTCGGGGAAGGTTCAAGATTACTCCGATTTTGGTCACGTTCTTAAAAAGCAAAGACAAACCTGACCTCAAGTTAATGATCAAGCCAAACTGATATTTGGAGGGCAGATTGAAGTTACCATATTGAGTTTGAGTCAGGCTTTGCTTGTTTAAATATTAACAAAGTCTTAATCCTGTTCATAGTTGGGCCCGATGGTGACGGCAACGTGGCTGTTTAACCTAATAACAAGCACAGTGTAACAAGGGCAAATCACAATCTACATAGAAACAGGCACATGGACTATTTTAAACTATTTAAAAGTTCATCACATATTATCTTTTTAATTTGAAAATTACAGAACAAGACATTTGTATTTTTTTTCTTTCAAATCACCTAAAATCACTGAAAGATCTATTGTGACCCAGAGAGATTAAACTGACCATAAGGCTAACCATAGTTCTGTAATTGCATTTACAAACCTTGCATGCCTAATTTGTCACGAAAGGGAAAATACCTTTCGCCTTAACAAAAAAAGTTAAATTGAAAATACTAATTCGATCAAATAATTCAAATCTCATGGTAAAATATTAGAAATAATTCATCATAATGGTAGTAAAAAGAAACATGCTGTTATTACAGGAATGTTGTTCACCCGTCAATTCATTTAGACAATTATTTAATGTTATAGTTGTCTAAACTAGCGCAACCTCAAGTGTATTAAAACAATACCTACAACAAAAGCTCTCTGGAGCCAATAAAAGGACACTTTGTCAGCAACTCTCTTTTTTTTTGCAGGTAATAACTTCACCTCCCATAGTTGGAAATAACCTATTCCTCTCAATCAATATGCTTCAAGTCGGAGAAGGTTGAAGGTTAGAGGTCAAACCTGAATGAAACCTTTGATTGGATAATCAAGGGCAATCGCCTTAATTCATTGATTCAGGGCTCAAGGGGAGTGGCCTAAAACATATAATTTGTTGGTTTTTCTTAGCCATGAAGGATTCAATTATTTACGTAGGAGAGTCCATTATGTCACATTGTGGAGAAAAAATAGGCGTTTTTAATGGCATCAACGTTTAATCAAGCAGAACTTCATTAATCCACATAATTAATTGAGCAGGCTTTGCTATGTTCCTTTTGCTACCTTTACTTTCTGGTCGGACGGACATGTTTCAGCATTATTGTTGTCCCATCCCTCCAAGGGTTGTGAGTTAATCTGCATGACCCAGCACCTGTCACATACTAATAAACACAGAACTAATTGACTTTTTTGCCCCACTTATCAGCTGCCTCACCAGTCAAAGCAACCTCGGAGATTTTTGTTTGTTTACAGCAGGACTACCAGGTGTGTCTCATCAACCAAGAAGAATATGGTTTGTTATATGAGTATTATGGGGTCATTATAGGGGAGAAAAATGTACCAGAAAATAGCTTAAATATTACGGTTTGGGCCTTTTTTACTAATTGAGGACAAGTAAAAGCACCTTAATTTACTGTTACAGTGGTGAAGCATTTGTCATTCAAGGACAATATTTCTTACTGTAAAATATTAAAATGTTTCTTACTGTAAATATATATATATATATATATATATATATATATATGTGACCAACAAAGAACTTTGACTCAGGTCCGAAGCTTGAAAAAATCAAATTTGTTTAAATCTTCTTTTTAGAAATGAATAATTCAGTAAGATAGACACAATTTTAAAATGTTGAGTACTTCAAAATAGAAATAATTATTTTAATGGTCAATAAACTAAATTTTACGACGGACTACAGTGAATGTAGTGTACACAAATGCAACGAGACCATCAGTCGTTTTACGAAGCGCCTCAAAACAGCATTTGTTTATGTTCAAATGACGAAGCCCTCTAGCGGCCGGAGCAATTACAAGGAAGGAGCAAGTGTTTGGGGTCGGCAGGCTTGGATGGGTCGACACATTGACTGACCTTAACAATACAAACCTTGTGGTTGTAATTGTGAACATGACATGTCCAATCCCCTAAACAAATTACTCATTTTAAATCAAAAATCTTTCCCCAGCCCGGTTCTTTCTTCTCTTTTTTTTTTTTCGGGGGTGAAATGTGTGTCGTCATGCCGGTGAAATGGTGGCCTCCTCTATCAGAGGAATCTGTATGTAGCAGCACAGGCGAGTAAAACGGCGCCCAAAGTGCCCGACTCATCCAGCAGCACAGCAGCGGGACGACGCGTCAGCTCTACACGGGGTTACCGCACGCCACACTGCGTTCCCTCTATTCAGTCTCTCTCTCTCTCTCTCTCTCTATTGCTCGTGTTGTCGCTTCCCTTTACACACTTTTGTGCACACACGCACACACAATGGCTGTTCAAAGTTTTTCCAGGGTATTTCTCGGTTAATTAACAGATTAGTGGTGTGGGGCAGCTCTGAAGTTCAGAGGTCAAGACTAAACCCTCTAACTGGGAGGATAATCAGTGGCAGGTGGGTCCACACTTCTCCTGTTGCCCCTCACAAACCCCTCCTCTTCTTGACTTGACTTGTGGCAAAATAAGCCCCCACCCTTCCACCCCCCCCCCCATATAGGCTGCCAGTGCTCTTGACTCCAGCCCGTGTTAGTGCACCTGAAAGAAAGAGAGGAAGGTGGGGCGAGGGAGTTGGACGTTGGGGTGAGGAGGGGACGGAGCAGTATCCTGAAAGAGAGGCCTGCGTCGGACAAGTTCTGGAAATGTGCCATCCTTTCATACTCACTGCCAGGACCCATATTTACAAAACTGACCAGTAGGAATGATTCGCTGAATGGAGCGTGGACTATAGGACCATAGGCCCGGGGTTAAACGCTACAATATAGAAATACAATAAAACAGACCCGGAGCAGAGAGAATGAGGGATTCAGTCTTTTTTTCACCCTCCATTCACTCATCCCATATTCCATTCCAGGTTCTGCTTGGTGGAGAACTCCATTGTGAGCTTGTGAATGGGAGACTTTGGGAGTGTCTCTCCTTCTATTAATTAGGACTGGCCGGCGTTTCCGCTCCCCTGTGAGCCCCTTCATTATTATTTCTTCACATTCTTTTACAAAAGTTAACCCCATTCCTTCGCTCACACTTCAAAGACCTCTGACAAAGATGCAGTCTCTGGTGACAATAAAAGCTTTAATTTTAACAGCATCCAAAAGCTATTTCCTTCCAACGCAAATATGTTGTAAAAACAACAATGAAATGAATCAACTTTTGTGGCACAGTTCAATAAGGTATGGTGTTAAATCCCTGACAAAACAAGCAATTTATTACGAGCCCTCGGATTATTTGATGGAGGGTTAAAACCGCTAAAAGATGACCCCGGACGCTTCACAAATATACATTATTGAATTACTTTGAGTCACAGAGTACACACACAAACACACACACACACACTTATGGAAATACCAACCAAAAATACACCTCCCCTTCATCTGCACTGAACATCCGTGTGTAAAGAAGTCCTGGGGTGCATTCTACCACTGCCCAGCAGGCATCCCTTTGCAGGGAAAAAAATCACTTTGCCTCATTAGCTACACACACTCTTAGTTTGTCACAATGCCTTTGCTTGAGTCCTACTAACAGAGCCCCCCCCCCCCCCCCCGCCCCCCACCTTCTCTTTCTCTGGGTGGAGACTTCAGGGGCCAGAGGCACAGTTTGGGTGAGTGAGGCCTTTTCTTTCTAACCCTCTCCTAGCTGGTTTAAGGGTTGTAATTATCTTTTGCTGGGGGAGGCTGTAAATTGGATTAAAGTGGAGGGTCTCGGCTGAGCGGATCAACCCCCCCCCACCCCCCCCACCCCCCCACAACCCCCCCTCTCTTCCCCCACCATCTCCCCACTTGGTGGGCCACACGCTGATAAAGTGCGGAAAACCGGATTTGGATTCAGCCTCAGCATTCATGGCTTCCTGCTGGAAAAAATGAAATTTTCTAACAGAAGGGGCCAGTGTGCCTGTGGTATCTGTCAGTGTGGTGTATTTCATCTGGCCTCACTCTTCCAGAAACACCATTACCTACCTTATCAGTGTGAACCTACTCAGCCTGACTGGACTAGGAAGCCTGGCCAACTGCTACCCATAGAGCCTCTGACCTTCCCAGTGCTGCAGCTCTCTACAGTGCTGTGGGGCTGAATTAAAGCTTATTTGATTTAATTGGCAGCTATTTATTATTATTTATTGGTATTTGCTATATTGTATGTTAAATGTACTAATCCACTGAAAAATAATAATAGATTTACACAATTAATTCGGCAAAAGATACATAGGAACATATATATATATAAAAAGGGAATTTAAAGGCAGTTTACATCAAAATATGAGGGACAAAGTAACAAAACCTGATAGGGAGAGAAATGACTTTTGGCGGCTGAAGTTGTTTCCTGGTGATCGTAAAATTCTAATCCTGTCGAGGAATGTCTCATGGTCTTTACGGATTGCTGGGATACTGGTGCGTGAAATGGCAAGTCTACCTTTCCAACTGATGTGAACCCTGTTTTCACTGGGATTGCAAAAGCTTTTACAACTCATGGCAGGTGCTGCATTTGCATTGAATGGACTTGTCTGTGGAGATTGGTGCCCATGACTACATCCGAGTCCTGCGTGATTAGAGAAACCTCGCCCTTCGCTTTTACAATTTGTTTTTTTTAGCCTATGCTAAATTTATTTGAATGGGATTGACACAACGACACCAGCAAAACATACGGAAAGCTAATAACCTTGCAGTAAAAATACCATAGTAGAGTTGACATCGCTTCTTTTCTCCAAATTTGTCAGCAACACAACAACAACAATGCAGAAACAACACATTGTCCAAACATACTTTGCAAATGTAAATATTTAAAGAAAGGTTGCATTGTGTTAGTTATCTTTATATGTGCAATGTTAAAGTACTTTACATGACCTATATACGGTGGCCGAGAAGGTTCAGACAAATACAAAAGCAACAACACAACCGCAAATGCCACAACGCAACACGAACGCCACAACACAAAATACAAAAGGCACATCACAACTGCAAATGCCACAACGCAACACGAACGCCGCAACGCGAAAGCGAAAACGGAAGTAGCTGCCCACGGGAGCGAGCGTATTTTGGAGGAACGCCCACGGGAGCGAGCGTATTTTGGAGGAACGGAGCTGGAGGATGCCAGATCGTTTAAGAAGTAAGTGAAACATGATTCCTTACTTTAACTGTAGCCGCAAGGAATCATGTTTCACTTACTTCTTAAACAATCTGGCATCCTCCAGCTCCGTTGTTACGTGCCGACTGGTTTTTGAACCTACTGGTTTGGCTACGCGTTTAGATGTTATTAAGAGAGTAATCCTACTTGGGCAATGTGCTAGAAAACCTGACAGAACTATGTATTTCACGCTACGCCACCAAAAACCAGTTGTCTTGGCTCACCCTGAACCAAAAGATGTTCTTGCCACTGACGATTTGCAATTTCATGATAAGTAGTGAAATCAGTAGCAGCATTTGACAGCTCGGTTGGCCGACGGCGTAGCGCCGCCGTCTTATAAAGTTTTGCTATTTTGCTCGACTGCGGGTTCGAATCCAGGTTGTGGCGATCTTTTAATAAACGTATGTTCTTTTATTTATTTCTTTATACGTAGCAGTGATATAGTGCTCACTTATACAATCATAACCGCTGCATTGGATATGGGATACATTTTGAACATTTTCAGAAATATGTTTGCGACTGTGTGACGGATCAGGTGACCGAGGCAGACAACATCTGCCGCTGTCGGGGCAAAACAAACACGCACGCGTAGCCAAACCAGTAGGTTCAAAAACCCAGTCGGCACGTAACACCGGAGCTGGAGGATGCCAGATCGTTTAAGAAGTAAGTGAAACATGATTCCTTGCGGCTACAGTTAAAGTAAGGAATCATGTTTCACTTACTTCTTAAACGATCTGCCATCCTCCAGCTCCGTTCCTCCAAAATACGCTCGCTCCCGTGGGCAGCTACTTCCGTTTTCGCTTTCGCGTTGCGTTGCGCCGTTCGTGTTGCGTTGTGGCATTTGCGGTTGTGATGTGGCTTTTGTATTTTCGTGTTGCGGCGTTCGTGTTGTGTTGTGGCGTTTGCCGTTGTGTTGTTGCTTTTGTATTTGTCTGAACCTTCTCGGCCACCGTACCTATATGAATAAAAAATGTAAATTTCGCACATTATTATATATATAACATGACTGCATCTGAAGAAGTTAATCAACTTCATCTTAACCAGCCTCGACACTAATTTGCTGGTTACATATTAAAACATCATTATTATTTCTACAATAATACAATTCTGCAAAATAACACACCTTCACCTTAACGTTATTTTCCTCTTAAATCTTTAAATGCAATTCATTACTAATCCTTCTGTACTTTTACTGAGGGAAGACGATTCAGTATTTGGGCATCATGTTAATTGTACCTTTGTTGTTGTCATTGCTATCAATTATCACTTAGCTGGTGACAAATATTTTCATTGTAATTGATACATTAATAGGAGAAAACAAAATAATCAATGATGCTGAAATGGAACAAATATATAAATGCTAAAATTTCTCTTCTCAGGTGAAACTTTTATATCCCTCACTTCTAAAGCAAATTTGTGACTGGAGTAGGTGAAGTAGCGTAAGGGTTTTCTCAGAGGTAATACCAAACTAGGTTGAGTGGTCCCCTATTGCGGGTATAATGACCTGAAACCTGAAGAGCAATGAAAGAGAGTCTATTGAGGAGAGTTTTTCCATTCACGTAAAATGTCAATGCATTTTCCAACAGACACTTACAAGGGATCAGTGGACCCTCAAGTGTTCATGAAGAAAATAACCTTTCAGTACTTTACAGGGATGCTGCTCGCCTCAGCCATTCTGCGACCATAACACATCTAATGATTTAACCAAATAGCTTTGGCATTTTAGGAAGATAGAGAAGAAATAAGGAGACAGGGTTCAGAAAAAAAAGAAGAAGAAAAAAACACTAGAAAACATCCGTTTACTCGTGCCTCCGAGCAATCTACATGAAATGATGGAGCAAAAGGCCACACAGAGTGCAATCGAGTAAGCCACCCTGCTTCTTGGGTTTTAGTTACCAGCGCGGAGGTGTTTTTCACGAGGCGCCGCAAAAACAGGGCAGCAGTTATCTGGGATGTTCTTCTTTTGATGTTTCTTCAGCCTCCCAGCATTTTTGCTGCTCTCAGCCACTGAGATGAATGGGTGGGAGTGCTGTTGGTAGAAGATTCCTCAAAACAGTGGGAGCTCAGGGCCGTCACTTCGAGTGTTTGTCTAAGATATGGACTGTTTGTAGTACTCCCCACTCCTTATTCATTTATTATTGCACACAAGAAATATGGCTGGGAAAAGTCCATTGTACATCATGACACCACCTCCCTTTTGTTTTAAAGTATTGGAATTGGTTAGTTTTTTTTAATCATTTAAATCATTTTAGCACTTGAGTGAAATATATTCAGTGATGGATTAAACACAACCACTGTGTCTAATGACTATGAAAAAGACCATTTACCATGCATTATCATCAAAAGGCATTGGCAATGAATTAGAAAAACAACTAATGTTTGCAAATGCAGCATTTAATTTGTAACTTTTAATGGATTTGAAAACCAAATAAAGTCGCATTGATAATCGCACAATCTTATAGTCGACACAGTGAGGCTTTTATTGAGAACATAGTGTACAAAAGGGGCTTCGCTAATCCAGGTCTGTGTGCAAATCACCCACACATATAGACCGGACATGTGGTAGCAAATGAGGGCATTCTGTCTCCGTGTTTATTTGACAGTAGTCAGAACCTCCTTTCATCTTTAATTTCCTGCCGTGCCATCTGAAGACAAAGATCAAACAGGGGACAAAGTGACCCTCCACGCTCCAGACTCCTCCGAGGAGAGTGAAGCCCCCCCCACTGTTCACTCGCCCTGACCCTATCTCTCTCTCTCTCCACTTCCTCTGCACATAACCCTCCTCCACAAGCTGGCCCCTTAAAAGGTAAAGCTTTGCAAAGCTGGTTGCCCGCAGTGAGCCCGTTCACCCTGCGCCGCTGATTAGTGATTGACTCGGGAACCATTTGTCCACCCGCAACTTGATTCTGTCATTGACGAATACCGTGTCACTCCCCGAAGTTTAATGTTCCGTACAAGCAACCGTGAATCTGTCACGTCGACTTAATCTGCTTTTAATTTGTATTTTCGACTTCTTCTGTATCTCCTTGGTGTTCACCCTTCAAAACGGCCATTCAGCGAGCCTCTCCTTTCTCATCAGAAAACTCTGATTGCCAATCTGCGCGATCCATGTCAATCAAACATCTGTTCGGCGTTTTGTCCACTGCTGCACCTGCTGACCTCCATGTGACCTGAAAAATAAGCAGTGAGGCGGGTAACTACGGGAAGCAATTTACCCTCCCAAAGCCACTTCAGAATGGGAGAGCCAATCAGGGCTCTTTGCAGAGTGTCCATTTTTTTGGTTAAATGTACTCTAGACATGGGTTCTTATGTTTGATTTTCTTTCTCTTTAACGGCACCCACAGTGCTACATAGGCAAAGGGGAGGTGAAATTTCTCCCCTCCAAATGGATTGCAATTTCCCCCCATTTAGCACCTGAAGGTAATTAGCTTGAAGAGATTGCAGAGTGAGAAACACGTTCATGGAACATTAACTCTCGCACATTCTCCAGTTGCAGGGAATTAATAGGAAAGATTAAAGTTGAAAGAGAGCAAATGCCATTAGCTCACAAACCCCTTCTCCCGGGCTGCAACCAAATCATGCTAAACCAATGCCGCTTTAAAAATACCCCCCCTCATGATTTTCATCATGTTACATTTATCGTTTCACAGGAGTATTTGTGTGCATACTTGATGTGTCTGTGGTGCAAGTAGCAAAGGGACAGTAGCAGTGGCTTTGCCTCTTACAGTTTGCTATACTGTGGTGCCCAAAGCCTACCTCAAAGTAGCAGAGGTGCAACTTTATATTGTCTTTTTTAATGTTTTTTTTTTTTGTGTCCTCTCAACAGAACATGTATTATGTTAATGACCAGCAGGGCATGTACTAAACTTAGCAGCACGCTAGGGAAAATGTAAACACATAGATTAATCAGCATCACAGCAGATTTTGACATGCTTTTTTCCTTAACTTATCATGTCCCCTTTGCCGTGTCTTCTGGGCTTTTTAAGTCTCTATATGTGTATCTAATCATTTATTTTCATCTTACATTGAGTTTTCGTTGGGATATAATTTTCTCCACTTATTTGCCCATTTAGCCATTCATCCATCAATCTATCTACCTTAAGGGGATAGAGGAGGAGAAGGCAATTGGCAATGAATTTTTAGAGGCCATCCCACTCACAGATTCCATCATTGCCTGAAAAATTCTGCAAGGTAAAAAAAAAAAAATGAAATTGAGACATGGTAGAATTTATTGCCCAGAAAATTCCATTCTACTATCTGATTTGAAAAGTCCAGTCCTCCTAGCTTCAGAAAATCTATTTCCCCACATTTTAATACCCCGCATAGCAGTCCTCATAATTCATTCAACTGTGTTAAGCTCAGTTTTATTAGATCTGAAACAAATTTTGGTGGAGATCTTATAGGTCATTAACCATGGAGTAATTTTATCCTTGTTTCCCTAATGATGCCATAATGGTGAGTGAATTTCTTAACTAAAGACCAAAGAACATTGTGAAGGTCAGCATCATCTGCAGGCTCCTTCAAGCGCTTCTCAGAGAGATTGGAAAAGTCTCACATTTTTGAGGAGTCATTAATAACCTTAAAGCTGAGAGCCTATTTGCGTTCTCGCTCTCTACCTTTTAATTTCCCTTCTTTTCCCCCTTTCTCTCTCTCCTGCTCTCTCTTCTTTCTGCTGCGTTGATTGCCCTCATGCAGAAAGAAAGGAATGCTGTATGTATGTGTGTGGGTGGGCGAACGGGTTAGTGAGAGTCAGACGAAAGGGAGGGAGAGCAGAAATGGTTGTGTGGTAACATACAGATCCCAGATGTGATGCCGCTATAATTTGAATTTTATGCCTTTGTTATCGCTTTAATCATTTTCTTTATTCGTTTTGTTTCAGTGGTCTGGGAGAGACACCTGATAGGGTAAACCACCTAGGGACCCATTTTTATTTGGAATGTGGAGCAAGGTCTAATTAGAATTTGAATTTTGCTGAGCCTTGAAATGGCTGGTACTTTATCCTGATCGCCTTAGATATTGTTCCAAGTCAATCATTTGTCATTGCAAAGCATGCTGGGAAGGTTCTGTTAATGAAGCCTTGGGTTTGTTCGCCATTTTTTTGCTGCCCTGGCATTTTTGTCCATTTAGGCAGCCTGGTGTAGGGACGACAGTGGTTATACGTCCACGTTACGACACACTGTGGTCGCACCGCTGGTGTCACATCCATCTGAGGTCTGTCACTCTTTAATGTCTAGACGCTGTGAAAGAGTCCACATTTTAACAGTACGCATTTTCTATTAATGATCCGATACAATATTTTAACGCTCACAACGACTATTTTATTACTGCACAGTGTATTTTTGTGTATTTATTTGGATATTTTGAGATTTTAATAGCACTATTTGTACTAGTTTTTGTTATATAACCCTTGATATGCAGGACTAACTCGTAATAGAGTTGTCATTGCAGCAGTACTGAGCATGCAGGATGCATAAAGAAAGAGTTTTAAGTACAAACTAAATTTATTAAAAAGCAGCTCAATAAATTGTAGTTAATTGTAGTTATCTCAGATTGATAGTTATTCCTTACGCTTAAAGAAAATGAGAATTTACAGTAGAAATGCAACAAAAGCTTATTTTAATAAATCAAATAAATACGATTTGGTCCCAAACGTCCAAGACGATGTCCTCCATTTTCTTGTTTTGCCCACAACAAAAATATCAGTTGATTGTCAAAGAGGATTAAATACTTAAGATTCAATATTAAATGCTTTAATTAAAGAATTTTGCCTATTTTTGCATCATTAAAAAAGTTGTGAATTAATTTGTTGGTTGACAACTATCAATCAGAGTTTACAGTCCTTACAGACACAGTGTGAGAACATACATGTGCGTGTGTGTGTCTCTTATTTCGATGGATCCCTCCAGAGACAGGGGACCACTAGCTGTCCTGTACGTCTCAGTGTGAACAGGAGAAGGTAATGGTGTTTTGTCACAGCCTATCTAGGTTAACGTGTGTCCTCCTCTCAGGTCCCCTCCGATGCATTTTATTTCCCGAGCGCCTCCTTCGGAGAGATTGGAGGTGACAGGCGGTAACATTTAGAAATGTACCAATAAATGGCATTCATGGGTGCTGATATTCAGTCTGCTGCTGGTATATAAAGGGCAGTGCGGCTGCTATGGGTGCGACACTGGAATATCACCTTTTTTTAGTTAGTGAGTTATTATGTGATATGATACATCGTGCTGGAGGATAATACACACTGTAGAAGGAGTTTAGTTCCTTTATTATTTAATCCTTCTCCTTCTGATCTGCTTGAGCGGGCAGACATCTCTCCATCACACACCGGGGAGGGACTACACTTTTCTGTTAATTGGGTTTAAATCTAATTGGAACTGAAGTAAAAAAATAAAAAAAAAAGTCTGGAAAGCCTGCTTTGAACTCTCTTTGAAAATAAAATAGAATTCTTCTGACAAGATGATGGATCACCTGTAAGTCTACCTGACACTGAAATTAGGGTTTTTAATGACATGCTGCCTCCTCCTAGATGTGAAATTCAAATTCCCTCCCTGGTCTCCCTCCCTGTCGTCACCTGTCCCTTTGACTCGCGTACGCCAAACACAGGCACTTTGTCTTTGTCACTGGGAGCAGGACAATGTTTTTCACCAGCAAGCTTTTGTATTAACCAATCTCATATGGAACTGAGGACATAGCTCATTGAGCACCGTGTAGTTGTTACGTGAGCGTATTTTTCCTCTCATAGGGACCAGCCACAGATTTCTTGTACCGCTCATATTATCCCCGCTGCAAAGTCCTCCTCACTGTTTTATACAGCCTCAGGATTGAAAGCAAATTATGGACAATTTGGACAAAATAAATGAAATCATACTTGTTTTTTTCTGTTTAACAACAGAGGTCAATTTAAAATCCTAATGTCAAGTGGAGCAACGGAAGATTCAAACCGAACAAAGAGTTTTTTTTTTTTTCGACACTTGAGCTCTGCTGGCACGCTGGACGAGCTGGTGCGGTGTCACCTGTAATCAGGTGTGGCACCGCTCATGAACACCCGCGTCGGCTCCCTTGTCACCCGACGACGCTCTGCTTCAAAGGGGGGGGGAACACAGTAATGCATCCTGAAGCATGAAGGAAAGGCCCGGTCTGTCTCTGGGACTGCGGGGCAGTGAGAAGCAAATGAAAAATCAATGCTACTGTGACACATTAACTTATCCCCCAATTTCATAACCGGCATTAGGTGTCAGGAGAAATCTGTAGCGCGTAGGCGGCCGGTTGGGCCTTATTGGCTTTCATGGCCACCGGGTGCTCTCGGCTGGTGGAGGAAGCGGGCGCCGGTGGTGAGTTAGAAAGAAATAATAAAAGACAATAAAAAAAACCCTCAAGGACTTCATCAGTCGTAGCTTCTGAGCTCACAGTGAGCAACGTGCAGTGCAGTGTGCTGGTCAGGTCTGTAGCCGAATACGTTACATTCATTAACCTTCACACTTTTTTACTTGTGTTGTTGATGACAGTGTGTGTTGTGGGTGATTCCCCACTGAAAAGAAAAAAAAGAGAAAGAGAAAAAGTACCAATACTACAAATACATTATAGTTTAATACAAATGGTACTTGTAATTTGGTGGCGAGGTTTTTCAAGTATTAGTGCTGCATCTTTGCACTGCAGTTAAAAGGGCAGCTGTCTAATGATCAGTGCTGCGTGTGGTTAGTTTTATTTGCAAAAAGTTAAGGTGTCTCTGGTTAAATGATAATAAACTAAACATGTGTGCTTTAAGTTGCGTTTGACTTTTTCAACAGTTAACTGTCAAAGGGCTCAAAAACTTTCATGGGAAAAGTAAATCAAGCTTTAGTGAGTGGATATTGCAGGAAATACGAATTCATGCTTTAAAGATTGCTGTGCACATTTGTTGAAATGGCAAATAAGTTACTCAGGTGGCATTGGATTTTTCAAGAAATAGATTTTTACTTATTTTAAAACTTATTTTTCTATGAGTAACTTATAAATCCAAAGGTTACTGCACATATAATGGTTACTTCCACCTTTTACAACAATCCATTAATTTCACATAAATAAATAACATTAAAACCAGACAGATTTGATTGTTCTCTTTGCTTTTGCAGTTAGTCTTAATTGAGACTATGTTTGCCGTTCATCTGTTACATCCTAACAATAATAATATACAACAAGTCAGTGGAAATAACGGAGAGAAAAAAGCCTCCGCTCGGCGAACCGACCTAATCAGTACTCTCTCTCAACTGTTAAATGTATTTAAACACTAAATTAACAACCCATAAAGGGCCTCTGGTACACTACATTCAAATTAGAGCCAGTTCTTATTTACTGCCACAGAACTGCAAAAGTGACACTTTCCCTGATCACATTAAGAAATGCAAGGGAGTGACCTTGGCGTAATGGAGGTGGATGAGATACGAGCGCCACCACCCTCATCTTCCAAAACCCACAGATTCCCTGTTTCCTCTCCGCCAGCAGGCAGGGATGAGGAAAAAAAGGGAATGATAGAACGAGGATGACTGTCCTCATCTACGTTGTCATTAAATCATCAACTAATGGTGTTAGCGGGTGTCAGTTGAGCTACTAATGCTGAAGCGAACGAGTCAGATTTATGGGCCTGACATCTGAGAGTTGGGAGAAGAAAAAAAACGAAGAAAAAGAGAAAATGTAATTCTTAGTTTTAGAAACTGCTCAGCCAGCCGGCAGTTCACCTCTAAGTTCTGTGCCGGGGTTGTTGGTGTCATCTTGTTTAGTGGGAGTTGATCGTTCACATATTTAATGCTTTAATTACACCTCAACAGCTGTGCACAGTGATTTAAGTTTATGGATGTGAAAGCTCTTAATTATGAAGCAAAACGCATAAAGTCCTTTCTGATGGTGGATGCAGACAATTAAATTTATTTAAGATTTTCTGCGGCAGCAGAGTAAACGGCATTCTCAAAATGACCCTTACTGAAGTGCACAATATGCTGTGATGTGTTCCATGATGCACGATGAGTGTGAGCAGAAGGTATCAATTCTGTCAGAAGGTAAAGAACAACATTTTCACAAATATAGCACACACAAAACAGGGTCTCTACACGAGGAACACGAGGCGGTCAATATCAGACTCACGCAAAAGAGATGTGCCTTTCAACGCAGGTATACAGTATCTCAGCCTTTAATGCTACACGGACCACGAGAGATGGAGGCAGCCTTCTGGCAGCGGGGGCAATGGAAGGTTCTGATTTGACATTCAGAAAAAAACAAACCTACAACAAAACTAATACTAAACAAATAGAAAACAAAGGAAACTCATCAAAACATGTCTTTTCATCAAGTGTTCGGTTGTAATTGTAGAAAAATATGAATCTGGAATCTTTTAGAAATCTTTTTTAATGATAAATAACTTAAGAAATTAAGAATTTGAATCCAGAAAACGACTTTCCTGAATACAATATTGTGTTTACCGTCACAAGATAATACAGAATTGAAAGACTGCATGTTCATATCATTATTTCTAATTAAGTCTAATAAAAATGTCTTGTTTCATTTATGTATTCATTGTGGCCTCTGGTCACTACTAAAAAATGTAAAAACACTGAATATCCAGACGCATAAATACACACTGCACATACTTGCACAGGCGCAGTCCAAAATGCGGTGTCAGGCAGGTGCATGTGTCTACACGCAAGCACAAACTCCATTTCTTATGCGCCGAATGTGTCGTTTGCAAGTTCCGAACATTTATGTCGACATGCAGTTTTCTCATCCGGCGCTGGAGGGCTGAAGGGAAGTCTGTTGAGCTCTTTGTGTGCAAAGAAAAGATGGATCATCACAAGCATCAAAACATGATGTGTCTCTCTCTTTCTTTTATATATATATATATATATATATATATATATATATATATATATATATATATGTTACACACACATTTACAGGGTTAATGTTCTGCCTTCAACAAGATGACTTCTACTTGCAGGAAGCACAGCAGCGCAGCCAAAAAAATGAGAGACCACGAGTGACTGTAAACCCCTTCAGGATAATTCTGTTATTTGTCTGATGAGACATCTTTGTTGTCTGCTGGTCACTGACAATCGTACACGTTAACACTACTGATGTGTCTCTTCAGTCAACTTCTGCCCCCATTATTTGGCAAATTGACTCATGAGTGCCGTGTGGTAACCGGAACGTAATGTGGCACATTATTCTTTCTTTCTCTCTCCCTTTATTCTCTGTGTTTTTTCTCTCTTTCCGCCTCCTTTACAGTCTTTTAACGACAATGTCATTTTTTTCCCCAGGTGAGCGTTCTATGCGTGTAAGACTGATGATTTGAAATAAAGTAATTCCCTTAAATGTTTTTTAAAAGCAGCGTTAGCCATGACATCATGTCGATTATTGATGACATCATTATTATGTATAGGATCCCTCAGTGAATAATAACCCGTGATCTGTCATTTCTCCCCTTATTGTCACTGCAAGTTGTAAAGGTTAGGTCATTTATTTTAATGTTTAATGTGTCAGCTGGTATTTCCATGCACTACTGTCCCGGTTTATTCCACACTTAAAGGCAATACTGTTCCGTTTTACTTCAGCTCACAATCCTGGAAAAGTGCTTGTCATGAACAATCTACAAAGTCTTATTTAATTGTATTCAGGCCTTTCTTTGTGTGATACTCTGGTGGGTCTTAGTAAAATAAAATACAAACTAATAGATTATAACATTATAATTTCTTTGTTTGATGAAATAACAAAATCACAATTACACATCCTTTATTATTTAAATACATCTTGCTGAAATCAGAGTAAATATGCAATGTTTTAATAAATATATACTCCTTCGTTTCAATTTTGTATTTACTATCGCTTTTAACCGTGAAAAAGAGGCGGACAGCTTTATGAAACATGGGACACGCCAACAGAAAAAAGGCCCCACGTACAAAGACATTTCTGTACAGCATATTCCCCAAAGATGAATAGCTGTTTGGTGGTATGGTCGTGCAGAACAATGAGAAGGATTTCAGGAAAATGGGCTTTGGGGTGGCATTGTGCGCATACATTGTGGAGGGGTGGTTTTGGGGGGAGGGGTGGGGAGGGGGGGGGGGGTATCCGCACGCTTGAGCGCATTTAAATTTACACAAACTCTCTAGGAATGACAGTGATAAATGTTACACTCTATTCTACAATATGTTTAATGCATAGGTCTGAGGAGTTAAGTTTTCCCCTCTGGTACGAGGCTGCTGTTGTAGTTACCACTATATGTTACATCAGATTCCCTTCCATAAAAATGCCAAGTGGCACAGTGAAGACAGCAGGAGAATATGACACTGAATTTGTTTACCTGTCACCTTCCTCCATCCTCCACCACTCCACCCTCTTTTTGTCTGAACGTACCTGTGTGGGTAACAATCTCGTGCGTTTGTGTGTACGAGGTCCGGT
The DNA here is from genome assembly GCF_949316345.1 of Pungitius pungitius. Lineage (NCBI taxonomy): Eukaryota > Metazoa > Chordata > Actinopteri > Perciformes > Gasterosteidae > Pungitius > Pungitius pungitius. The sequence goes on along the minus strand of NC_084912.1, from coordinate 7,927,669 downwards.
GCGGGAGGTTCTGTTGAAGCAAGACGAGAAGATGAAACGCACAAGAGGACAAACACTCACCATCTACTTAATTAGTTTGTCGGCACAAAGAACTCCACACGTTTTTCCTGTTTTTTTTCTGCCTTACTGATCAAACTTAAGGAAAAGCATTTTGGCACGGTAAGGATGGACTGTCAGGCCTCTCAGAAAAAAGAAAAAAAAATCTATCCTTATCACTGAAGAAATTCAGCTGTGACTGGCCGCATCGGGGTGCATTTCCTGTGCTCTGCCTATGACTGTCACAAAACAACCGGACCACTGCTGTTGACACACACGGAAAAAAATCATTGAGAAAAAAATCACTTTCTCTTTCTCTCTAACCCCCCCCCCCCCCCACACACACACACACACATACGTACAGAGAGAGACACGTGTGGATTAGAAGCGAGTGCACGTTGGAGTCTCTGACCTGCGTTTGATCTCCTGTGAGACGGGTCTGCATCAGTAGCTGAGTGTTCTTCTACTGTAAGTGTACCACTGTAAGCACTGATAAGATAGCGTGCAAGCTTGATCTCTCTTAAGGATAAGTGCTTTGGCTCACAGTGCACCTGGATAGGCACGGAAACACCTGAATGGATGTTTTTAAAATGTACTGTATACCGAGGGGGGGGTGGCACAGTATATATCCGTGAAGCAACGGGGGATTATATACACACACATACACATACACACGCAACACAATACGTTTTTATGTTTGGACTGAAGGTGTTTCTGAGTAGTAAAAATGCAGTTAATATTTCTTAGAATGGGCTTTAAATTCACGATGTTTGAGCATGGAACATAACAGTATTAAATAATAAAGATCACAGGAAGAATAAATATTGCTCAAGAACCTACATGTAACACACTGTTATGTTTCACATATCCCAAAGGATTTATGCCTTTTTGGGGGGTTAGACTGTTTTATTCCCCCTTATTCCCCCTACAAAAGTGTAAGTAGTCATTTGGAGCCGGCATATTTTGTGACTTGAGCCAGTGTTTTGGACTTTTGTGACACACTGAAACGTCACTGAAGATATCCTTCTATCCGTTCCACTCTAAAGGTCACTGTGGAAATTTCACCCATAACATGTGGCAGAAATATATCCTTTGTGTTCTTTTCCTAATGTTTGTTCTAGTAACACAGGGTTTTCACTCATCTGAATCAAACAGTATTACCAGCAAACAAGTGGAGGAGAGGGTATATGGAGCATATTCTTCAGGTTTATGACCCAGTCAATAGCCTGGGCCGAGCCCAGCTCCTCGTGTGCCGTGGTAGGCCCACTGTAAAGCCCGTAATATGTAAACAAACAAGCCCAAACTTTCTTTGATTTACAACATTAGCGGATCTTGGCCGGGGATCCTTCACCATCTCCAACAGGCCCGAGCCAGCCAGCAATTCTAGTCGCAGACAGCTTGAGCACTTTCGATTTTATACCTCAGCAATTTTTATAGCGTCTTTAGCTCTGCACGCACCGACCACGCCATTTCCTCAGGAAACCGGGAGCCTGCAAGAGGCAGAGAGGAGGAAGAGGCAAATAACACACACACACATACACACAACAAAAACAGGTGTTCATGAAGGATGCTAAGTAGCTAGGTCATGTGACATGAACTGTTTTGCGCTGCGATTGGACCCTGATGCAGAATGCGCTGCGCCTGGCTTCTGATTGAATTGGCTGATGGTACAGCTCTGTCTCAGTGCTTCCCACTCAGATTAAGTAAGGTAGAGTAGCCAAGCCTCTGAGGGTTTTAGCATCTGTGCAAGGTTGCTGTAACTGATACTGTGAAGTTATAATTAAAGGTTCCAACTGAGGGAGCCTGGTTTGATGTAGTCCACACCTTACCCCTCTTCTGCAGGATAACTAGAGGAGTAATGTGGGAGGCAGGATAGCAGCCCAAAACATTCATTACTGTCCACGAGCCCGTTCAGAAGTGAGCTTACAGGACTGGAAAAATAAAGCTACAACAGATCCATATTTAAAATTTATCTTCAATTCCGCTGAAAATTGTATCCGTTGGTGTAACAGCTACAGCACGAGAGTAAAAAAAACAGAGTAACATCAAACAATGGATAAGTGCTACTTAGTCCCTATAATTGCATTTCAAAATAGACATTATTTCTCTGTTCTCTTAATGCAGACACTGATATGCAACTCTGAGTCCATATTTCATCACCATGTGAACAAGGTTAGAGCTTTCAATTGCCACACAATGTCTCCCATTTTTCATTTACCTGGTGGAAAATCCGATGCGACAGTTACATTTTGACAGTAGAGAAAATCTACTGTTTGCCATTAGAGCTAATGTCATGTTTCTGTGCTAATCCCTCATCATTTTTGGGCCTCATTGCCTATTTTTCTCTATGATATTAAGTATTCAAAGCTCATTTACATTCTTATTTTTCAATTTGCTGCTGCAGTAGTTTAATTTATTCCATATAATTTCTTTTTCTGAAAGGGACATTAATCATTGACTGTACGTTTTAGTGCCTCTGGGATTTTTTTAATCAATAAAATAAAGGGATAAAAGACTCAGCACTGTGCTGGGTTACAAAGGCTGTACGGAGGATTTGTTTTCTTCAGTTGCTTCGGTTTTACCGGATCTTTATGTTTGTTCAAATTCAATTATCAGTCTTAGTGCACCTTATTATTCTGTCTCGTTGATAAATGTGTCCAAGTTCATTATCTTTTTTTTCTCCTTTTAATATTTCTACATCTCTCGATATTTTGGTCCCTGGAGAACTTTCACAGAAAGTTTTTTTTTATTTGTCTTTCTCAATTTTGTTTGTGAAGCAGCGACAAAAAGCATGTCTCAGAAATAACCCTCATATCAATGAGGGTCTCCCTGTAACGCTTCTAGTAGTTCTATATATTTATGGTCTGTTAAGCCGGGGGCCTAACCACTTTCATCCTCTTTCTTCCTCCCTTTTCTTGTTGTTTCTCCATGCTTTCACATTCATTTTATGCTTGGCTATTCCGAAGGCTATCAGTGTATTAATGCCATGGCTTAAGCCAAACAGCCTCGGTGAGATAAGCCTCCGGGTCGTCATGTGGCTGTTCACAGTTCATACACTGCTTTCCCCCCTTAGTTGGAAACCCCAAATCATTTAATAAAATTAATCTGTTTTTGGTGTGTGTGTGTGTGTGTTCCATATTTTTGTGCCTCAAAATTTTCAAAATTTTCAAAATAATAATTTCCTTGTGTCTAGAGGACACCGGAAATAGCATATCTTCATTAGTTATTGACTTGTTTGAGAGGCTTGACCTTCGATTGGTGTGAGCTGGGGGTTTGATCGTTGGGGTCTGCGGAGATGGAGGGGGTCTGTAAACTCTGATACATAATGCTGTGGGCTATAATACTCTGTGCATGGCTGCTCGCAGGCCTGCTAATCACAAGGAAGAGACCCCACTGTCTCACTCCATAAACCTGGCCCAGTAAGAAGACAGCCATGGGGGCACAATGTCACTTGTAAATCCCAAATTAAACTCAACTGCCCAAAGCTCCCCAGCGTAAAAACACCCTCACCTCGATCCCGCCTCCCCATGTCTTTCTCACAGCCTCGCAGGCTGTAAAAACAGGAACATGGTGCTGAAAGGTGTCCCGGTGTCATCGGTGTCAAGGTTGCGGAGTGGTCAATTTGTCTGCTTCTTGGCCGCGTTTGGCTTCATGCATGTATTTCATGCCACAACGCCCCATGCGCTCCACTTTGAACCCTTCATCCTCTTCTTGTGACTTGTCAAAATTTCTGTTTACAAAAATAAGTTATGCCACGGAAAATATAAACCACTTCCACCTACATTTTCATCAGATCCCTCTTTTTCGTTTTTTTCATAGATTGCTAAATAAATGTATTCATATGCACAGTGGCTAGTTTGAGCTTGCAATAGAGGAGGGGAAAGGGTCTCCTTGAAGGCAATCTGTTCATTAAGATAATGTGTTAGTTCCAATTAAACTAACATTAAAACGATCCCCATAAAGAGTTGGAGTCAGCGTTTTTCCTAACTTGCTCTTTTAATTACATCGTTCCTCTCCTGTCATTAAGGATATTAAAAATTCATTAACAAGAATAGTACTGCATCACAGCCACAAATCAGAGAGACTTTCATCTCACGTTGTCAAAAGATTATTGCCATTAGTGATTTCATCTGAAAGGCGTTAAGTTCTCCTTAAGCGATGTTTCAGGACCTCCGTGTCAACAGGTTACCACGTGGTAAACTGTCAAGTTGTTAAAGCTTTGCATTCGTTTCAAAGGTATTTTAATATGCGATTTAATGGAAAAAGAGGGAGACATTTAAATGATGAATGAGCTTTAGCAACATAGGGCTTTATGTGTTGTATTTATCCATTTATTAAATGTACATTTATTTGCAGTGCATCCAGCATCCCCTCTAATGTGATTCCATTGCCGGCTGTTATGTTTTCCGTCAGTTATATTTCTCGCTCCTAATTTGTTTTCATCAAATGTGTTTACGGCTAGCCGAAACTGTTTTACAGCTTCCCTATCGAACCGTGCTGCCGCTGCAGGAAATGAGTCTTTCCATGAATAACGTAAGCCTCGCCCGTGTGGTCCTTGCCAGGGAGAAGAAAGGAGGGAGACTAAATCTGCATCCCTGCAATATCACAACTGTAGATTTATGCTGCACAGTCTCCAACAAATAGTACGTGAAGCTGACTTTCTAGTATAACCAACAGCAGTGCGCAGCACGGGCTAAACCCACCTAATGATGAAGATTAAACAGATACACAAACATTCACACACACGTGGGAGATGCAGCAGGTGTTAATGTGAAAATAATTATGGGTTTGGCATGAAAGTGAAGAATAATTAAATGAATAAATGTAAAACAACAGCTTTGAAATGTTTTGTTGGCACAGAAATGCTTTTGTGTCCTAAATATTTCCCTTGAGGTATATTTGAACACCTTCATGCACATCTTTGTCAGTATTAAGAAAATGAAGCAGAAGTACATGAGAGAACGATAGGTGGTGCACACTTTGACATGCATTCTCAGTTTTACATGCGCTGTAATGGCTGAAAACAAAGACATTACTTTGTATTTATGGGACGTGAGTAAATATGAAAAATATTTTTGTAAAATTTAAAATAAACACAAATCTCCCACCTCAACCATTTTTACAAAGATCCCTTAAAGTCAGAACCAGTACTTTGTTTCATTGGCTATACGTAAATCTACATCTTATACGTAAAGTGTTACGTCCACCTTCTTTGTAGCTACCAGCTAGTTTCAAACTAATACTTTTTTAAATAATGCTGCACTATCTAAAAAATCTGTTCGTGAGAAAAGACGTAAACGTGAACTCAAAAGATGTCATATGAAGTGACTTCCAAAAATAAGTATTTTTATGGCCGATATGTAAAACCCAGAGGGTTCAGTTATCTATTTAATGGAGTTGCAGTTAGTTCATGTAGATAAACGAGTAACTACCTAACTTATGGGAGCTGGTTTGTGACTGGTGTGTACTTAGATGCATGAATCAGAAAGAATTATTGTAATATTTAATAATGAACCACTGGTACGAAAAGTGTTTTGCATAAGTGTGTTGTATATAATTATTTGTATGAAACTAACATTCCTGGTATGCAGGAGCAATTAACTGAATTAATCCTAAATACAACAAAAGTAAGCTTTCAGTTTCAGTTTGACTCCGACCACAGACACATTTGGGCTAATAATTCTCTTTCAGGCAGAATGACAAGAGTGTGAACTCTTTCCATGTCTACACTTCACTGAAAGATCAGAAACAAGAGCGTAACGTAACCTCTTTATTTATATTCCATCAGGAGATGTTGTGAAATATATCTCAGCGCTGAAATATTCATATTATCCTAATTAATTGGCATCAGAGGGGAGCCATGTTTTGTTTTCCAGTGGTACAAGGGCAAACTAAACAGGAGATTAGACTAAAATATTCGCCACAGCAGAGGAAAAATGTATGAATTCATGGAATCAAAATATGTATTTTTCATCTATTTGAATCCCCTTTAGTATCTGACAAGTAAAAAAAACACGTCACTGCGCTAAAGTGGACATTTGTTGTTCGGCTAGTTTTACTCAAACCGCAAAACATACCACAACTGCACCCCCCTCCCCCCACAAAAGCAGTTATTGAATTGCATCACGTGGCCCTGTGGGGCTCCCATTACTCATGCTGGCTAATCTGTAATGACTGGCTATCATCCACCAGCCAGGCCCAGATGGACTCTCTCATTGATTATACTCTAACACAACAAAAAAAATCCTGTGGTTCAACACAATGCTGATTATGAGAAACTATCTCCACAGCCCCCTTCACTTTTCTCCAATATCACTTACTCTATAGTCCCATTTATGTATTTCAGCAGACCTCCTCTCCCTCAGAAGAATATGCTATTGATCAGGCCAGAATGTGTGCACGCATGTGTGTTTTTATGTACGTTTGTGTGAGACGTGGACGGGCAGCTCTGAGCCTGTTTTTACATACCGAGCGAGCTCTTATTGGCTTTGGTCTGGGGACCCATATCCCAGCTGTGTTGGAGATCCATCAACCTTGACAGGTCTATTGTACCACCACTCTTCACAGGCTCTGACCAACGACTCGCGCGAAGATATCACTTTCAATTAGAAAAACATTCATGAGCAGGGATGGAGGTGGATTTGAGACGACCAGTGCAACAGGCTGCTATTTTAATCTTTATTGGCATTCAAAATAATCTCAGAGCAACGACAAGGTTCAGAAAGTTTCCTTCTCACCTTGATAACCGATTATCTTTTCCAAAATCCATTTTTTCCTTTTTTGTGGAAAATGACTCGATATTTTGAAGTTAATTGTGTCAGTTCATCGATATACTGCTCATCCTGTTCATGATATAGAGTTGATATAAATGGTGAATTTAGTCACCCCCTGATGTCACGTATTAGTTTATGGATTGATGTTTTAAAACCCTGAGTGTAGCTTTTTTTTTTAGCTTGTCTTGTTTTTTACCCACCACAAATGGCCAGACAGGGTGGAAAAAGGTACATCCGAACACTTGACAAGACACTATTAGGAAACCCAAATGTTAAAGTTAACTTTCATGAACTGAAAATGTGAAAGAGTCAAAGTTGTCACACAAAAACACGGGCAACTTTCAGACCGAACAAAGCACGGTGTCGACCTGCCGATCAAAAAGTGTAGGCGCCTTGAAGCATGCCTTGCTTTGTGGTTTATTGTCTTTTCAATGAAAATCATTGCGGTTTCTAAGAAGAAGACATATAAGTACAATAAAAGTTTCTTTCTACTGGCCAGCTTTACCTTTCAGACGGGGTTGATCTAGACCAAAGCCCATTGTCCATTGGGCAGGTCCATCATTATGTACTACGAACTACTAGAAATGCCTTCGAATTTGAACATGCAACAGTTAATAGCTGCTGTTTTTGTGTGATTATGACCTGAAAACAGCTGTTATAATAACAATTTTCGTTTTAGCATTATGAGTTTAGTTTTTTATAATGATGTCAGTCGCAATGCTATTATGATAAAATATAAAATCTTCTGTGTCAACGATGGAGTCAAAGAGGCTCATATGCTCACCGCGCTGTTTAGCTACACCATAGACACAAGTATTTCAAATCATGCTTAAGGACAAATGAATGTGCTCCTGAGCGATATTAGTTACAGTGTCTACAAATCAGAGAGAGAAGCCCGATCCAAAACAAATAAAAAAGGGTCTCTGGGTCCATGGAGGCCCAAGGATTTCAGAATTCCAAAAAAATGAATGGGTATTTGAATGATTGCTGCTGTGACAGGCTTGCTGTGATAGAATAACACATTCTGTTGAACAAATAGGCCCTTGAGTGCCGGCTGGTCCCAGGGGTCTGTCTATAGCCCCGAGGCTTTCACAGAGATGTGCTGCTCACAGCATGGCTGTGCCCTGACATGCACACACACCCACACACACACACACACTTCTGTAATATATGGCAGGAATCAACACACTGTACTCTACTGTTGGTGTGTGTAAATACTAAACAAAGAGTATAAGTGGAGACAAAAAGAACACGAGAAGGAAGGAAAAGGGGAGTGGTCTTGGGAGTGAAATTGATGTGACCGTGTGGTAGAATGTGACTCTCTCCAAAAGACTTTGTCAAATGCAAAATAATTTCGGAGGTGTTAATGTCAAACGAAAAATCTTCTGTCTTTCTGGAACAGAAAAAATAACCCTGTAGTCTCCTGGTGTCCGATGTTGCAGCAGCATGTTAGAAAACGCTCCAGCGGGGCGAAAAGCACTGGCGCTCAGCGTTGTTCACTGGTGCCACACGAGACATGTTGCTGGTGTTGTAATGGCATGAATCCTACACTGCAGCCCGGCAGCACCACACAGCACGCTCTTTGATGATGTCACAGGGTTAGATGGGCGCCATTGTGGATATGGGCTTCCAGAGAGCCACTACACACTGTTGTAGCATCTGTTGAAAAAGAAACACCCTCCCAAGTCCCTTTGACACAGCTTTTTTTTTTTTTTTTTTTTTTTAAAGGAGCAGTGGACAAAGCCACAGTTTCTTCTGTGATATCCTGTTAAGGCTGTTCTGGAGCCAGCCAAGCATGGCCGTCCTCCAGAGAGCTGGGGCAACATCATTCAGCTTCCTCCTTGTGATCCAAGGCACACAACAAACCCTGTGGTCCACAGCTCAGTGGCCAAGGAAAAAGACCCGTCACACAATGTCTTTTACCCATACGCACATTCAGAGGCCAGCACATTATGCAGCAGCACCATTTGGACATGCATTCAGACAAAAGCCATTTTTAAAAAGTTACAATTTTTAATTTTTTTTGTGACATTCTTCAAGTTCACTCAAGTCTTCTTTATCTTCCGTGGCTCATCATATCGGCCCACCAACCTGTTACCTTAACGATTATGCCCAAAAAACAACAAAAGACTTTACAATGTGCTGTTGAATGATTTTCATATTCAGCAACAAAGGAAAACAAAGGTCTTTGTGCAGAATGAAAATGGAGAACATACATGTTGCCTCCAATACACCTCTGTTACCACTGAGCTCAATTAGACAAGTGCTAACTCTGTATAATTAACACCCCCAACAGAGTAATCAAACAGAATTTAAATGAATGGCAATGTTGACGTCTTGAGGAAAGGGTTTGAATGGTGGGGGTGGACAAAATACAGAAAGGATATCTCAGGGGCAAACATGATAGAATTACAAAATGAGCAGCTTGCAAACTGTCTCAGCTTTGATGAAGTAACGTTTAATTATCCCCCTGGTGGAAGAGGTCCCCTATTGTCTAAAGCTAATTTGTCCCTTTTGGCTATTTCCCTACCCCAGAGGCCTGTCTGTCTCAGGTTACCCCCTCCTCCTCCTTACCAGCCCACTGCCACCCTGGGTATCAGAATCTCCCAGCTCCAAAGACAACCATAACCCTGAGTTAGGTCCAGACAGTATTTTGTTTGTTAAGTGTAGCCCAAAGATCTGGGCCCTTGGGAAAAGATGAAAGGACGAGTGCCGCCTCCCTCTCAGGGAAAGGATCAAGCAGGTCAATTTCCTCTGACTTTGTCCTGTCTTGGAGTTTGTATTCCCTCAATCCACAAAGGCCACCATTGGACTGGAGCGGAGGCTCACTCTCTCTCAGCTGCCCTGTCTCTGCCCCCATTTGATTCACAGAATAATAGATGGCAATGCATGCCTCCTAAGCACAACTCAACTTGAAACAAGAGATAACACTCCCTGGAAAGGAATCGTCATCCAAATAGAAACAGATACTGTATAATTCAACACAAAGTTCTAGTGGGACACTGTGAAAACAAGATTATTGTTGAAGAAAACATTCTGCGGGGGGTTTCGGATCAAATGTTCTGAAAGGTTTTAGTATTTTATTTCAAACATTGTTAGCCAGTGCTGTTAATTTTTCATTTTTAGCCTTGAACAATTTCTAACGCTCCCAGATAGTAAAATTAAACATATTCACATTAGAACTGACATTGGATCCAGTTCACATTTGAATGCAATTTAAAATATGCATATATTTGCATAGTGAATTAAAATTAAGACCTAATTATGCAAATAAATTATCAAATGCGACAGCGGATGGTTTTCAATTCAGTTAATATCTCATTTTGTGAGACAATAGTTGCTTGATAGTCCAAACAGAATTGCAACCATTTTGCTGCAGAGTCATACTAAGGTATTAAATATTCAGGTGGTATTTAATTACAAAAAAAGCTTATAAATTACAGGCATTGCTTGTTAAATACATAAAGAAAAATACCGCTCCCTTAGGAATTAAATTTCCTGCCAACGTACCCCTTAATTTATTTTGCATGAGGCCTTTTGAAAAAGAAGGCAGTATAATGAGCCGCCCTTAAAGTTCATGTGCAATTAAATGAAATATAAGGTATACATGATTTTAAAAAGATAACTATTATGCTCATGGTTGATAATAAAAGTAAAGAAAGCGTAAGGTCCTACCTCCTACTGCGAGTTGAGCCCTTTTAAAATCAGAATTTGGCTTTAATAGAGAAATATTTATGCGAACGAAGCATTCTTTCCACAAGATAAGCATGTTCTACTCATTATTAAATGAAACTTGATTGCGCAGCGCTAACCGAACGTTGAATCTACATTTCAAAGAATTTTAAAGTTGGTAAACATCTTTTAAATATTAATTATGGCAGAGGAGGGGAAGCGGATGCACAATTCCCAAAAGAGTACCGCTCTGATGAACATCATCTCAAACAAAATGAGAAAAACTGCAGCCAAACTGAACAAACAAATCCCCACCATCACACCCGATGTGACACACGGTGAACACAGAGGGTCAGCGCAGATAAGAAACCCTGTACCCAACATGAATTTGTAATGAGCGGGACTCTTTCTTTGACAAATGATGCCTCCAGCAGAGGTCCTCCCTTTTGCAGGAAGCAGTCAGGGTGCCTGAGCACAAATCTATAGTAATCTACAGTTTTGTATGTTCATGATTTTTAATTAGTAGCCATTTAAAACTACGCCATTAAAACCAGAGATGCATCTCGTTGGTGGATGGTTTTTATGTCGACGACGTCTGTTGGTAGATTGGCGTGATTAAAAATCCCATTAGTATAAGTACAACTTTTAAGTAGCCAGGAGAAAAAATTTAACTTTCACTCAAACTGATCCCCCAAATTTCCTTAATCAAAGGATGGGAGATGAACAACAGTCGATTAATGCACTGACCCCTCACAACATTCCCCTCAGCATTAATTAATATGTATAATTGGAGTTTATTTAGGTCAAGAGAAGGATACTCATGTATGAATGTGTAGTTGCTTGATGTTTTTTTTTAGCTTATTTTCATACACTCTCCTTGAGATCCTCAAAAAGCTCAGTTTTCAAAAATCTAGTCCAATGAAAGCTGCTTTGCATTAGCTATTTTCTGAATGCTTCTCACACGGTGCCAATTTATTTGTTCCAACTGAGAAATCAATCCTCTTTATCAGACACAGACAGGTTCCTATGACTGATCCACATATCAGGAATAATCTAATTCTAAGAAAAACCTTAAAGCAGAAGATTAAATAATCTTTAGGAAAACAATATGATGTGATTGTCAGTGTAAAATTACAATGTGTCAGAAATAATAAGGTTTTCCAGTCTACACTTCTCTCCTTCATTCTTGCATAGTAAAATGTGATTGCTGTCATCTCAAAGAAAAGCAAACTAATATCTGGAAACTTCATTCGCCAAATCAAAGATTAAAAACGATGCAAATAGCTCAAATCCTTGAAGACAGTTTTGACTATAGCCACCAAAATAACAAATTATATGAATCATTTGTATTTTTATTTACATTTTATCAACACTCAACTGAGCTCATTACGGTATTTACAATTACCCAAGAAATACTTTGAAATATGTAAAACTGACGGAGAAGTGGTGATGTAAATACATCTCTGCGTGTTGTTGTAAATTTCAGGTGTTTTAAACCTGATGACTAACATCACACAGCCGGGCGGAGCATCGGGGGGACGTGGTGGATGAAACAGGTGGAGGGTAATGAAGAGTATCACGGGGTAATTGATGACCCTTCCTCGGCATTGGGGATGTTGTTGCAAGGCTTAATCTTTGTCATCAAAGAGAGAGAGAGAGAGAGAGAGAGAGAGAGAGAGAGAGAGAGAGAGAGAGAGAGAGAGAGAGAGAGAGAGAGAGAGAGAGTATGAGATGGAGGGCAGAGAGCTGGAGCCTTACCTCTCTCTCTCTCTCTCTCTCTCTCTCTCTCTCTCTCTCTCTCTCTCTCTCTCTCCTGAGGGTCAAGTAAACAGCCTTAGCAGGGACAGCTCAGGGGCTGGTGTCTGACCAGCCAGGCTGAAAATGGCCCTTGTCCGTTCTTGCCATGTAGCATTTCTTTCCCCAGCTGTTTGTCCTTTTGTCATGGACGCAGCTTGTAATAAGAAGAGCCAACATATTTATGGAGTGGCCGACCTCGCTGGTGCGCGGGGCTTTTATCTGCCGGGCACAAAACAGCTTTGTTACTCTTTAACAATTCACAAACCCGCACGCGGTGGCAGAGAGGGTTGTTTTTGAAGGGCGTCGAGTGTTTAGGAGCGTGTATGCATACTGTGCGCCGGTTTAATGGCGTGTGGGGTCATTCGGAAGCACGGAAATAGAAGAAACCGTTACATTTTTCATCTTCAATAACAGTGTTGGAGGATTTTCTCTTGAAACTCTGACTCGCCTCTGACCTTGGGGCCAATTAGGGTGTTCATGGCGAGTGTTTTTTTTTTTTTCTGTGTGCGGTGGCCGTCCACTCAGCAACATTTATGAGTGATTAGTTAAGCTTCGCCTGAGCTCTATGAAGGGCCTGCGAGGAGTGACAAAGCAACATTCAGATGCTTCTAGTAAGGGGAGTCCAGGGTAGGCTTAGGAGTGAACTTTGGTTAAAAAAAAAGAAATGAATGATGAAAAGAACAAAGGGGTCCTTTTACACGTCCAGTGAGTGAGTGTGTGTGTGTGTGTGTGTGTGTGTGTGTGTGTGTGTGAGTGAGTGAGAGTGAGTGTGTGCTTGTTATCAAGAGGCAGCCAGGGGATTTCCATTTAAGCAAGTCAGCGGTAGGTTAACAAGATACATTGTGCAATATATAAACAGTGGAGGAAGTACTCAGATCCTGAGCGCCAACAGTGTTTAAAAAGTACAAATACTCCATTAGCAGTAAAGGCCTTGCATTCATAATCCTGGAAAAGTACAGAAAAACACAAAAAAGCATAAGTAGTTCTAAGATTGTTTGATGTGATGCATCGACATGGAAACGTGATATTTAAACGTCTCTGCGTGGCGACCCTAGCAGACCTTCATGAATGGTAAATTGGCTCGAGGAAACAATGAAAAGCAATGCTGTGATACAGAAATCAGTTTTCATTTGACGTTTTTCTTATCTGTAAATGTTGGAAATACAGATCATTTTTGTGAACCTTGAACAGGTGTATATGTATATAACCCCTCTACTGTTTGCTATTGTGTTATTCTTGTTATAACCTGCCAAAGGACTACAGATGCAAATCATGCAAATTATGCTTGAACTGAACATGGTCCCTTTTAAATAAAATAAATAAATAAAACCATATCAGACACGTGGATGAGAATTGTCTCTTTGTTGGTTACCAATGCTTGAAATGTCCAACCACAGATGACCTCTTCTTATTTTTACTTTATGTAACTAATGGCGGACAATAATAAACATCTAATTTGATTTCTTCACATCGTTCTTGATGTGTGTGACATCTCAATTGCAGTGCTTTTATCAAGGTTAAACAGTGGGCACATGACCTTGTTAATCAATCAATAGTTCACATCACATAAAGGCAGTTGTGTCTGATGAATACTGTTAAATAGGCTAAATGCATTTTAATCCTCTCCATCAGAGCATGATTACAAAGAATGGGTATATCAAGTGGTCCTTTCATTTGGTTAACATGATCAAATTGACTCCCGTGTCATGAGAGATGACACCAGTAGTAATTAATTTCTCCATTAAGGGTGGCCGATGTGACAGCCATGCACAAACAGAGCAGAGTGACAGGGCGGACGCCATAACTTCAGCACACTGAGACAACCCAACTGCAGAGGAGGAGCAACGGGTAATCACATTATCCGTCTGCGGGGAAAGCATTGTTCATTAAAACAAAACAACACAAGCCACATTGTCTGTCGCTGCATTATCAGCATATTTGCAGATGCGGCAGATTTCGTCGTGGCCATGCATTTACATATAGTAATGAACATTTTAAAATTCATTCCAAATTAGTCAAGTGAGCTATTAAAGCCTGTGGGTATTTGCACCGTGGGGCCTCGCTTGCTTGTAGATGTACAGTTTCTTATTTCTTTCGCCAAACTATTAAGCAAATTAATGAAAATGATTTATGACATGAAAACAGAGGTGCTTTAATGATGATGGTGGTGTTTATTTGGCCTAAGACAATCGGATCATGAATGGATTGACTTCAACCCAAATCTCTCCTTTAGTGGATTAATACCTACATATTAAATGACTTTTTATTGTTTTAGTATGTACTGCAACTTGCTTTTTGTTTCCGCATTCTCCAACAACCTCCCTGCTCTTCATCCTTTAACGCATATCATATGAGATTATCAAACAGCTTGTTAGATAACTGCATATTTACCCATCAATGTGTAAGGCTGCCTCTGTGCGTGTGTGTGTGCGTGTGTGTGCGTGCGTGCCTGCAGGCTGTCTGGTCGCCTACACGGGGGATTTGATAGAAAGTGAAACCAACAGTTTCTCCTCCAGCGGCGAGACCCGGGGGTTTCTCCCATGGAGGGGGTCGATTGTCCAGCATTTTCACCACAATGCCGCCGTATGGGGAGCAGAAGGATCAGCCACTGGCTCCCTGCCAGAGCAAAGGCAAACACCGATCCACATATGCATAGAAGTGGTCATTTAGAGCCACCGCTTTTTACCATAACAACAGATGAAACACAGGAGTCACTTTGTTTCCTCTAAGAGGCATTGTTCACAGGGCTCACCACCTCTGAAGCGGGCTCCGTATGAGGCAGGATAAACTTAGGGGCCCAGGCCCTGGTGTAAATAACAAAGAAAACCTCACTTACATGCCTCCTAAATCCTATCGAAAGATGAAAAGGGAGAAAGAAAAAAAAAAGCCACTCCATTTCCTCATCTCCTGGAAATGAGCTTAACACAAATACAAATGAATTTATTTAAGTGGCTGTAATTTTTGTGTGTGTGTGTGTGTGTGTGTGTGCGTTTTGGGGCTCTATGCCATATCATTTGGAAAACTGAAGAAGTTTACAAAACGCCTTTACAGTTACATGCAACAGCATGCAACCATATTAGTGGATTTTAGCATCAACCACAATCTAAATGAGCGCTGTTTTAAAGTAGCTGTTGTCATATGTGATATTGATCTTCATTGTTTATTGGAGAATTTGAATTGAACAGCATTGTTCAAACGACGTTTACATTGGATTTGAGTTGAGCTCACATATGTAGTTCAAATGTCATCTGACAAAACTGAAATGGCAAACCGTTCTCGTATAGAAATGTGTTAATTTATACATAAGAGCTGCATGTTAACTGGCCGTTATGGTCAATTTTCTTTTTTGCCATCTTTTAATGACTGATCGACACGTAAAAATGTTTTTCTAAAGGTTTGAATTAGCAAAAACGTTGTATTAGCAGGTTTCAATGTTCTCCTTGTTGTGAGTTTGTTCTTTTTATCACTGAAAGCAATGAGCCAATTGGTCATTTTGTTCAGGCTTGCAAGTGGTTTAGTGTGTATTTCAAAGCTGGTCAGCCAGTCAGTGAGCTACTTGAGTGCAGCAATATTATAATAATGATTCACTGATGGCAAGGTAGCAACGGAGCTGAACTTCTTGCATTCCTCCGATGTTGCCTGATTAGGACTCTCAAGGAATACATTATTACTTTAATCAACCTCATAATCTTAACTCTTTCCAGCAGAGATTTCATTCTGCGCTGTGGAAATCTGTTTTATAGCTTTAACTCATCTCCGCTATTCTATCCTGTTTTAAAATAAACGCTGTGCACATTGCCTGTGATGTTGATAATCACAGTGTCAGAGTGATGCATCACGGACCATCATCCACATGTGATCACACCACTCATCATATTTGCATATTTGGTATTTACATCAACCCGTTGAATGGATTGAATGTATGACCTTGCCAATAGAAAAGGACAGTTTTCGATCAGAAACATCCAGAGGTTGTTTTCTCCTTCTATAAGTTCAACCTTGATTCTTAATGTGAAGAGATCATAGTAAATCATGTCAACAGAGTCCAGTCAAGTTTATTGGATAAGAAATGTAAGACTGCAAAATTGGTGGAAGTGTTTCTCAGGGGCCCGCTAACGCACTGTGTTTAAACCACAACCAATCCCAGTGAAATATTAAAGAGAGTTTTAATATCCAGAGGGTGTCGGCTGCAGCGAGAGGCAGTCAGCTGCTTCTGTACAACCAAACGCTACAGTATAAAACAACGTTTAGAGCCGCTATTTGACATGGTGGAATGAGATTAGATGGAATTCATTTCTAAGTGAGGGGAAATTACAAGCCTATTGGCATCCCCCCCCCCCCCCCCCCCACACACACACACATACACATACACACAAGAAGCCTCCAGCTCACCCCCACCAGTGGCCCAACAACGGAGGGGCAGTCGGCCATGAACAGTGACATGAACAGGGAATGACCCCGCGAACCACATCCGTAGCCACCTTCAGTGCGGCTTGTTCAAAAGGTCAGACCAGTGTGAGGCCGCACAAGCGCAGGTCCTCCGCCGCTCGGCGTGAACACCGTGGGACACTTCTTATTGGGCATGTGACAATGCATTGACTTTTTAAACATGCATCAAATGTGAATTTAAAGAACAACACTCGAGTAAAAAAAAAACAGACACGAGCAGTGACGTAGCCCATTAAAAAAACACCTCCCGAACAACATGAAAGGCCTCGTGTTCAAACCACTGCCTTTTCTGTTCATTGTTCCTATGGCGCTGTGAGCAGAGAGAGGCCCTTCACATTCTTATCCTTTTTTTTACACATGTCTCTGAGTTTCCAGCACATCAGGATGACACCTCGTGAAAAGGGTAACCCCACCTTTGGCTCCTCCGGGAGAACAACACGTGTCAGCGGCCCCCCGCGGGCCCTGTCAGGGGGTGAAGAGGTTAGGCGCTCTGTGCGGCCGCACAGATCCCGGCCCTCGTGAAGACCACCATAATGACTGCTAATTACGCTGCCATCTGCGGGGTGGGCCGTGTTATGTAGACACCTGTTCATTAAGTAGGAGAAAGAAACTTTTCCACACAGTGGCGTATTGCACCCTGAACCATTTAGCTTTTCCGCCTCCATAAATACAAAAGTGTAAACGTTCAGGATTTATTATGAGAGTAAATTATTTTCAGCTCCCACTAAAGCCTCCCAGCTACACATCAACCCACAAACAGATATCAATAAAACGTCCGAGCATGTAGAATTGAACTCCCCTCAATCTAATGATCGAGTGAACTTTGTGTGATACCTCTCTGGCTTCGGAAGGCATCGCCAAGGTTAACCAGGCCATCGGGCAGCATTAGTAGGAGGCTGTTTGGAGGGGAAGCCGATAAAAAGCTCTCAGATATCTGCTGAGGGGGAGCACAGCCTGTCAATTCTGTGGCCCTAAGAGGGGATCTGCCATTACCGACTCACAGACGACTAATGAGGCGCGTTTTCTTGCCAGCACCTTGGATAATACGTCAATACTCATTCAGGCCGCGTAGAGTGCTACCTGTTTTACTTTTCCTTGATGTGATACATATCCTCCCTTTTTCTTGAGAAGATTTAGCAGCTGGCAAACTGTCCAGGTGACTAATAATGTAATGATAATAATTCAGATTACCAGTGCTGAAGGGGCTCAATGCTGAACTTTGATACTCTGGAAGGTTTTAAAACTGTCTCCAGACACATTCCTCTAATCCCTATCTTTCCATTTAAGATTTATACAGACAAATAATTGCCAAGCATCACATTTTTCAACATTTTGTCTGTTGGGCTTACGACTCCATTTAGCTTGAGATCCTCTGAGAGTGAGCCAGCACAGCAATCATACAGTGAGGCCCAATTAGGATGCTGACGGATTGATTTTGGAAGATAAATTTGGGATGTAAAAGGTTGACATAGCTGCTGTGTCTTTTTCACTGCGTGTGTGGATCCCAATTAAGTGAGGAAAGGCAGTTTTTTTTTTTTTTCGTCTCCAGGATCAGAGTGTCTCCCTGACAGATGAGCCCCTAATGAGAGCAAATCTCACTAAATCCTCAAGAAACATGATAAATTGAATCATGTTCACCCTGTTCATTTGTCGTGTTCACAGATGAGACAAAACGCAACATTTATCTAGTCAACAAATAGCAAATGAGTGGGTGGGTCCATCATTGTTCATACAGTGTGTGTCTTCTTAATGTTATATTAAACTGGGACTAATCTGGCAAGGATTTGTACGGTTAGTAATGCTGTATTTTTTATCAGTCTTGTCTGACTTGAAACATAGTGTGGATGTTGAAAACAGACATATGTTACGTCCCGAGGCCTCAATCTGCCTCCCTCCCTATATTTACGAGACAAATTAAGGAGGCTATCTCTCTCATTATCAAACTCTAAACCCTTGCCATATGTATTGCTATTATTAGACAACCAGCAGAAGATGTTCTATTTTCAAATTTAAATTACCAAGTATAACCTTAATTGGTTAGAAACGCTGTTTAGTGGATGGTATCAAAGTCGGGCTTGGGAGAGAATTCGACAGATGGCTTAGTCTTATGACTTGTATTAACACCTTCGAAGTTTAATGAACTGTTAATTGCTTTTTCTAATACATAATGGGACTATTGGAATACGAGCGGTAATGCAAACAGATTAGTTTGCAGACAACAGATAAACAACCGTCCGGTTCAATGTCACCTTTAAGTACCTTGAAAACAAAAGCTGGAGGACAGAAAGAGAAAAAAGACCCATTTTAGAAGTGATGCAGGTATTATAAAACTTCTTTAATTTTGTCCTACATATATTTGGTCATACCGGACCAGTGCATTGCATTAAGAATTGCATTACGGTGTTTGTAAAACCTAAATTGTACAAATATTTCAGTGCCTGTTTTGTTAATATTGTACAGTTTGTTTACCACATTTGGACCATTTGACAGACTTTTTTTTTCTTCTGCAAATGTAATTAATATCTTTCTCACTGTGATGGTCCACATTTGTGTTCCCGGAATTGTTTTTGGCGAACAGAACATCTCAGTCTCACTGGTTAAAATGCACA
Organism: Pungitius pungitius; assembly: GCF_949316345.1. Taxonomy (NCBI): domain Eukaryota; kingdom Metazoa; phylum Chordata; class Actinopteri; order Perciformes; family Gasterosteidae; genus Pungitius; species Pungitius pungitius. The sequence continues at coordinate 7,908,333 of NC_084912.1, read as the reverse complement.
AAATGTCCTCATTCACTGCCGTTCATCTATCTATTTTAGCTCTGCTTGTAAGAGGGTGTGTGGATTGTACCTGAGGAACCATAAATGCACTCCTACCTCCAGGAGGTAGCGCTTTATTGAATTAAGCCGTCTTTAAGCTCAATATACTTCTGTAATGAGTTGTCTCTTTTGATCATCAGAGGTTAAATTGTACATTGATCCTCGCTCCCTTTAACGGTGTTTGTGTCTCAGCTATCACCAACTCAGATTTTCATTTTTTAGCTTAAGTCAGCATAAGTAATGTTTTGCATGGTTAAAATCTATTTCCATAACTAAGTGCAATTTCCCTTCAGTTTGTTCCTGTTTAATGAGGTGAAGTCTTGTTTGTTTGTCTCCCAATGTCACCAGAGAAGTCATTCAAGCGGCTTTGTCAGAATTAAATCAAATTAGAATTACCACACTGTCATTTTACATCAAATGTTACATCAAACACGCTTTTCCTTTTCCTGTGTGGCTTTTACTTCATTCAAAATACTTGGAGGGGCTCCCTGATGGAATGTGTAAATGACTCGGTGTAGGTGTGGTGACGGCAGGGGGGTGATAGCGGAGGAGCGGAAATGACCAACATTGATTTATCCTGGATGTGCGCTTGTCTGGTTGGTGCCGTCAGAACACCTCGCTGCATCCCATTCCCTCCCATTATCTCCCCTGCGATCACCGCAGTCCAACGGGTTTCCTGCAGGGTCATAAATACTCCCCCCAGACCCCATACTGCTTCCACATCATCCTCTAGACGCCGCCTAATGACAACGAAAGACAGACAATGCATCCTTTCTCTCGTGACCGCCGTGCCTCTCTCTCTCTCTCTCTCTCTCTCTCTGCTCGTACGCATTTTACAGTGGCTGAAGAACGTACACATTCACCAAGAGAGGCCAGCAGCACCGTTTCTCCCCCCCCCAGACTTTGCATTTAAAATGGTACATTAAAGAAACATGTCTGAAAATATTGCACATGATTGATGTTGGTAATGACAGTGTTTTCTCAGTGTGAAAGTCATATGGGGTTTTTTCTCTACAGTTACGGTCCTGAAGAAAAAAAAAAAATGTCAGAGCCTCGAATCGGACAAAAAAGACGATGCTGACAATCATAAGAGAAATATGCATTCAAAGGCTTCCAGCACTCCTCCGTGTGAAGGAGATCTATGAGAGACGATAAATCAAATGAATTATTTATTTCCGGTGGTCAACCAAATCAATTAGAGAGCTGCACACAATAACCCACTAGCATAAACGAAGACTCCTCTCCACAAATCCCAATCAACATCCTCAAGGAGGATTCATAAACCACTTGAGTAAATAAAAAAGTTCCAAATGATTCCCTTCAGGCGGCCAAGTCAAGTGGGTGGTTGTCATGGTTGGTTTTGTGATCATCTGTGTGTACAGTAAAATGCAAACAGGTTGCTCTTCATCAACCAGTTTCCAGGAGGAAGCAGCACATGAACATAATTGTGAGCGACCTAACCTGAGAGCGAGATGTTCTGCCCCATGATAGCGTGCTCTTAATGTCTCTTCCTCTGATTTCATTACACTGGTCTTCATTAAAATGGCATCAATCCCAAACTGTATTTTTGGTGTTAGCTCCTTATCTGGTAAAGTGCTTTATTCTGCACACCTTTACATGTTTGGTTGGATGTACATCCACTTACGTTGTCTATGGAGAGTTTATGCTCTTTGTTTGTAGAGAGTTATGATAAACAAATATAAATCAGCTTGTTCACACAGCCCCACACTGCGTTTGGCAGACCGTATTTAGTCAGCTGGCAGAATGAATGGGCCACCCACAGATCCCGTGCATTGTAAAGCTGCCACATGCTCTATTAGTCCCCGCTGTTTGAACGTATACATTAAAGATAGCAGAACAAAATCAGACAGCAAGGCGCCCTCAGTGCCATGAAATCAGAACACGATCGTCCTTTGGCCTGAATATGAATATTCACGCCGTGACCTCAGTCCACACCGTTAGAAGCCATAGCATGTGAGCCAATGCCGGCTTTGATGTGGTGCTGTGAGTGACTCTTTATTCACAGAGTTCTATCACATATTGTAAACCGTAATATATGACCTCGCGTTGAGCTCGTTCTCTGTGGGTTCTCGCAGACGAGCCGTGCACCATGTAGGGACACGAGTGACTGAACATTGCTCGATTGAGTAAGCCTCCTAATAGAATGGCGTGTTTAGGCCTGTCATTCAATTCAAAGGAGAGAAGCGTCGTGTGATGAGGAAGCTCGGTAAACGAGCATAGCGGTAATAATGTCTGCAGACCTGTGGTGTTTAGTTTGCTGTTAAGGATGACATTAGCAGAGACATGGACCCAGGGATGCTGATCAACCCTGAGGTCCTATGCACATAGGATGGTGTTTCTGGCTCATTTCCTGCACCATAATCAAAGCTTATGTACCTTTGTTTGAGGTTGGGTCGGGGTCTGTTTGCTCTAATCTTTGAAAGCTTGTTATCGTGTAACTGGCCTCAACAATAGATGTGAGTTTTCTCTGTTCCTGTGTGTCTCTTTCTCTCTCTCATCCTTCTCTCTCCACCTCTAATGGACGCGGGAGGGAATCAGCTGATGAAGGATGTAAATGGAAGTGACAAAGATCCTGCTTGTAATTCACACCGAAATTGTCTCTTACCTCAGCAGAAAACGTATCGCGGGAGACAACGTCAACTTTCACATGGGGAGGGACGTATTTTTTGAGCACATTACAAGGGTGGCACTGCAATCAGAAAGTGTGCTACAGACCCCTCCCCTCCCCTCCAATCTGCTGCACCCAGCCATTGCTACCGGGTGGAGGACTATCTGATGGGTTCCTCTTCGGTGGTCACTCAGCAGTGGTGGAGATTCAGGGAAAAAAAGAGGGAGACAAGACGAGAGGGGCAGGAGTAACAAGGAGCGAGGTGAAGAGGAGATTGTCGGGGGAGAATAAAGTGGTCCACCCATTTGTTTACGCGTGTGCATGCGCCTGCATGCGTGTGTGTACGCGCGTGCACGCGTGTCTGCGGCACAGCCGCAGCACTCTCCCAAGCCGACAGAAACCTTGTTGTGATTTATGCAGCCTGAGATATGAGTGCTGGTTACGCAGTAGCAAGACATCGATCTGACAAAGCAAAGCAAACAATAAAGAGGCGAGGAAGATGATGTGCCCAGTGGGGCGGAGAAATGGAGAGTGTACCTATAAGAGCTAATTATCTGAGCACATAATTCTTCAGGTTAAGACAGGGGAGCCGAGAGCCAGCCAAGACACAGCTGTCTGAGAAAAAGGCTCGGCTACACAATGGGCTCAAGGTCACACACCCTGGTCAAGAATAATTCAAAGTTAAATTGTATATCTGTGTAATTTGTCAAAAAGACAGATTTAGATAAAATGGGTAGGGCCTGGATTCATTCTGGGTGCAGCAAACTATCCTGTATGCGGCAAAAAAGCAAAACACAACCTTTGCATGGTGACATAAGCTGTCATTCAAAGCAAATGTTTGCAAAAAGTTAACTGGGACTGAATGAATAAGCCCCCTCTATTAAAATGGCAAAAGCATTATCAAAGCAGACCTTTTGTTTACATTTAGGTTAGAATGTCATTCTCTGGATAGAAAAATTATTCATTTTGAACATCTTCGTTGAACATAGTGGAGGTGTCCATCATGTCTTGTAGTTTATTAAGCATACATTTTAGGAGTCAATCTGCTAGTTACAGTACGCAGTAAGAAGATTATACTTCAGTTATGGAGATTATAAGGTTTTGCTCAGAGGTTATATAATAGCTGGAGATGACCTTTTTATTCAGAAATCCATTACAATCACTGAGCAAGTTCACCATTCACAGTTAAAATACAGTCTTCCATCTTCATGCCATTTGACTATAAGCCCTCAAATAGAAATATTTGCAATTATTATTTCCTATCTTGCTAACTCATTCTCTGCTTCTGTAAGCAGCGATCTTTTAATTAGACTCAACCACATATACACAAAGACTGGGGCGGTGGGTGCTCAGTGCCATTAATAACATTATATAAAAAGCAAAGCCAGACAGCCTCTGACACTTTTAGTAGTTTGGGAAACAAGATGTAATGTGCGTTCGGTGCCAGGAGCGGACCGTAGCTGTGTGTGAGTGTGTGTGTGTGTGTGTGTGCGAGGAAAGAGGGAGTATGGCTTGTAAGTCAACGCAAACACAGCACTGTGAGTACATCCCAGATGAAGACATTATCTGTGACTTAGAATCGCACAAAGAACATGTGGGAGAAGTGCAAAGCAACCATGAGACAGAGAAAGTGACAGAGGAAATGGGCATTTGCTGTTGCCAAGGCTAGTTACTGGTACATTATTAGTGCTGTTTATTAAAGTCACAAGTCAGTATTAATAAAAAAAAACTGTTGATCTACACTAGTAGAATTTACACAGTATGTCGTATTTTTTTTGGGATCTTGTGTGTTCTTCCCTCGATGTCCATTGCATTTTGTTTTCTATGGCATTGAGTTGCATCACAGCATTTTGTTGTGGGCATGAGAGGATAGAGCAGAGGATGCGGTTCCATTTAGTGGCACCCTTGGCACACATCTAACCTTGGCATGCTGCTGGACATGCTCCAATAGCCCTGAACATGCTGAGGTTTGAATCCAGAAATGCCTTTGTGCAGCACAGGCCACCAGAGGAGAGGTGGGAGGCTCCATTAATATATCCCCAACTGTATCGCATCAGTCAAGACTCCATAGCTAAACCCACATATCAGATAACCAGTAAATCTGCAATACCCAGAGAGCATATGCTTAAAATATATGAATCATCATCCAACCTCATCTTAGTAAATAGGCACATTATTTAAAGGTCAACAGCCAGTACGCACATTCATTCAAATTTTACCAATTTGAAAAATCGGTTACAGTAGGTCTAAGTCATGCAAGGTCAATTTGCGTCATTGTTTTCTTGTTTTTGTGTTTGTTTGTTTGTTTAATATAAACCATGATTTCTAATTCTGGCAGCACAGAACGGCCACATTAACCAGGCATGGCAGCCTGGGACGGGTTCCAGCTGGAAGCAGGCATGGGATGCTGCTTCCCCGTGACAAGACTGCCTTCACTGGCAAAAGCTAAATAGTTTCTCCTTTCCAAAAACTCTGTAAAAAGAAAAAAAAGGGAGGTTAAATCCAATATTTACAGTAATAGTAAATCTTTGCACTCTGTTCTTTTACTTGTGGTTTCTACCCCCTGAATAGTTGTAATTATATTGTGATTTGTGGATTTGCCTTAACAGGATTTATCTCACCTGTGCCAGAATTAACTGATAAGGATGAGGAGGGTTATATTCCCACTGGAATGTAAGAGGCGTGATCATTTTCAGATCTTACTTCACTATTCATCATCTTTTCCCTCCTCCTCTTTTTTTTCATCCCGGCTGGCTGGTTAGTTTGTTTAATGGGTGTCTGAGTTGTGGTGTCTGCAGGAGGAAATGTCTGAGTTCAGCTAAAGTGCATCGGTGTGTGTGTGTGTGTGTGTGTCAGGTGGTCAGCCGCTGGTGAATATTATTTCGTCAGCCAACTTCACTCTGACCTGGTATGTTCAAGGAGACTCATATTTTCCACGACACGCATACACACATGGCAAAAACATGTTACACAAACGTAGGCGCAATGACAGATTGTGTTCGGTTCAGCTTTCTTTGTAAGAAATGTTGAGTGGCACATTACTCCATGACAATGAATCCTGAATGAATTTCATTGACGCTGTGTTTGTAAATTCCGCTCAACCCATGAAGCCAAATGAACATAAAAACACGGGTGGCGGTACTGTCACGTGGCAGCGGTGCTATTAAAACCTCCTTTCCTCCTGCCATTTCCAGCACGGCGCTAATCTCTGGTCCTTCTTGCCTTCATTGGCCTTTGCCGCGTGGAGCCGCCTTTCTCTCACACTTTCATCACAATCCCATTTGCCCCCACAGCCGGGGAGCCCCCTGTGAAACTCTACCCCTCGCTCCACCATTCCGACGTCCCTATGATGGATGGCCGCACCTTAGGTCCCCCCAGCCTGTCCATCAAGCCTTGCGATTAAAACACTTGGAATGACCAACATTTTTCTCTCCCTTTCTCCCCCCATTCAACCCCTTGTCCCCCATGCCACCCCTCCACTCTCAGGCCACCACCACTGCAGCGCTCTGCCCCCCCCCCACCCCCCCCTCCTGATACTCCTCTCCCACTTCAACTGCCCCCAGAACCCCACAATCCATCTTGAGGAGAAAAAACATCATTTATTCTATACTTCCCAGATAATTTACTTTTTCTCTCCCTCTTTCGTTCCCCTTTTCTTTTTTTCCCCTCCTTTCCACAGGAATTCTCCATTTCCCTATAAAATGAAAATTCATCTGGAATTACATCTTATGTCATCATTATGTTTATTAAGCGTGGATGATGTATATGAGGAGCTGCGGCGTGCCGCTGAGTGCTTAATGATGCATAAGATTAAGCCGAGCCTCTCAGCTGTGCTGAGACTCCCCTCTGCTTCCCAGGCTGCAGACACACGCTGGGGGAACAGGCTCCAAACGGCCATCAGGTGAACAGGGGATAGGGAGAGCCTCCATCCGCTTTGTGTGTCAGCAGAGACGGAGGGAAAAGAAGTGCGGAGTTTATGCACAAGAGTTGCTGAGAGGGGAGGATCAGAGAGTTGGCAGCGACTTTGGAAGAAAGGAAAAAAAATACATGTTTTTTTGTATCGGTTTGTTGGGTGCTGTCAAAGGGAACGTCTGAAACTCTGTCCACACGTTGTAACTACTGCAGTCATTTTCTGTAATAATCACAAGCTTCTCTCTGTTGCTTTCCTCCTACAAAGTCCCACAACTCCAAAAGAACACACACCTCCCAAACTCTCTGATCTTCGCATACTTTTGATCTTAGTTCGCACACACATGCGCACACACACACACAAACACACACACACACACACACGCGCGCACATGCACGAGAAGATTTGTTCCCGGCCTCCCTGTAGTCCAACAGCAGAAGCACCAGCAGTCTATGACAAAAACATTATCCTTCTGGTGCTAAACAATCCAATAAACCTCTCCACGGGGAAGAACTTAACCTCTCCTCTCCTCTGATGTTGACTTCCAGACCACGTGACTGCTGCCACAGTAAATTCAAATCATTAGTCTCCTCACTCGGCCAAACGCACAGGGAAGGGGAAAAAAGAAATGCCTCTATTAGTAATGGAGACCTCGTCGGAGACCTTCCTCCGAGAGCCCTGCCTTCCCAATTCCCACAGGAAAAATCCCAAGCAAAAAACTAATTCTACTTTTAATAATCTGTCATCAGGACCGGAGGCAGTCATAAATTATGTGGGGGAGCATGTGCGGGAGCGGGCCACGAGATGGAACTCAGGGGGAGAAATCAAAGGCTGAGTTTGACAAACTTTGCTGAAGATAAATAATGACTTACAAACAGGATTGGTTGTTATGTCATGGTTGAGCAGTTTCTCTCTATGCAGGATGAAGAATGTACAGATACACCTGTCATTAGATACCCCCCCCCCACACACACACCCTGTTCCACTACGCATCTTCTCTTTTCATTGTCACTCCCCCTGTCTCTGCCCATTGTCTTCTCAGTCCTCACAGACCCTCTCTGGCTCTGGCTCTCTATCAGCCAAAGTGGTTTGGTGGTTTGAAACAAGTCAAATTCCTTGTATGTCTGACATATTACGGCAATAAATGGTTCCTGATTCCTGATTCCTGATCATTAACCCTCTTGGCTCCCTGGGACAGGTGCAGATGGAGTATGAATGTGAGATGTGAGAAAGACAGCAATATGGTTAAAAGGCAGTATCGGCGTACTGCAGCGCAAGAAATGGCCTCTTCCTCCACCCTTAAGTAAATAAACAGAAATTACCACTCAACCTCCCACACACACAGACACACACACACACACACTTGCATGAGTATAAACTGCAAATGGAGCCGGGATTTACCCCCGAGAAGCTGATGAGACCCCATCGATTGGGATGATTGGTTCCTGGGCATCTTTGTGTGCTTAGAGCGTAAGTGTGTCTTTATTCGGGATAATATCTGTAAACCATAGGTGCGTTGCGTGTTGCGCATGTGCGTTACGTGTTGCGCGTGTGCCTCTGTGCGACATGGAGTTGACGAGTGAAGCAGCCAGTGTGGGAAGTAAGGGCTGTGAGCCGTGGGGTTGCTCTCTCACTGATTCCATGTCAATATTTGCAAGGGACGATCGACATGCATCATAATTGACTCCCTCTAGCAAACCGCGGCTAAAGGCCTATCAGGTGACACGGACCAGTCAGGTGATGAATCCCCCCCCCCCCAACCACGCCCACCCTTCTCCAAAGCGCCAACCGCAAGGGGAGGAACTGGATGAAATAAGACATGCATGTTCCCACAAGCCTGTGTCAAATCTCTATTGATTTAATCATCAACAAACGCTCTCACAGCAAAAGACCAGCTGATGTGATCTTGTTTTTTTTGTTTTTAACTTATTTTTTTTCTCAAGTAATTTTTATAAAAAAATTATTTGAGAATTTTTATTTATTTTATTGCTCACATCATCATCAAGTCTTGCAATGTTCTATTTTTTTTTTGGACACATATTCCTAGACAAATTTGACAAGATTTTAAGTATTGACTATGTGTGATTATAGTGACAATATAGATTATTACACTAAGGCAGACCTCCATTGTTCAGAAACCATCCAGATGGATTTCTATGCGTGAGTGCTTAAAATGCTTAACATCGTCCTAACAGGAGCTACTTGTAAGACAAGTAAGACTTATTTAAAATGACACCATATATTTGTGAGCCGTACATGAAGATTTATATGTTCAGTGCGGTTGCAAGCCACAGACAGGGTTAAGGAGTTGGAAAGCAATTACAATTGTTTTATTTGATGGGACAATAATGACCAAAGGGAATAAAACCAGCTTCTAACTTTAAATTTAAATAAAACAGCTACAACTGGTTTCAAAGATACTGAAAACAACAAAGCGGTTTATTCTTAACGTCCAAATAACACCCAAAACACTTGCGTGCTTTTGTCTCGTTGAGCCCAATATAAAGAAGGCACCTCAAGCGTGTCCCTTGAAAAACCCTGAGAAAATGCATACGTGCAGTACTGGGATTTCAAGCCTGCAAAGTCAAGTGCTCAATTTTCGCTCCGTTCTCCAGCGATACCAAAGAAGCTCAATCATACTGGGACAGTAATATGTATCAAGGACAGCTCACTCACTCTCAATTGCAGCTTGGTCTAACTGGGACCACGGGTAAAGCCGAAACTGGGTTCTCAATTCAAATGGGAGCGCGAGTAGGCCAGTCGGACTCTCCAGCACGTCTCAGGGCTGATAGATTACCTACTGCACTAAGGACAAAGGGAATGAAGATGACTACTCTGCCAAAGCTGGCTACAGATGAGACATGCACGGCTGAATGAGCGTGGTACACCTCGCCCATTTGTCTATGTGTTCAAGCTTTGCTCCACGTATGACAAAAGAGTCAGTGCGCCACACATATTGACATATAGTCTCACCTTTATATCTTGGAATATCTTGTTCCAACTTTCATTTTTGAGTTAGATGTCGAGCATGTTAGAGCATCCATCAACTGGATTGGCCACTTAATGTTCCATATATGGCGCTATTTATTATACAAATGCTCTATGAGGGCATGAATCCAAATTAATGTCAGTCATCTTTCTCTCAAATGTAATACGATCAATCTAGTAAAAAGTTCATGCATTATTTGTTATGACTTTATCCATCTGAAACTTATACAGTAAAACACAATACTTTACGGTATTTTGTTTGACATTGGGGGTATATTCGGTGCATAAAGGCATTTAATTCTGCAAGCCAGCTATTTTTTTGCACTGAGTACAAGATGTGCCATCCTCAGAGATTAACCTAGATGTTCTTGAGGCCAGGTTCACTTGTATCTGAGCCACAGTCGTATATTACAATGCAGCTGAGGTGGCAGTGGCAGTAACTCATTCTTTTCTATTCTATTCTGCCTGCGCATATTCCACCAAGCTCCCGATGCTCTGCACTTAGAAGGTCACCTCTTTCATCAGCTATTCTATTTGCATTCCAAATCGTACGTACATGAAAAATGTGCCACTGAGTTTTCGCGGCGGCTTTTCGAAGGCAGATTAGATAGAATTTGCCATACAAACCTTATGCATGCTAACCTTTGCAGATGGCCCTACTATTGTGGAGAAATGGATTGCCTAATAAACCATATCATCCGACATATTTGCCGCTTGGCTGACCAAATGGAGGCTGTGTTTTTTGAGCAAATTCCGTTTGTCAAATTTGTCAGCGTTCACGCTGCCGTTTGAGGTTTGGGTCACAGAGGGGAGGAGGCGGAACCTTTAGCGTATCAGGTTAAAGTGCGCTGCGATTTGGACTCTTTCTGAAGATGAGGCCATTTTTCCACAAGAAGTATTTCCTCCGCTCTCCATTTGTTTGTTGTGTGTGTCCTATTCTATTCTCACCTTCTCGAACAACCTGCAGTGTATGACACGTGTATTTCAAAACTGTTGGCTCATTCCAACCGAATTGATTGAGAAAAAATAACAGTGAATTGTTGGTCAAAACATGTTACCAGCCTTCGAGTCAGTTGCATTATCTTCAGCCTTTTCTTTTTTCTGTTGTTCTTTATGTTTTTTATTTTACACACAGCTTTTTTCATTTGATTTCCATTTGGACCATTAAATCTCAATGAACCTGTTGTCTCTGCAGGTCCACAAGCTATTCTGACATTCATTGCTATCATTCATTATTGAATTCCCAACATAATTTCACTTCCCTCTATGATTACAGCTGTATGGCAGTGAAGAAACAATGCTACTTCTAAACCTCGCAAGGTTTCCCCCAGAAATCTAATTTCACAGCGGAGCCCTAATTCATCGCTCCCAGAAAAACCTCTTTCATCAAACTTTGCATATGAGCAGCCAAGTGATGCACAGGCTCTTAACGGCATGCTTTGCCTCCTTTGGTGAGTTGGCCAACCAATCCATCTTCCTGAGTGTGCTCAGAGCCGAGGAGTGGGCAACCGATGCTCCCGTCACCGGGCTCCTGCGGGAGATGGATTGGGGCTCCATCACCCACCTCCAGTCCGGTACCAGCCCAGTGGCACAATCTGGACCTCAGGCGCCGAGCGCCACGTGGTGGGGCCTCGTGGGGCTCTATCAGCGGCAGCATGGAGGATGCTGTGTCTCAGTCACTCATGTAGAATCCAGATCCTCTGCTCCACGGGAGATGGAGCTGGACCTCCTGTTTGTGTTCCACAGAACAGAGTGAGGGTGTCCAAGCCATTGCCTGCCTGTGCAGTTGCTAATGCGGGCCTTTCATCTATGACAGAATGTCACGCAATAATGTGATCATCAGCAAAAGAAAAGAAAACTTACTGACACACCGACTTGCTTAACATATTGAAAGCCGGAAGTTAATGGAACAAATGTGTGACTTCCATCTTAAATGGTGTCCTTTACTGGCTATTAATCACTGCACTGTTTGACGGGAGAACAAATACAACAAAATGATCTCCCAGATTCCTCTTAATCTGATACGCCTTTTAAAATGTACACTCGCTTTTAAAATGGCTTGTCCTTCATCTGGAGGAGGAGTTTGGTTTCTTCCCCTCGTATCGTTCATCATGAGTGGCTTTAAAACTGAAGTGAAAGCTTCTTTTATTAATCACAAAGAGCTCAAGTCAAGGCTTTGCACTCCGTCGCTTGTATCCAATTTACAGCGGCGATAATTCATGCTATGCTAAACATTTCATGTAAAATGTCACTTTGTGTTTGTAATTAATTTCTAAATAAGTAAGCAAGATCTTTGAGTTATGGCGTCAAACCTTTTACTTTGGCCACTAAACAATGCATCAAGGTGCCACGTGGAAAAATCGAGATAATAATAAGAATGTGACTGTGGGAAGAGAGGAACGCTTCACAAACTCGGCAATAAAGTACAAACAGAGATTATCTATCTCTTAAAACTTTGAGAACAGCAAACAATAACATGGCTTCACTCTCCTTGCTTGCATATTAGCACCATAACTCTGCTTTATCTGACTGCTGACCAGGGTGGCCTCCATATGATCGCAGGCCTTGCTACCACAAGGGAGGCTCTGCACCCCCCCCCCCCCCCCCATCATGGCGTATCATGTTTCCCTCATCTAGTGCAAGCTATGCGCCCTTGATCAAAAAGAAACTAAAGAGTGGGGGTCCAAATAAGAGCAAGAGACAGAGGGTTTCTGTGCCCTGAGAGCTCAGACACGAGGGAAACAACACCTGTCACATGCTAAACAGGTGTCAAGGCGTAAGAATCTACTTTAACCTCAAACTACTTCTGAGCCGTGAATAGGACAACATCAGAGGCTTTGGGGTGTTGATTAATGGTGCTTTGCTTTGGCATGTTGATCAAAGATGCTTTGCTTTGGCATGTTGATCAAAGATGCTATAATAATGTCCTGTTTTTATTTCAGGGTTTTCCTTTGGTACAAGTAGCCCATTTCCGCTCCCTCAGTGCCATTCATGGCAACATCCATAACCTGTCCTCTGATATTTCATTCCCATACGGGTGCCGTGAACCTAAGATGTAATCGATACACAGACACACAGGCCTCTTGTGTTATTACAAGGGGGACAATGTCTGTTCAGCTTCCCGTGCCGTTACACAGTTCAGGCTTCCAATTAACCTGAGCGGATCCCCATGCCAATCACACAGGGCTTCTATCGACAAGCCACATGAAGAGAATAATGTCGTTAGGATGATGTAGCTCACAGTAGGAGTGCTGCTTCTCCCCCCCCCTCCCACTGCTGACAGGGAAGAGTGTTGTAGTCATTTATCACCTCCTCTCTGGTCATTGGGGGGCCAAACGGGCCTGCACGCCTCTCACACCCCCCCCCCTCCCTTTGTCTCATGGCACCATGATCTCGATGAGTCGGAATACAATGAAAATGCCAAGGAATTAATTTGAACTTCAATTATGTCGCTGGATTTGCAGCATTCGCAGCAAATGTTGAATCGTTATAAAACACCCTTGTTTTTAACCAGCTGGGTTAAATAATAAAATATTACATTCTCTCTTATTCTTTATCCTGTATTTTTCTGATTTCCCTTTCAAATATCCTCTGTTTCCAACAAGTATTGCCTTTTTTTTAATCTGCGTGACAAACACAGTTTTCCCAATTGAAAAATGTCCTCAAAGACAGGTGCGCGTCGCCGCTGCATCGTAACGGCATGTTAGATAAATGAGGAAGGGAGGACGACACTCAGGTAGGACAGCAATTGAATCCAGAACAGAAGTTGTGAACATACCTGTTTATTTGTCTGCAGTGACACTTTTTTTCTGAATCCTCTGTGAAAACAGATGTGCTGTAACTGTTGAGCTGGCACGGGGAGATCAATCCATTCATTTCTCCCACGTCGACAGAGAGACAACATACAAATTGAGACTGTATCTAAGTTACAATAGCAGCCAAGTGTGGCCTACTAGGATTTCAGGAGTGATTGAGAGTGTGTTTAGATGCTCAGGGCCAAACTCTAAAAGCACTGTTACATTGACAAGGCCGGTGCAGAGAAAGAATGCCTCCCTACATTTACTCCCCCTTTCTCAGGCTTTGCTGCCGCAGGCGACTTTGATATTGATTATTGTGAAACAAAAATCAGCTCAAGGAGCACGATCATTAAGACAGATGCAGTTCCACTCAATGCCAAACGAACAAAGACCCGAAACTCTTGTGTGTAACACGTTTTAGAAGATACACCAGTCCCCTGTGCACTTTACGTTCATACAAAACAATGGCTTATAAAATACTCGTTATAGTATCCAAGTTCGTCCATTTGGGATTTATTTAGATTAGATAACGTTGAAAGAAATACAGAGGCAACTGCAAAATTGGTTTATTAACTTTATCCAAAGTAGCAAAACCCCTCATTTAAAGTAAAAGTATGAGATGCTCCCATCATGCTGCCACAAACTATATTAGTTAGTTATGAATAGAGATGTTTGGTGACTAAAAGCTAGTTTAATTCACTTTACCCACTGTTGGGTAGATTTACTATACCGCTATTGACTAAATGTATTAGTGCATCTAAAGAAATACAATACAATTCTTTCTTATTTATCTTTAGAAACGGATCAAAGTCTTTGCCCAGTTGCCATAAATGGCCGAGGATCAATCATCCTTATCTGTCGAGGTTTAAAACGAAGTGGACAGTTTTGAATTACACTGCATGTTCAGTATATCATCCAATTCCAAAGAACCCTATACTAAATTACCGTTTTTGGACTTAATAATGAATAGACTACATTGGATGTACATGATGTACGTTATTATTAACAGCCAAAACTTTGCACATGACTGTGATCAATTTTCGTGTTTCGCACAGACACAACTCTGACTTGCGGATGTCATTGCAGTTTAATGTGGCCCCGTACCTTTAAAACTTTCCATTTGTTATGTTTGGTCATCCCATTAGTTGCCATTTATTATCATTAGTGTGATAGAAGCCTCTTCCTTGCAGAAGCAGGGGGGAAATAAACTCTACATTTTCACATTAGACAGAGCTCCACTGGTGCGTCAGATTAATGTTCCTTTCACAAAAACAGAAAAGGTAGGTGGGACATCAACTTCAGGAGCATCAACTATTACATTACGCTGTCTGTTTATTTGCTTATTTCCTTGATGGTTGGCTAATTCCTACGGTTTTTCTTAATGTTGAGAATTATAGGTTGGCTTATGTCTTAAGTGCTTTTTAACAACCTGTAATTTAAGCTTTGGTTAAAAGGTGTTAGTACAACCATCAGTTAGGCTATAGTTTATTTCAAGAGATAGTAGCTGACATTGAGGGTTCAGAATAGAACAATTTCACACCTGATTTTTCAGCAAAAATCCCTTAAATTATTCTACATTTTAGGATTGAACTGAGTTATTATTACACAAATTTGGTCATGGAACAACATCAAATTCATTTCAAACCTCCGCAGAGGAGATTGCAAGACTAAAAAGCGTCAGTATATAAAAAAAAAACACATTTTGAAAAGCCTTTTGTAGGCGTGACTGGACAGTTACGTTGTTGAAGAGGGCAGGTGTGGACGTGTCCTCCTCAGGTTCTTGTCCCTGTCCTGCCCACTGTGAGTGATAAGTAACAAGGCCCCCAGCGAGCAGGACAGGTGTGTCGCAGCTTCACTCTGTATTACACCGTGATTAATGGTTTTCTTGATGTACTCGTGGCAGTAACAGACGTCTCTCACGACTAACCTTGCATAAAAATGCAAATGAATAGAGACAAACTGCGGAAGAAACACAATGGGCGGGGCTAAGCCGAGGGGCCTTGGGTAGTGGGCGTGCATATTTCTCTATTCAGGCCAAACAATGTAAGATTCTAGATGAGTCCTTGTTGTGCTGCAATAATTAAAGATGCAGAGCCTTCATGAGAATCATTTTGTGGAAGTTTTATGGAAAGCCAACTATAACTAATCCTATGAAGCATCCAATTAAATATTTTAAATATAAGATAATGTTACTTTTGATGATATCATATGTTAATACATGTGAAGTGATATGATATAGTATGTGCTATAGTTTTGTATCGTAAACATATTTAAAACATAAATTACATTTTTTGTTATTTGTATATAAATGCTGCATTCAAAACGCAGACACTCAAGAAAGCCGTGAGATTTAGCTGAAAGCGTCACTACAAATTTAATCAGTTGTCAGGATCTTTCTTTTTGTCAAACCACTATTTCAATTAATCTTTAACATTAACATGTCTCTGTGAATTTTGAAAACATTTATACAGACTTTTTACACACATTTGAATGATGATGTGCACGTTTATGAATCGTTATGCTTCACAATACTTTGGATGTTTAATTACCGTAGCCTATATAATAACAGTGACTAACAGTTCCCAGATGAAGTTGCTTGAAAGATATAAGACTGCGGTGCTTTGTACATTTTAACCATATCTTTACATAAATAAGTAACTTGCAAATCCACTCGTCTCCAGATGAGCATTTATATTAAACAATAAATATTGCAGAAGTTTACTTGACTGAGTACATTATGATTGCTGAGGCAGTCTTTTCATCACTGAGTTTTTTTCTCTCTTTTATCATCATAAATAACGTTGATTAATTAGCAAGTCAAAATCACTGAGGATGATCCATGAAGAATATATCACTGTCAGGAGAACTGTTGAATATTACATTTACACCAGGAGCGTTTTAATTACGGAAATCTTAACATATTAATTACAAATATAAAGTTGGAAGTTAAGGCAGAAAAATAACTTGTATGTCCAAGTGTATCCAAACCTGAGTAGCAACTTAACATCTGCTTTTTGGGATTTGCTCTTCCTTGATGAAAAGATCATTCCATTATATCAACTCATCTCCCGTCGTAAATTTTTAATTTGTCCCTCAAGATGCATCCAGTGGTGGGAACAGAATTTTGTCTCAATCAAAAGAACTGGTGGAAAAATTGTATAAACAGTAATACAAGTTACATGTAGCTTAGTTCACTCTGAAGGTATTTAAACTATACAGAGGTGGAACAACATCAGCAATAAGACTCTTTCTGTCAAAAATCATCTTCCGTTTATGAATAAAATGATTGCTAAAACTCAGAGAATAAAAGAAAAATCAATGCCAATGAATAAAACAAGATTTCATGAGTTGACAGTTGAATGAAGAATCACCAATGCAGAAAACATGGATGTGTAAGCAATACAAACAAAAACAAAGCTTTGCACGATGACCTGTAGGGCCTATAGTGCACAGGTCATGAACATGGCACGGTCAGCTGGCTATTAGTTAGGATGGATGCAGAAATGGAGCGGATGAGGCCGCAGACACACCTGTAGCTTCTTCTCTGGTGATGGAATTTTTTTTTATTATTATTTTGTTGTTTATCAGGGCTTTTCTGACTATTTTGTCTACTGTGTAACTTGTTGTAGCAAAGTAGCTTGGGCCGGTTAGTTCCACCCTAAATCTATTTTGACGCAATGGTCTGTGGTTAACTACTCCATTTGTCGTTATTTTGAGAAACCGGCACATTTTAAGTTAGTTCTAAGTGACATCGCTTCAACCATCGTTTGAATCGGAGGTTTGTTAAAGCTGGGTAGAAGAAGTGGTTGCCACTCTCTCGGCCTAAAATGTGTAACTCAACCTGACCGGTTGTTTCTTAGCAGGCTCCAAGAGGCACGTTTTACTGTTTTATGAAGCCGGGACACACTCATATCATCCGTTATGAAGCCAGCAACCAGCCGGCCAACACACAGGCCCATCGGAGCCAATCCCATCAGAAGGATGTGGGGCAGAGATGAAATTGGCCTCTTTAACTCCCTGTACCGTAACATGCTAATGCAGGACAATGACTCGCTCATTGCCTGCTATTATGGAATGTACTGGAGGCCCCACATGAGGGCTGTGACAGAAATGATCGTATGATACGTGAAAATGCCGACTGGGCCCCCTTCAAGAGCGGGAATCCAACTTTTGCCTTCAGGTGTGGTGTTGTTGAGGAACATCCTTAGAAGTTGGAGATTAAGATTGATGTCCTTACATTGCTGATATTAATATATTGATGGTACTGTCAAACAAATACCATTTTTTTTCACTCAATCTATGATACATTAGCCCAGGTAATTGATGAAAATCCTACAAACCTCCTTAATGTTTTAGCCCTTACAAGCTATTTGTCTACCATCTGCTCCACTTAGAGCTCCCCTGGGAATGGTCGTGATCGCTTGAAGAAATCACTGCTGATGAGAGTCATGGGTGCTCATAAGTTGAGTCACTTAGGGAACATCGTATTCTGTGCAGAATATATATTTTATCTAATATTCAGCGTGAAGTGAAAATTAAGGTCTAGTTAACATTATTAAACATAATTTGTACACTTCAAAAGTGGTTTTATGAGTCCAAACCACAATGTCAAAATAACTTTTTTTCGGTGCCACTAACTGAATGAAATGCTCCTTCACAGTGTCAGTTGTTTC
The DNA here is from genome assembly GCF_949316345.1 of Pungitius pungitius. Classification (NCBI taxonomy): domain Eukaryota; kingdom Metazoa; phylum Chordata; class Actinopteri; order Perciformes; family Gasterosteidae; genus Pungitius; species Pungitius pungitius. The sequence continues at coordinate 7,890,297 of NC_084912.1, read as the reverse complement.
TATTGCTTTGCTCAAACACGCTTGTTTTTTGTTAGAATTAACTAACAATAAAACTGCTGGTGTCATGTTAATGCCGCAAGGGGTAAAAGTAGTTTACTGGCAAAGTTGTGCTTGCAAAGTTCAAAATAGGGAATAAAGATTTCAAAATATTGAGCCTCCTCAAAAAACCTTTTGTGAGCTAAAACAAACAATGCTCTTAAACTACAACATTAGTTCTAGATATATATACTGTGTATATATATATATATATATATATATATATATATATATATATATATATATATATATATATACATGCTTATGTTACGAGAGAAGCAGCAAAGTAGATTGGGAGGAGTGTGGGGGCGGGGGGGGGGGGCTGTATTTAATCTTCCTGTAATGATGACAGCCGTTGATGTGAAATGAACTGTAGCCACTCTCCTTGACCAGTTGGCAGTGGTCAGCGGTCCACATCCAAGAGACTAGATTGGATTTATTGCTACTGGGCCAAAGGTAACAAATACATGCAATATAAAGGCGGAGATGGATGTCATCATCACTGGATGGATTTTGTGCCCATCATGAGGGGCAATCGCATGGAATAGATTGATACTGCAAGCAACACTTTTAAATTAGGCTTATGTACCTTAACGGGAAAATTCACTTAAATAAAGGCAAACAGGAAGTCGTTGAACAAAGCAGCTCTGCAGAGAAAAAGAGACAACTTTACTCTGAAATATTTCGTACTTGCTCTGTTTCTTCATTCCTCTCATTGCTTGACTTTAAATGTGATAATCAAAGAATCCGACGGGTCTGACTCTTTGTGATTACTCGAGAACCATCAGAGGTTTCAGTTGGCTGAGGTGGAAATATCTTCATCTCATCAGCAGGGTCGGCCGAAGGCTCCTGTGAGACCTCGGAGAGATGAGATGAGGTTAGGAGAGGTCATGTAGAACAGTTCCTTGTGACAGCAAATCAGAGGCCAAGCCTCCGAACGGAGTCACGTAAAACAAAAGGAAACAAGAAACACAAACCTCAGCCGTGAAATACCATCAACGTGGAGCTTTCGGCGGCAACGGTGACCTATGTCCACATTACGGCGTCAAACAATAAAGAATTCCTCCCAATTCATGTTTACTAAACACTCTGATATCAGATTTGCTTGTTTTTTTTTATCTAAATTTGGCTAGACAGATCTTTATTGTAATCTTGGAGTAAGGAATTAAAGAAAGCCTACATATATATTTTAAAGTGCTTGGTAATAGATTTTTAATGTTCATTTGTCTATGCCCTCAAGGCTTGGATCTTTGACATTTGAAATAATTGTTGTTCGAAGGATCATCACCAAGGGAGGCTTGTGAATAGTGCAGGGACGATTTGAGTAAATGACTGTGTCAGCCTGTTTATTTGTAACATGATTGCCTGGGGCGCTGCCGCAGGACAGCTATTAGAGGGTCTGGCCATAAAGAGATTGAAAGAAAAGCCCAGCGATCACCCCAAAAGTTAGCACTTAATGTGACAACTTATCAGACAAAAAGCTCCCCACGGAGAATGTGGAAATGAGAGGAAGGGAGGGAGGACGTCGTTGCCCTGGGAAAAGATTGCCGGATATTAGAACAAATAGAACGACGGAGAAGAAGAAATTGAATCATAATCACAATCATCTGAAGCGCCTTAAGTGTCAAAGATCACATGTCTATTCAGAGTCCCGAGCATCGTCCCATATGTTTTAGCATATTGCACAAAGCTGTCCAATCCGTGTTGGCCTGAGGGGAAGCGGGGAGCAGAGGCCTGTATTCAATAAGATGACACTAATACCTCTCGCCTGTGGCTCGGCCTGGAGTGTTAGTGGAGGGTTTTTACTGCCGTCTGTAAGAGCTGCTGGATAAAAACCTGCAGGTCCCAGTGGGGCTGAGGGGACGCATGTCACTCCTAAGATGTAAACAAAACAGGAAAAAACTGAAAGAATGTGTATATATATTATATGTATATACATATATGTATTTAAGTGTATCCTTCTGTTTATTTCATGTATTTAATTATTGGTAATTGGTTGTGCAAAGTGATTTATTTACATGAACTGCTTATTTTGTATGAGTCATGTTGATGTTTATCCATGAACATTTTTTAAATTATATTAGCTAAATAGCTCAACGTTTCCCTTTTTCTACTTGTATAAACCTTTTGACCTGCTTCTCACAGTCTTGCTTTTTTTTCATGATCTGGATTTGATGAGGTCTTGTGAAGATATAATAAAATAGAGACAAAGCAGTGATGAAATGGAAATTGCAGCTGTTAATGTATCACTCTTTTGCAGGCAATTACCTTGGTTAGCTATAACTCTGTAAGAATTACAGGAAAATTACCGGGAAAAAAATGATGAGTCCACCAGATCAAGGACTGAAAATAAATGATTGCTAAATTAGTTTTTCTTACTGGTAAACTGAATGACACTCGCAGCCACTGGTTAACCCTTGCGACAACAATCAATGCCGTGGAAAAAAAATGTTCAAAAAACTATCCTCAGAAAGCTCCCAGCCTCACAGGTCTCCATGACAACTGCGGCCCGGCCGAAGAATGCTTGTAATCTCTTCTGGCAGGGACGGATCCTGTGGCTCAGGCCGGCTGTGGAGTGGACAGTCCTATTGTTGCCTAAAACCTCAAAGGAGAGAGGAAAGATAGGAGGGCAGGCAGGAGGCAGAGAGAAAGCTCTGGGAGGAAGAGGGCTCTGGAAGCGGTTCAATATAGTGCAGGGATGGATGGATTAAGGGTTTGGAGTTGACGGTAACAAGCAGGTTGTATCTTCCTTTAATCCTCCTGATGAAGCTCACCTTTTCCCTGATGTCTGAAGAAACCCGGTGATATCTCGCTATCTGTAACACTTACTAAATAGTTTATGTTAAATTGCTTGAGAACACCAGAGGGTGAGTTGGATTTCCTTTTATGTGACTTCCCTCTCTGTCATTTTCCTGTCGCTGATGAGCTGGAGAGGAAGAGTTTCAGCACAAAGGTAGAAAGTGTGTGTCTGTGTTTTTGTGTGTGTGTGTGTGTGTGTTTGGAGGAGTCTGAGGGATCACGTTTTTTTTTCTTTTTCTTGAGATTATGCTAAACTAGTGACAGTCAGAGGAGGGGGTGGAGCAGGAGGCCAGACAAAGACCGAAGAGGATGCTGCAACTGGCATTTAAATGGGCAAGAGGTTGGGCGATCGAGAAAAGAAGCAAAAAGAGGAGAAGAGAAAAGAGAAAGGGAAGAGAAAAACACAACGAGAACGGAAGAAAGCTTTCAGTTTCTCCGGCATGGCACACATCTTTTTTTTCTGGCTCCTCAAACAGATGCTCAGGCAGATGGTGGTGAATTAACAGAAGATGGGAGAAGAAGAAATGGGAAAGCCTAAAACGGGCCCGTGGAGGGCAGACATTAAAAGATTGCGTGTGTGTTTGTGTGTGTGTGCATGCTAGAGTGTGTGTGTGTGTGTGTGTGTCTGGATAGGAGCACAGGTCCAGGGGAGAGGCTGTTAAACAGCATCTCAGCTGGGAGGACTAAAGAGGATGGGTGGAGGATTCCCAGTCAGAGATAGAGCTCGCGATAATAATCACAGGCGTGAAATTACAATGCTGATATTTGTTGCACCCCAGGGTGTGGTGTGGTGGGGCTACCGGAGCTTGGAGGGCCCACATATCACCGCGCTGGCTGGCAGTCATCAATGCTCAGAAGGGCGGCCCCTGGCCCCGTCGCCTGCGCCCGCTGTCCGAATCGTTCAGTAGCCTTGCTTTACCTGTGGATAAAAGAAATAATCTCACATCAGCACAATTTTTTTTGACAACTTGTATTTACAGTTATTTTATCAGAGGAGGGGGTGGATTATATTTATTTGTTAAGGCAATCCCAACACTGTTTAATTCTACTTCCAAAATGTCAATGTTTGTAATATATCTGTAATATATTTTGCTGTTTTGCTTGGAGGTGTAAACTGACGCATGGATGGGACCACACACAGTCTTTCCCTTCTGAGCCAATTTGGGCACACTTTTTCTGATGTAATAAATTGGAACAATTAAAGTAACTGTCCATTGAGAGACAGAAATCACAGTTACAATTATTGTTTAAAAAATACTGAGATATATATGTATATTGTGTTTCTTTATGTATTTGTATGAGACATCTTATGATATTTAACTCAGCTATTTCCATTTGCTGAATTACCAGAGTTCTAATAAATGTGTCACATGATTCATCCTGATATAATTGTACCTACTAATATTGTTTGACATGTGCAAACTTAAATTGGTTGTAGTCCAATTTAAATATTGTTGAGGAAGGTGAACAAATGGTCCCAGCTGACCAAACTGACCATGTTGAGTTACCATGCCACGTTTTCGGTGTATTTCCATGAATTCCTGCCAAAACTCTGGCCCTGTTTAACAGGAAGCTCCCCCCTGCCTGTTGATCTTGTTCAACCTGAAATCAGAAGTAGAAAAAGTGTCTGAAGGTGCTTCAGCATGAATATCCTCTTGGCTTGGAGCCAAGCTGTGACAAGATATGACACCACATGTTCCTCCATCCACTCAGTGAAGGAAAAAAAAAGAAGCTCATTTTCATGTCCATCATCTCCTGCTCTTGCCACTGAATCTGTAAAATGCCTCCTCCATTTCTGGGGTGAAAGTGGAAAGTAGATGTGTTGTCAGGGCAAAACTGATAATGGCAGTGAGACAGAGACTGATCCCAATTGCACTGCTTTCAGCCCCTGCCACCCCTGTGCTCCCCGCCACTAAAGGGTCCACTGACAGATGGGACGGGGCACTGTGGGACAGAGTGCTGAGTTGGCATAAAAGGCCCACGAAATCTGCCTTTTCTTTTCCGGCATCGGAGGTCCTGACAAATACTTTACTGTTGGGATTTTTACTGTCTATGTTTTTGCCTTTTATTCAGCATCAGCATGAAAGCATTATTTACATTTGAGAGAGGAAGACATGAAGGAAGAAATGAATATGTTCAAAGTGAAATGGGGAACTTAAGTTGGGAAACGCTTGATTGCTCAAGAATTTATGTTCATATCTACATGTATGTTGTGGCCTTACACTCGCTTTTAATATCACTTTTTGTCTAGTATTCCCTCTGATTATCTCCTTATCAGCGATAGGATACACAAAGCTGCATTCCAAACTCTGGGACCCGAGCCAGATGAGCACAGTGCCTCTACTCTGCCCTAATGTGTTTATTTTCCGCCATTTGTAAAGTAGCCAGGCAGCCTACAATGCACGGTGGTTATCACTTCACAGGCCCGTTTCATTGAGGTAATCTTCAGCCTCTCAGCAGCGGGACAGATAACTCAGGGATCCATCAGCAGAAGGAGCAAAATGTGAGGGTCATTATAATGTCATCACAAGTTACCAAAGTCCCAGAGATTGAATATTGTCCTCTGCAGAGCAGATAGAGGACATGAAAGGGAGAGAGAGGAGGGACAGCTATAGAATGAGAAAAAGATATGTTGACAGACAGGAAGTGAGAGGAGGAAAATACTTGGAAATAACAACATATTACAATAGCATACTTATGCAGAACCATGTTGCCCTGGAACAGCTAATGTATAAGCTGCCTGTTAGATTTATACCAGAGAGAATAGGCTGGTAAAGATGCACTTTATCTTCAGACATGAAAACAGCCCTTCTGCTCTGGCACAATCCCAGCAGTGGCTGGTGGGGAATTGCTGTTTTTACATTTCTGTATTATTTTCCCACAAGGAATATGGATAGCAAATGAAATATTCAGCCCCATTGTTTGATTTATTCCTTTTATTATCCTCAAATATCAGGCCAGCAGTCAAAGGATGCCTCACCACATTCAGGGGGCCACTTGGGGCCTGACAGCATATCAAGTCTCCTCGCATAAACAGGTCAGGATTGTGTGAGCTCTCCAATATGTTATACTTTAAGGTTTTCACCGTGCACGATCACTAAACAGAAATTGAAATTTAGTGAGGAAAAATTCCCAGAGGTATTGTGGCGGGCCCCTGTGCAAAAACTGTGCACATATCACTTGCAATGAGAATTCAAATAAATAACATTAACACGCATAAGAGGCACAGACACGTAAATGATGGGATGCCGTTCCTTATCCCTAACACGTTGGTTTTGAATGCAGTAAAAGTCGCCGTGTTGTTGTCGTGATGTCAGTTTGCAAAGCAGGAGAGACACAGATGCCCATTACAGCGTGGTCCTAACACAATGAGCCCCATCAGATATTAGTAATTGACCATTAATGAACTCCCCCGTGATAGGCCACTGAGGAATACACACAAGGACCGTGGGGACCACAGGGCAGCGAGGTAAAGGGCCTCACAGCATTAACATACTCCCAAGGCTACAAGAGGCTTTTAAATGGCCAATCAATAAAGAGCATTAGTTCATCATGCCCTCCGAGGGACCCCGGAGGTGTCTGTCGTGTGTTGAAAGGCAGCCCCAAAAAAAGGCTGAAAAAGTGCATTTGAGAGCTCTTTTCTTTGAGAATGATAAATGTGAGAAACCCAACATAATGTAACACTAAATGTGTTGTTTATGCTTATTGTCTTATTCCTCAGCAAGGCAATATACATCAATGTAGTATTTAATGGCAAAAAAAGACACATTTACCAAAAATCTATCTTTTCACCTGTGTCACTTTTCCAAAAAAGCCCATGTTAATTTTCAACATCAATGTTTGAACGGCTACTGTCAGAACAAGCACAAGGGCATCACACATATCATGTGACATTTACTGGTTATATTCCATTAGATAGCTATGAATAAAGCTAGACTTGCTCTGCGCCGAGCACTTTTATTCTTAATTTTCTCATTTGTGTTATATGGCACAATGAAATGGATATCAATGCATAGAATAGCACTATCATACAAACACCACGCTGTGTCCTTGAAGGCGGCATAGTAAATGGTTCATCGCTGGAAACCCAATGGCAAGACAAATTTATGGCCACTGATCTCTCTCATCATCAAAGCAAAGTACTCAGTAAAATTTCATTGTAACTTCCAGGGAAATAAATAAATTTGCCCCCTGACCTTGAGTCGCACGCATCCATCTAGGCGAAGGGGGTGTACCTCCACCACTCCCCCATCTCCTTTTCAATCACCTCAATACATCTTACCTTATTTGGCACTGTGTCCATACATAGGTAGTAGTCTAAAGATAGGTGTCCTACCTTCACGGCATTACCTCCTGAGATTTGTGTAGCGTCGCTCTCTGTCTCGTCCGTCTCAGTTGAGACATCGGCTCCCCTGAGGAGCAAAGATGGACATAAAGTGGAGTGAGGAAATACAGAAAATAGGAGATCAAGAGGGAGGGAAAAAGAGCAAGGGTCTGAGAGTCAGGGGTGGAGACGAGAAAGGGCGAGAAATGAAACGAGATGAATATGCAGAAAGTCTCAGTTTAAATCAAGATAAAAGAGAGAAATAGAAAATAATAGAGGGGACAAACCCCCCTCACCGTAATGGAAACACATAGCCGAGGTGTTGTCAGCAGTCTGCCTGCGCACACTGACATTCCTGCCTGATAATCTGGCCTGCCATAAAATTAGAATAGCAAATACCCCACTGACAGAGATGCATGTCCTCCCTCTCTTGTGCCACTATAAAAAACTCCCGCCGGTGTCTCCGAACGCCACAAACTTCAATTTAAATTTACAGCGAGAAGTGATATGCATTCAAAAATTTTAATAACCTATTAAGTTATGACTTCAATTTCATTTTATGAATATTTTCCTTCAGGAGCGCAGCCATCACCAGAGAAAGACAGAAATTTAAAAAAGATAAATAGTGCCATTAATCTATAACATTTATTTCCCATTATTCTTGAAAATGAGAAGTTATTTTTGCTCAGATTGTCATATAATTAGCTACTTATACTTGACTCACAAGCCAGAAAATGACTATATTCAAGAAATTTGAAGCCTGTCATTTGGTGAGAAATAAAATCATCATTTGTCTTAATGTATTGTCTGTCTGACAAGCAGTATTTGAAGTTGATTAGGTCTCAGTAGCTTTATCAATAACTCCTGGATTAGAGGGAGGTAGGTCCTCTACGTCTGAGAGCGACACACAGCAGAGGTCAGCAAGTCTCCTTCTGCTTTGAAACATCGCCGTACCATAAAGGATCAGATGTCGTTTATAACCCGACATCGTGCTTTACCACACAAACTGGTTTTAAGCCACAAAACTATTAAACAACTCATCACAACTCCACTTTGTAGAGGGTGAATGTGGGAGTGCAGCAGGGTATAATAGCTTTAATCTGTCTGTTGTTTGTCTCATGGGCATTAAACACCATCTTGATATGAGTGAGACTACAGTGCACACAGGAGGGGGTCCTCATAATATTTAATAGGTCATCAAAGCGAATGGGGGGTAGACTGCTGACATTTGCCTGGATAGTTAGGAGAAACCCCAGGAGTTGTCATATGACTCATTACCAGAGCAGTCGCCTTGACAGTCGGTTGCATCATCGTTCAAAGAGACTCTCGCAGAAAAATCATAATCCAACACATATAACTATTCAAGTCACAACGGACCCATTAACAAGCATTTTGATTCTTGTTTCCACCCGGAAAATACAGTAATCAGTTAATAAAACTTTATAACTGCCTCTGTGAAAAAGAAAGTGGATGCCATTAGTGAGAAAGTGAAGCAGTGCTTTCCACCCATATGTTCAGTATATAGATGGGTTTTATTTTTCAGCTCTTACACTGCCTCGGCACCCACCCCCCCAAAGAAGGTGAAAGGACATCATTTGGAGCGGCAAAAGAAAAATATGAACCATGGTGTCTGTGCCAGCTGCCAACCTCCTCAGGTCAACTGGACAGCAGGTGTCTTAGGAGTAAAAGTTCACGTGAACTCCAATATCTACTTTAGTTCCTCTTAAGGACATTTAAATGTACAGCACTTGGAAACAATGTCTCACACAGAGGTTTTAATTTACAGAACCAAACATGTTGTTCCTGTTCTTTTCTGCTGCTCTAGAGTGTCCTGATCCCATCATCACAAGCTATGTGTATTTAAAAAATACATTATTCTCTCAAGTACCGTAATTATAAAATCCTTAACCTTGAATCTGTCAATCAATCTTTTACATCAACTAGTTTTTAAATGCAGTGTATAAGCACAGCAGATGATTCCTTTGAATTAAATTATACATAAAGATTTGGAAACTGAGCCTAGAAAACTTCACATCTCAACTTTTTCTTTGTTAAAGCACAAACAAAACATGGACATTTCAAACGCCGACTTCAGCTGTCACATTCAAGAACCCTCAAACTTTGGACAACCCCCGTAGCCGTGCACAGAGCAACACCAGTGCACCTACATGCCCCTCACACATTGATTCCCCTCCCAGGGGCCCAAACCAATTTCTCTTGTTTTCAGAGCCTCTCCCTGCCTGAACCTGCAGTGGCCATCAAAGACATCCATCCATCCGCCCAGGATGACTATGACTGATGCCACCGAATGATCCATTTGTATCCCTTTTCTCTTTCTTCTGTCTGTTGTTTTCTCTTCTATTTCTCTCTTTGTCTCCAACACCTCATTCTCTTGCTATGTTGTTGATGTGCAGAATATGATGAAAAAGTGAGACTCCAGAGCATTGACACCGTGGCACGTGAGAGTAACAGTGCAATCACTATTTGACCTTGGAGAAGAACTTATTCACGGGTTTATCCATCTATATTTTCGTTCAAATTAATCTCAGTAAAAGCCTTCAAATTAGTAATTCAAATCTACAATAATAGTTCTACACTTGCAGGGTTTGATTCAAAAGTCTAGTTGAACTTTAATGTGCTGAGAAATCAATGTCAAAGGGATCTATAGACAAAACATGCCCTTAAAACTGCAACGTGAGTTGATTCAGAGTTGCGTCAGGATGCCCGATTTGTTCGACAGGATGTGTCTCTCCTTCATTCATTAAGCTGTAATTGGATGTGATTCTCACCCAGGAACGCAGCGTCCTCAGATTCCTCCAAGGCATGCAAGGTGATGATGACAGTGTTAGAAAGAGCTGTTAATCCATCTTGTAATTGCACGGAGCAGACGGCAGGGTCGGACGTGCCTCTGAAAAAAGGCAAACATTAGTCGCCAGACGTGAACAATGGGAGGCATTGTGCCGTTTTGGTGCGTCTGCATGTGCGACAAAAGCTTTTGTGTATGTTTTGGTGGTAGTGTGTAAAATGCAAGTGAAAGGTGGGATTTTGTACACGTGATGCCGGTCTGTGCATATATATGCTGAAGCTTATATATGCATGTTGGTGTGTGTGTGTGTGTGTGTGTGTTTGTGTGTGTACGGTGGGGGTCCCTTTTCCTTGCTATTCAAAGACAATTTGTAAAGCCGTCTGTTGACGCCAGGCCGAAGCCCTTGGAACAGCTGGAGCCCCTCCGTGATTGATAAATGTGGCGGCGAGAACTTCATCTCCCCCTGAATGAAGACAAAGGCCCCACAGCGCTCCGCCAGTGTGTTACGCCTGCCTGTCGTTAAGTGTGGGGACTGCGGACCTGCCCCGGTCCTCAGCTGGGGGAGTCGAGGTGCCAAGAGGGAGGTCAGGACCCAAACTAATTACCATTTTATGACAAAACGGTTCTTTTGTCGTCATTATATAATTGATTTACCTTTCAAGGGGAGATCATTATGAAGTGGTTTTGGGAGACTTGGATTAAAAGGGGGCAAAAGGGGATTAGCTTCAGTTGTAAATGTTCTCAGTGTCGTAAAGATGGGCTGAAGCATGTGTGTCTACAATCATAAACACAATTGTCAGAGAGCTCCAAGTGAAGAGAAATGATTTAAATGATGCATGTTTGAAGGATGAAAATAAAACGTGTTGTTATTATAAAAATAAAAAATAAGTGGAAAAAGTTGAACATTTAAATTGAACTGGTAGAACTCACAGACCCTTGGAGTGGACTGGGCTTTAGGAGCCAACATGAAAACGTGAATGATTATAAACATTTCACCAGCATGTGTAGAACCTGGTAAAGTAAGTTTAAACAGACGTGTTGGAGATTTTCTGCCTCAGTAGTTTGCTTAGTTTGTGAGCCATACAGGACCAGGTCAGTGGGGATAAACATTATATTTGTCTGTGATGAATCCCACTCAAGGATTTGTTTCCCGCGACTAAACATTGGAATGAAAAACGTGTGGTGTCATTTGGATTATTCGTATTGATTTGTTTCTCCAGTACAAGCTAGCCAACTTTGAACAAAGTTATCTGATATTTCTTGGTTTGATTTGGAAAACCCTGACTCACACATTGATGAAATGCACTATTTGCCTTTGTGTAAAACCCAAGTTTCAAACACTTCCTTCCGTGTGAAACAGATCCTGCTCGACAAACGTGCTCCCAGCTTTCTTTGTTTGACTCAGGGAGAAATGTCGCCTGGGTACATCCATCCTTGACCTATTTAATGGCTGGGTTCTGTTGAGGACCCACTGCACAAATTGAAAAGTTTTCGGTTGCTAAGTGAAATCTATGGCTCTGCCTCCGCTGCAGCAAAATTGGGGATTGTTCTATTTTAATTCCAAACTCAATTTCAGGCGTCTTCCACGCTGCAACAAAGTGGATTTCTGGCCCATCCATTGCGTCGCGCTTGTCCACATTTCAGCTGCCAGGACGCACAATGAATGAGTGAATATTGATGAACAACAAAATGAACCCGGGCCATTTTTCCCTGTTACTGCTGGCGTGGAGGTGGTGAAAAGAGGAGAGGCGCCCCTTTGGCACCCCCCCCCCCCCCCCCCCCCCCGGGGATTGAGGAACCCCTCTTCATATTCACAACATTCCCTGTGAAGTTCAGAAAGAGATATCAATCTCACTTTAAGGCCGTGGGCCTTCATTTGTTTGTGAGAGATGCGGAGCGCTGCTCAGACGACTCCGCCGATTCTTCAAATCCCACTTACAGTACGGGTTCACACACACACACACACACACATACATACAAACCATGCACAGCGGAGCATCTGCCACTTTCCTCACCCTTAGTGTCTCAGTCGTCACTGTCTTCGGCGGTGGAGTCGGTGCTGAAAGGTCTTGATTGAGGAAGCAGTTGCAGCTCGGTCGGCAGAAGCAACACCGTACAGGTCTGTATTTGATAAAGGGTAAGTAAGAGTGCGCAGAAAGAGGGAGACAGATGTGGTGTGGTTGTAAAGAATCATTTCAAATGACTTTGTTTTCTCAATCAAAGGTCAGTAAGCCACTGATTTGGGGTTTGAAATGACATCAAAGTTGACCTGCAGACTACCCGGACGCTGAATTATCTGTGTTGAAGTCAAGAGTTAAGCAACTATCATCTATCCCCCAATTTCCTGTTGGCTCGCTACTGACCACTATTAAAATCAAGCAATTACTATGAAAACATAAACCAAGACACATTTCTTGGAAGAAACTAGTTTAAATGCAAATGATTGTTTAAAGAAAAATTATGTAACGAAAATACATAAATTCCATGTTCTTTCATTAGTTTGGGGTTCGTGGTCAATAAAATTGCAATAGTGTCTCACAGCTCTTTGTAATCATGTTTAGTCTTGTTGCCTGTTTGTTTAAGACGGAGGAGGTGCTTGCCCTTCTTCGGAGCTCTGGTCTGATAATCATGATCAGAGGTAAGAGAGCAATTTGAGGGAAACACGTGTTAGATTGGCACAGTGGAACACGACACTGGTGCCGCGCATGTAGATGAAAGCGTCTTAGCTGCTGACAGTACAGCAAGCAGGGCCAATAATGACTCTAAGAAGTGAAATAATTACATGCATCCCCACAAATTCAGCCATTCCTCACCTCACTGCACACCCCCCCCCCACCCCCCCCCCCCACCCCTCTCTCTCTCTGGTGCTTTCCTTCATGTCTCCTCACACAGTCCACTACAGAAAAATAAAGATGCTATCAGCTATATTTAATAATACAATGGATTTTTTTTTACTGCTTATATGTTTTTTATTATTTGCTGAACACTACTCAACTCATTTCTCTCTGTCTCCATCCTCCCCATCTTTCCACCTGTCCCCCGTGTGCCAGGCCCCCAGACCAGGCTGTGGCTTGGTTTTAGCAAGCCAATGGGCCATGCAGGCCCTTTTTTTTCCCCCCCACAGTGGACTTCTGAGTGGAGTCTTTGCCCTCACATGCGTTCAGTTGGGCCTGCTTTACCCACACTATTGATTGCAGGTGATGTTCTGGACTCAGTCCAGCTGACCTCGAAGGGGAGTCAGATACATCATTGTCCTGAAGAGGAACCGCCGGAGACCAGACAGAAGCTGCTCACGTGTTAAAGCAATCTGACTTTGTCCAGCCGCCGAATCTATCAACAAACGCTTTGGACACGAGCGTCTGAGTCGCTGAGCATGGACCAGTGATTTCAATAGAGAAACAAAAAATAATGTTGATGCTCTGCAGACAAACATTCACGCCTCAGCGAGTGTGTTTCCTGAATGACCATCCGTGCACAGCGTGTTCCTGACTTCACCTTTTCCTTCTGCCTGCTAATTAGAAATCCTAATATGCAATAATGTTCACATTGAGTCTAATTTGTGCAGCGTGCATCTTTGTTTCTCACACACCTCAGAGCAATTGATAGATATCCAATGAGACGCAGCGTCCCTGCCAAAGGGTGTAGCTCTGCAGCTTGTGACACATCGCTTAGGCTGTGGGAAGTACGCCTTAAATTAATTAACATCGGACCTCTCGTAGCTGCTCACTTCTGTAAACAAACATTTTAATTCGCGGTAATTAATTAAATCTGCCAAGCTACTCTGCCCCTACCATAGATCTCCCTTCATTTGTACGTTCCCCATCTTGTTAAAGAGTTTATTATGTGTTGAGTGAGATGAGGAGTAAATTCACAACTTCACTCCACACCATTTCTCAAGGACATTTTCTAACTGCGATGTGATGTGCGATATGTACAATCTCCAATTCCTGCCAAGATTTCACATTTCATATGTGGTAAAAGAATTAAGGAGAAAATATAACTTGGCATTTGTGAATGGAACAATAAATGGTATGTCAGACCAGTCCTGTCCCCTTTAATAGCTTCTGGGCTTTGAGAGACAACAAAAAGGTACCAAATCCTCTTGGACTATTTTGACGGACCGCAATAAATATCGTTTGGTCTGATAGACACAAATGTGACATTCAATAGACTGTACTTGTCCACTATGAGTGTGTGTGTGTATCTGATTATATTGTCTAATAAGATGCTTTTATAAGATGCTTTCTTTCTGTTAATTTAGCTAAAAATGAAAAGGCAGGTTTTATGCAGTTAAACAGGATCACAGGTTTCTAATGATGTTAAACATGAATACACAAGCAGCTAAACTGACTGTACTGCAGGTATAGACTCCCCTCAAGTAGATAAATAAAATCAGGGCAATGCTTATACTTATTTTAATTCTATAATCAGCAAACAGACATTGAGAGGAATCTGTAGACTGACTACATCATATCAAACTGCCAAATATCCATGGATTACAATTTCTTTGAAGAGATTTCTTATTCAAGATGAATAAATTCAAACACCTCAACAAATCCCTCAAATTGTTTGCAGTGGATAGTTTTGTATTTATCAGACATGGGGTAAAAAAAAAAAAAGGATTGCACGAGTTTATGGAAATCCACATCAGCAGGGAATGGATGCAGACTCAAGGGGCATCGCTGCACAGGTAAGCTGCTTTTGGAGGGTTCATGTAAATCCTAAAGTCCAAAAGTCAATTACTGGGGCATCTCAAGCGTGTGTTACTGAAAGACTCTGATGTTTTATTGAAGAGAGGCTTTAATTCATCAGGCTTCTCGGCTCCCTTTCATGCAACTTGCAGAGGGAGAGCAAGCACCTCCTTCAGATGGCCAGTGTCATATATCACACACACACACACACACACACACACACACACACACACACACACACAGCAAGAGAGAGAGAAAGAACACACACTAATGCCCAAAAACAACTCTCAGGTGGTCTGCTTCACTCCAGTGACCAGACCATTACCCCCTACACACACACACACACACACACACACACAGTCTTCTCTGTGCGGACCACACAGACTAAACAAGAAATTCATCCATTCAGCATCCTGCTCTTTCTGATTAAATTAACATTTGAAACAAGCCAATGACACATTTTATACACACACAAAAAAAGAGAAAAGTCTGTCAGACTGTAACCACCCGCAATCTGCCGTTCACGTCCCTCGCAGCATTGCTGCGGTTTCCCATCTGACTGAAGTGTATTTTTTATTTTTATTTGATCCACAGCAACTCGGTCGCTCATTTCCTCACAGCTGGTTTGACGTATCGCACTGCACCTCTGTGCTTTATCCCCACTGGAATATCAATAGACAAATACTCTTTGCGTGCTGACACGGTCCCCATCACAACGGCAAGAGTCCGCCGTCTCTAATGTGCCCACAGCTGGTTTGAAGGCTGTTGGTGGCATTGCCCAGAGTGAGGCAAGCAGACAGCTTATCTTTCCACTGTGATTAGCCAAACTGTGCTACTCATATACAAATGGAAATGGGATGTGCATGAGTGTCCCCCTCTCCTTACCCTCTCTCTCCCATCTGTCAAGACAATAGATTTTAATCTTTAATCCATGAGCAGCCATTGAATACTAGAGAATTACAAATTACAGATGTTTTACTGTGTGTCGCTTTTTTTGTCCCGTAACACCTCCCGTCCGCTGCCTGCCTCTCCGCCCGGGCCCTTCAGCTACACCTACACGACGTCGACACACACAAAGGTGTTCACACAATTGGCACCGACAAATGTGCACAGCGGAGACAGGGGAGAGATACACACACACACACGCGCACACACTCTCACTCCCATTACACACCCTCATTCTGTGCCATCATGGTACCATATGACACTGTCATCATTTGGTAATTAAACCCTTGCTGGCTTTAAATATGAAAAGCTGGCACGGGTTGATGATGATGATGCTGGCTGTCGCTCAGCCCAGACCTCCGACAAACCGCCCAAACATATTGTCCCGTTGTCGTCTCGGTTTGGCCATCCGCTTTCCACCGGTAGAAGGAAAGAAATTACACAAACTATATATTTTTTAGAGATTCAATTACTGGTCAGTGGGTTAACGCTGGTGTGGTGGTGGATGAGATTGTTCAAATTTGCCTTGAAAAAGGCTCAGAGCCACGTGACTCCAGCCCTGCTGCGGCGTGATAAACGATGGGCACAGCCAAGTTACAGTGGCCTCCAAGTGAGGGGAGGAGGGAGGTGCCAGGGAGAGATGGGAGGAGGAGGGGGGAGGGGGGCATGAAGGGCAAAGGAGGGAGGTTTATTTAATGTTCAGCCTGTGAGCAAGTGGGACACTATTTTCAAAAAAGGGGGAGAGGAGGGCTGGAGGTGTGGCGGAGGGGGTGGGGGGGTTCGGAGGACGAAGGGTGGAAGTGCAGGTGAGAAGTCTGTGGAGTCGAGAGACAGGAAGAGAGGGTTCGGAGTGGCCTACTCCACCATTAACCCGACTCCTCCACCCACACACACACACACACTCGCTCCCTTTCAGCCCCCTGGCAATCTTGGACTGAGTAGATACCACTGACCAGTCTAATGGACTACGTCAGATCTCTCTCCCCCCACAACGCCGTCCAACCAAAATCACTCCTCTGCCTCAATTTTCAATCTGCCTCTCCCTCAGTCTCCGGTCATAACCCGTAAATGTGGTGTGCGCTTCTGAGGAGAGCGCAGGTTCCATTACTGACAGACCACACAGCTTTATGGCCATTTAAGCTCCTCGATTTGGGTTCCTCCCATTCGGATGTCGCTGCAGAGCCCCAGTGTGTCGCCTGAACAGATGAAGGGAGAGGGGGGGGGGGGGGAAACGTATTAAGACCATTAATGAGGAGAATACGAAAGCAGACGCAGCTCTTACGGCTGGAAATGTATTTTTAATACTCTCAGCAATAAACAGTAACACAGTAAAAACAACACAGCAGCGTGTCCGTGTGTGTCAGTGTGTGTGTGTGTGTGTGTGTCTGTAAGCTTTTGAATTAGCATAAATTAAACACGGTGGTAGTTTCTTGTAGGTTAAGGATAATTATGGAAAACCTTAAATTAACTGTGTAGTAAAATATGAAATTGGTACCACATATTGGTTTCAATAGTTCAATAGTTCAATAGTCAACAAAAATAAAGCTCACTGTTTAAGTGAATTTTTATGCCGTGACTTAACTCTTCTTTCTTCCTTTTTTTGGTAAAATGATATACTATTAATATAAAATGGTTAATCTAAATGAGAGGATGCACTGATTTTCTCAGTCCCGATAACACTAGCTGGGATTCAGCAGTGTGGAATTAAGCAACGGGGATCATGCCTGACTCAACAATGCTTTCCTGGATATAATAAATAAATACATAAATACACTGAATTGTTATTTATTAAAATCAACAAATGGTCTGTTTTTAACATTTTTCTTTTTTTTTTAAACAGACAGCCGCTCCTCTTCAAATAACATTCTTGCAGGAGTAAGTACAAAGTCTTTTAAGCTGAGTATCTTGGATCTAAAGTGTTCCATAATATCCATTACTGGTCCTTGGTCCAGTGGCAGCCTTATTACCATTTCAGAACTTCAAGCACTGTAAAGAGTCTTACGATACAAAATGTTTGTTAAATAGCCAATAGAGAAGCTATAAGATTTTTAATGTTGAATTTTATAGCTTTGCCACGCTCTGTCGTTCGTGTGGATATTGTAATATTGCATTTTTACTGGTTATTCATCTGTTAATGTTCCAGTTACTAACTTTTATACTCTCCCTTATACTTTTTTGTCGTCCCTCACACTGTTAAACACATAGAAAAAGTTTCCTCTTCATATAGAGTATGTGATAACTGAACTAAATCTCTTTAGATGAGCACTTTGAGGAAACAGTTTTAGAGGCAATGGTTAAGGTGTTTAATAAGAAAAAATAAACATCTGCGCAACCTCAGCATGGCAGATGTGATCGGACTGCTATGATAAAGTGCACTTGAATTAACATTTGAAAATGTATTAATTAATATTAATTGATTTCTGGATTCTTACATTTCTTTGTGTTTGCCTTTTTCCTGTGAGGGCATGTGTGTGTGTGGGGGGGGGGGGGGGGTGCGTGCACGTGTACGTGTGTTTGTGGAGAAAGAGAGAGAGAGAGAGAGAGAGAGAAAGAAACACTAGTCAATTTTAGTAATAATCATGTATTCAGTGTTGTCATGAGCCTTAAAATAAAGGTGGCTTGTCCTAATGAAACGAATCTCGTTTTAATAAATCAATATTATTGATTCTTCTTTTTTTTTGGTGTCACCAAAGAAAGTGTCCACGATGGGACATCTTTTGGGCATCTAAACCTCATGTCGTCTGTCCGCTGACAAGTGCCACGCGTGTAGAGTAGAGGCTATTTCTGTTACAAACATGTTAAAATTCATTATTATTATTATTATAATAATTTCAAAAGTGAAATGAAGAGTTTTATAGACTGGAAAAACTACTCAACCACAAACCAACTTCGAACCAAACCTTCGAATAAGCTTTTGTGTTTTCAAAGAACTAGTAAGTGCTTCAAATTGAGTTTTTTAAGATAAACGTATTTTGGAGAAAAAAATGGATTTACCCTTGCTGAGACATTATTTCAGCTAAAACCCGTTTTTTTACACGTTCTTTTAATTCAGCAGCTGAAACGCTCCGTGTTCTTTGATTTCTATTTTTGTTTTCCTCCCTTTATCAATTCCTAGTTCGTTGGAGCAGGGTTGCTTCCGCGTTTTGTTGCCGCCTAAACCGTTTAGTTTTGGATGATCGCTCAAAGATTCTGACAAACAGCGAGGAGACGCACGACGCCCAGCCGGGGAGGGAGCGCAGGAGGCCGGACAGATCTACTGGGCTGCATCGGGGAGATGCACCATTAGACATGGGGAGAGCCATGCCTCACAGCGCTGGTCGACCAGGTAGGATTTCTCCCTCTGCCCCATACTAATGCCAGTGTTTGTTCGCAGGTATTTTGTGTGTCACAAAACTGCGAGGAGGCTCCTGCTCGTATGTCCCCCCGCCCCCCCCCCCCCCGTCTTTAAATCAAAGACAGAATATTATGCTTCTTCTTTAGGTGGCACAGTGACTTGATGAATTCACCCTCTTTATTTTGTTGTACCGCAATGTCGGAAATTAAGGTTATGATTTCATATTTTTATATAATTATCTTCGTCGTTGGGGAAAATACTTGTTTATTGTCTATTAACCTAAGCTCGAGGCTGTAATTGAAAAACATAGATCACGATCTAATTCACTTCTCAATTTTAGGTTTAGATGGGAAGATCAATCGAAAAACGGTTGTAATGATCTAATTAATTATGGCAAAATTAAAAGCAAGTACAAAATCAATCTGTGGTGGTGTCGGGGATAGAGTCAAAGGGATATCCATCTGCTCCCGTTATAAAGCACATGAATAAGCAATCTAAGGACGCAGCTGATATCCTGCAGTTTGGCATAGCCTTCCCATATGGTGTCACGAGACACCCAATCATTGTGGGCTATTATAAGTGACTCCCGATGTGACATGGATGTTTTGGATAGTAAATTATATATATATATATAATATCTATTATTAAAATGACAGCGCAATATTCCAACGTCCATTCACAAATGCTTATACAAGACGAACGCATTAAAGTCCGACTTTGAAGCTACAGTGTCAGTGGCTTAAAGTATCCCAAATGTAACAAAATGTCACTTTTCATGTACTCTTTTGTTTCACTCTCTAACAGCAACTTCCACGTCTACAAATATTTATTTCAGATGAAATACATGTATCCAAGTACTGTTTAATAGGCGACGGTGGGTGATCATGGGCCCTGAACATGTCTGTTAGCCTCTGTGCTGTCCAAAACATCTAAGACAAAACGGGAAGATAAATTTAAAAACAGCAATATCGATTGTTGACGTGAACGCGCATTGCAGGCCACATGTCTGAAAAAAAACGAAAGAAAAGGATTTGTTTTGTCCTCTGAGGAAATTCATCATCCGCCCCCCCCCCTCCTTCTCCGCTCTGTCTTTCCACCTCGTTATTAACATACCAACAACAATCGATGTTTTCTCACTATTATTATTATCGTTATTATTTTGATCAGTTAGGCCTTATTTTTTCTACTTCGGATATGCAATGGAAGATACACAAATCACAGCACAGGATTATTATTAATTAATTTAAATTTAAAAAAACCCCACCAGGTTAGGAAGTTGGCACGTTTTAAAAAGGATTATAAGTGCCTGAAATATGTTAGAGAAACCGGATGGTACAGTGTGTGACAACAAACAAATACATTGCAGGCAAAATAAATCTAACACAAAGCCCGCGCTGGGTCCTTGGTGGCTGTTTTAAGAGAGTGTGAAGTCGGCACTAACAGTTTCTTAATAATCACGCCGTTTGTTTTTCTGTGCTGTGACACGGAGACGTCATCGCAGCAGTGCAGCAGAGGAGAGGTACGGGGGGCAAATCGGGGTGTTGTGGGGGAAATAGCAGCAGCTTTAGGGCAAAAGTGCACTGACGTGTGAAATTACAGCCCATGGTGCTACATATTGTACCAGAAGCTCCCCCCCCCCCCAAAAAAAGCAGAAACAATAAGAGGAATCGTCCTCAAACTTGTCCAGAGGGCAGTTGGACGCAACCCGCAGTCCTGTGCCATGAAGTCCACGAACCCTTTAATTAACGGAATAGTATTAATAATTGTATAATTATTGATATTAGTATTGTGTCGTTCAATAAAATATATATATATATATATATATATATATATATATATATATATATATATATATATATATATATATATATATATATAAAAAGGGATTGTAGTTTAATACATCACATTGAATAACTTTAGTATCAAACACTCCAAACACGGCTCTGATATGATCAATCTGACATTATTTTTCTGAGATTGAGCGAATTTACCTAAACGGCATTCACTGACAGACATACAGCAGCGTTAGACTTATATATACAGTATATATATATATACACACACTTTTCAAAAATCGAAGAATCTCCATTGATTGAGCATTTTTCTCCGTGTTTCCCTTTTTGATTGAGTTCTGCCGGAAGAGATTAAGAGCGCATAATGCCGCTACAGTAGGTTTACCCCTAACCTTTGACCCGGTCGGCTCCAGCACCGCCAGCCTACCTGCCGGCTGCTGCTCCCTGCGCGAGCACAGCGGGCTGCATAACCTACTGTGTGAGCGCCATCTACAGAGCGATGCTGCACACAGGCGATGAGTGCATGGTGGTGGATGTGGTGATGGTGGTGGTGCTGGTGCTGGTGCTGGTGGCCTACTGGCTGACTCTCTCGGCAGGCTGGAATCTCACCTTGAGCGCATCCTGTCCTGACTGCAGTCCTGTTGGAAAAGAGGCACAGCCGATTTTATGTCACTGAGTGTTTTTTTTCTCATTAATATGCTGAACTCACAACTTGGAAAAATGTCTTTCTCTGCAGAGCTTGGTTGATTTAAGAACAGGAAGCTTAAATGAGAGCCTATGCTGGAAAAACACAACACAGGTTCCAACATAACATTTTTTTTTAAATTGTCATATTTAAAAAAGATAACTGCATATTCGCGATTTTACAGAGGCTAAGTGGATTATTGGGTTTAAAGAACAATGATTTTGTTATTCTAATTACAGGAAATACCTTGACAATCTATGAACTGGGATCGTTTTAAATATCTTGTTTTATAAGCTAATCGGTATCACTTTAAGAATATCAACAAAAGCCTTCCCATGTGGGTCCCAGGTCCATTGGAGGTCCTTCACGTGAAAACATATGAGAAACAATGTTCACATGCCTGACCGTGCTTTACCTCTCTTCTACCCCCTGCCTTTAATTTCCTTAATTCTTCACCACAGAGTCTCATTATTTCCCATTTCGTCTACCTCCCCTTCCTGGCTGTCGGATGCAGGGACCTCCTCGTTTGAGCTGCAGGTTTTTACGTGGGCGAATCACAAAGTGTTGGAATCTATTGCCTTTGTCTGACAAGTCATCCATCTCTATGCGAGGGGATCTGTGGGATGGAGGTAGGAAGGGAGGGGGGGGGGGGGAGGGGGTGTGGGACTGCAGCTTTTAGAAACAGACACACAAGGAGAGGGGTTTCATTCTCAGCCCAAAGCTTCGCTCAGGCACAGCCCATTCCGGAGGAGAGGGGGACACACTGCTCTGTACTTCGCCGTGTCCATGTTGGTGTCATCTCCGCCCCATTCTGATTCACCCACAGCCCGCCTGCCTGTGCTCCACGCCGCCAGAGGAAGAAGGAATTTTTTTTTAATTTTTTTTTTTTAATTTTTAAATTCGGCCGCAGATTCCCTAGCCGGACCCGTGGAGACTTCAGCTACTCTTTTCTTTTTGTTTTGTTTTGTTTCCCTCATGATGTCCTACAAACACAAACAGTGACCCGGTTTGAGTCAATGTTGCCGCGGCTGGCGCGCTCTGCACACGCGTGGGTCGTGCTCTGCACCTGACCGCCCTTCCGCGAGACTTTTGAGTTTAGATCAGGAGAAGCAGGAGGAAAACTTAGCATCGTCACGAGAAGTTGCCCACTGCTGCGGACTCTTGGCACACGGACGGTTGTACACCAAATTAGAATTAATTATTTGCTTTTTTATTATTATTTTTTTTTTTACCTAAATAAAGCTGCATCCCCGAGGCGAAACGGCGACCTCAGTCGATTACCTTTCTTTCCTTTGCTATCCAATGGATATTCACTGCAAAGCGGACCCCTTCTCGGCGATGCACCGTGAGTATTGAATGAGTTTACAGACAGCAACATTTCTGTGACGTGAGTTTCACTGGTGCACGGAAAAGGTCGCAGATGTTTTCAGTGACCGAGGTCCAGTTTACACATAAAACACGCCGTGCGAAATTGGTTATGGTGGTTTAACATGAATAGTCCCTTCTATTCCATTTTAGGTCCATTCTGCAACATTAAATGACTACACCGAAGATCAACTAAGCTCTCGAACATTTAACGAGTCAGGATCGAAGTCATTATACAAAACCTTTAAAACGTTGTCAACTTTTGCAAGACACGCTGTTCAAAAATATATGCATTTAACTTATAGTTTGATAATACATTATGGAATACGGCGCAGAGAAGGCTGTTCAAACATGTTCCGAGCACGTGGGTCACTGGAGAGTTTTATTTCTTTATTTGTAGAAGCGTTTTGTTGAATCAAAATGACGAAATGCGAGCCGGGTTGAGCTGCATTCACTTTAAAGTGACACAGTGGAAACTCCTTCATTTAAATACAAAGCTTTTATTACCTGTGAAATTAGTTTGGTGTCTTTAAAACAAGGGCACGTTGTTTGTAAATAGATGTCAGCGTTTTACCCTATTTCTCTTTCTCTAGATTTAGTTGGTTAAGAATAATAAAAAATAACGCGGTTACTCTGTGAATTTTCTCCATGTTTTCTTCTCCATGCGATCGGGGTAAAGAAGATCCGGGCTGCTGTAAATTATTTATTCGCCTCATTCGCACCATCCGCGTTTGTAATATGAGTTATCAAAGCTCATTTTAATTATTTACAATAACTGTGGGAGGAAAATTAAACAGGTTGAAACATTATATCTACGACATGTGTTAGGCTGCAGTGGAGCAGGTGCTCTTGGATAATATATACTGACAATGCACGGGGACAGGGGAGTTTAATTTTTATTTTAGCGGGATCGAAAGAGCGAGTGAGGCGTATTTTTTATGTGATTGGCTATTTAAAACGCTGTTTATTTTATCTAAAATGTTGTATACAATGTGAAAGTGAATTTATATAATATATAATCACAGTCATGTTTTTATTTGTATCGTTGTTATTATTATCATTACTGTATTACTATCATTATCATTATTACTATTGTCATCATTACAGTTGTGACTACTGTCTAAATAGTTCAAATTAAAATGAAAATGCTTATTGTATACGTGTATGCATATAGGATACTGTATGTTTGCATGGTAATATGTTTAATAATTTTAGACCCAAAAATAACTAAATGAGGCCTTCCCATAAAATACAAAAACGACCCCAAATGCATCCACGTGAAGAGAGAACGTGTGCTCTGCAGGTACGTAATGTTATGCTCCTCTGTGCCGCTGTTGTGTCCCACGCAGGGCACGGCGGTGTGAACCAGCTCGGCGGGGTGTTTGTGAACGGCAGACCCCTCCCGGACGTGGTGAGGCAGCGGATCGTGGAGCTGGCCCACCAGGGTGTCCGGCCCTGCGACATCTCCAGACAGCTACGGGTCAGTCACGGCTGTGTCAGCAAAATCCTCGGCAGGTAAAAGGGGGGATCCAGCACCAACAGAGCCCTATGTGTGTCAAACATCAATCTTCTATAGCTCCTATATGCGCACCAAGCTCTATTTCAGCCCTGGCCATTGGTTATACAGGCTTGGCATTTTTTATTTCGTCCTTTATCTTCCTTCCTTTTTTTTTTTTGCTTGTACACAGCAGTTCTGCGAGATGTTCTATCCATCACCTGCAGCCTTGTAAGAGAAAAGCATAATAATCGGGAAATACAATTTCTGAGGAAAGTTTTTAGCTAAGCATTTGGGGTTGTAACAAATAATAATAAAAGTATGAGAGGCAGTTTGAAATGTCACATGAGGCTGGAGATGATGAAGGTAACTTAAACAGTCTACACACACGATTTGGAATATTAAAAAAGACCACACATATGGCCATTATAAATTTTACTTTGAGTAACATTATGTGAGAAAAATATCACAAATACACACTTTACGTTACTATATTTTCCATCAGTGTTAAATCTACTTCAAACCATAAATTAGGTCTATATCTTTTTTTTTTAACTTCAGAGCACAAATGCTGTGAGATAATATTTTGAAATATATTTTTTTCAGCTATCAGAAGGCATTTCAGAGGTATTTCATTTCACACACACTGAATGTTTGTCACCAACATTTACCAATAGGTCATGGTGGCATGTCGTGCATGTTACTGTAAGCTCATGGAGACTGGAAATGAGGTCTGAATTGTGCGTTTACAGCTAAACTGTCCTTGGTGTCCGTCTCACTGCTTATATTGTGTGATTTCAATTACACCACTTTTCGTTGAGAACCCCTCTCTGTTCACCTTCCAGCTGACACTCTATTAGGCCCATATAACAGCACACTTCAACACCAATTACTAGAATAAAGCCGCCATCATATTTCTAGGTACGTTTGGCCATATGTAAAAAAAAAAAACGGTCGGCGGAGATTTGTTTCCACACAAACAATATTTAATTAAGCCACCTGCCCCATCAATCAAAATGGATTGTTGAATTAAGGAGGGATCCATTCAGGAACGCTCACTCTGTCCCCATGCAGGTACTACGAAACCGGCAGCATCAAACCTGGAGTCATCGGTGGCTCCAAACCAAAGGTCGCCACTCCAAAAGTGGTCGATAAAATTGCTGACTATAAGCGCCAGAATCCCACCATGTTCGCTTGGGAGATAAGGGACCGACTACTGGCCGAGGGCGTCTGCGACAACGACACTGTCCCCAGCGTGTCATCCATCAACAGGTAGGTGGAAATAATATATATATATATAGATATATGTTCTTACATTATTATTATTATTATTATTATTATTATCAAAAGCATGGCGAAACGCGTCATTTGTTGTTCGAGTGCGCAAAATGTGTGTGTGTGTGAGCCAGATATAAATAGGAAAAAATAAAATGAGATGTCGCACAAATCCAGATCGCTATTTCATCTGCGTGCACCGATCTGAAGTGTAGTCCATCCGGGTGGTCTCACAGGTGCAATTCAATCTGCGGCGCGGCCCTCCGCCGCACGGCGCAGCGCGGGGGCTGAGGCCGGGGACACGAGGAATCGCATCTGTCTCGATAAAAAACCGATCGATACCGCGTAACCGGATCCAGGGGCGGGAGGAAATACCCGACAAAGTCGTTCAATACGCGGACCACACTGCGACAGAGGCGGCGGCAGCAGCAGCCTCTTTATTGCCACCCGATTGCTCTGTTTTCCCACAGAGAGGTGAATGTGGCGCGGCAATTATTTATTACATTAGGCTCACATCGGATGGACCGATTTTAGTCATGACCCTAACAATACCTATATCAACATGCACCATGAGTATCATTCGAGTATGCGGAATTAATCTAGATATTACATAGAAACCTGCCCGACCTAAAACAGTGCTGATCCATGAGTAAATGGACTATAAAAGGGGTTCCTGTTCTACAGAAGGAGCTAAAGCAGTAGACACCCTACACCTTCGCCTTTCCACACGAAGGGGGACAGCGTGGACAAAGTATCTTTAGATAGAGGCCACTGGTGAAAAAAAAAGTGCATGTGTGCAACGTAAAAAAAAAAAAGAGAAGCCCCACAGAGCCTACGAGTGATGAACTTTGGTTAGGAGGCACTGTTCCAGAGAGCTGGTCATCGGCATCACATTTTAATGAGCTGGAGAGTCTCATAACACATCCAGCAAAATGTAGGAGATGGAAGGATCTTTATAATAAAAAAAAGGAAAAGAGACAGTCATAAAATAATATCAGGCTGTTGTGAAAATGTTGGTCTCAACAGGTCTTTTGGCGCCTTTCACCTGTTGTTCCTAAAACCAAAAGAAAGCGTATTGAAGGGTGTGCAGAGGCAATGTTTAACGTGTTACAATTACATGTCTGACCATCTGCTGGGTTTTAGCTGTGTGCAACAGAACTGGGCCTAATGGGATAAATGTTTTCCTTCAAAACTAGGTAGGCTGCACATTAATGATTAACACCGGGGCTTGTGACTGCACAGAAACAGTATTTTAAATTCTTGAAACATGGCCTCACAAATCGCGACATAACAAACAGCGGCTTTCGCTCTTGAAAAACCTCGATTTTCCGGCTATTTTAAATGTCTGCGGTTGTTTTTGATTACCAACGTTGCTGTTAAAGGGGGATTGTGAAAGGTACCTCTGGGAGGAGGAAAGTGAGGAAAGGAAGCGTACAGAGAGAGGCACAGTGGACCCCTGGTGGTCTTTGTGGTTAAGGAGACGACCTTTGCTCTGTCGACTAAAGAGGATGTCCCGGCTTTAAGCACATTTTTCCTGCATCAATTATTAAAGATTACACAGAGGCTGGGTTGCACTTGGTTTTGTTGCCGCAGAGAGTAGACAGAGTTGTACCCATAAGGTCCTCAGCGACTCTCAATCCTATTGATCCACATTTAAATCTTTCTTTGGGATTTCTTTTTTTTTTACAACACCCAAATTCCAAAGTCGTTAATTCACCCATCCAAATTGCTTATTCGATATCAACAACATAGACTTGAAACAAAGTCCTCGAATTTATGAGGCTCCCATGAGTCATCGGGTCAGATAACTGTGGTGGTGAGATGTTAGAAATTCAAATAAAATATTGATGTGTGTTTTCTGAAGGAGGCCGCTGGCCTTTGTTGCCCTGCCTGAAGGAGAGAGGACACATGAGCTAGTGAGGGGAATGAAAACAGTCTTGCCCCCCTGAGGAAGTTAACCCCCTAGTGGCCTGATTCACAATTGATAGCTCATTGCTGGATGTACATGTGAATGGCGCCCGGCTCATCGGCGCTCTGCAAAACTGTGTTTTTTATCTCGCCTCTCAAGCGAGAGAGCTTCCATGTGGGATTTCTGTCAGTACGCAGCGCTGCCTGTTATTCACTGATCTCGCGTTCGTCCGTCAATCAAAGGATTACCATGGCGATGGTTTAATGTAATGTGATCATGTCCCGTAAGAGCTAAACCTGAGCTTGTGTAAATCCCACTGTCCCTTTACGACGATACTCAATTTTACGTATGAATTCAGCCATAATAATCCTGTAGCATTATTGTGACGTTTTATATTTTGCTTATTTATCTCGGAGCTCACCAAAGTTTAAAATACATCGGAGGTGGCAATGGTCTGAGGCTGGGTCAGTAAAATCCTATTGCCTTCCTGTCACATGTAATTTAGAGATCACCATTTGCATTTGCTGTTCTTCTCCACCATTTGTCGTCAACTTTTGTATCCTGGAGTCCCAATCAATAGGCTCTGATCCTCAGTGAGACACGAGGACTCCCGCGTGCTACGCTGGCCACAAAAAAAAAAAAAGACTAAAAAGTAGAACAGACACCAGAGAGGTGACAGAGAATACAGGCGGGAAAACAACATTTCAGAGAAATGATTTGCTTGAAAGACAGGCATTGTAAGTACAGTAAAACGGAGAGCGCATTGGACAGTGGTGGAAATGAGAAAAGAGGATCAGGCTGTGAGGGAGAGAGGGGAGTGAAAGATGAGGTTTGAGCGATGAGAGAGAGAGAAAAGGGAGAGCGGGGAGAGAAAAAAAAAGCAAGCGGGGAGCAGGAGAGGGAGATTATTAGAGTTGGCCAGGTAAAGCCAGTGAAGCTGATCATTGAGGTGAATTGATGTGATTTCATGCTTTGTTTGCAAGATCATTCAGACCAAAGTGCAATGGAGACTTTCCCGCCACATCACATCTTACCGGCATGGGGACTTTATCATATTTCTAACCTCAGAATCCAGCTAGATTGAATCCACAATCTCAGGGGGGCAGCCCCCCATTCAGCCTTCACACAGGAGAGGAGAGATTGCCCCTAAAGCCCCCAGATTGGCTATTTGTGACGGGGGCCCGAATACGAGGACGCGGGGGCCCCGCCAACGACGGCGCACTTGAACATGCACGGGGGGGGGGGGGGCTTCGAGTGTTCCCGGGGCATGGCGGGCCCGTGTGAAATCTCCATGCTCTGGAAGCGGTATTGATTGATCCGTGTCTGTTGTTCACTTTGTCCAGGATTATCCGCACCAAGGTCCAGCAGCAGTTCCACCCGTCCCCCGACGGATCCGTCACGCCTCTGTCCACGCCGGGCCACACCATCGGTAAGCGTCAAACCTCCCGCGCTGCGCGCACATCACAAGGCAGGCCGCGGCGGCTGAGACAGGAGGGGAAGAAAAAAAAAACACAAAAACACTTCCACACACACACGCGGTGGAATAAACAAACACAATTGAGACGCCGGCGCGCAGCACACGTGCTAACTCAGCGCTCTCTGTCAGTTCCCAGCACGGCCTCGCCCCCGGTGAGCAGCGCCTCCAACGACCCCGTAGGGTCCTACTCCATCAACGGCATTCTGGGTATCCCCCGCTCCAACGGCGAGAAGAGGAAACGAGACGAGGGTGAGGGAGGCGCATGGGACCCTTTTGTTTTTCATCCCTTTAATTCTCTCCATCACTTGTCTCCCACTTTGGTTTGTTTTGTACGTGAAGAAGATGGCATTCATGACAGCACTGCGGCCAAGTGTGTTTCTGTGCGCTGTCTCCAGTGACTTGTTATGTTGTTTATCAGGCGGGGTGAGCGTTGAGAGAGGGGGGTTGCGATTCAATCAGCTTTTCGGGATGCCCAGCGTTTTACCATACGCCCACAGAGCTGCGTCTCAATCCCATAGCACACTCAGACGTACTGTAGATATCCCACATATCTGTCACACAACTTGCAATCCTCGACGCTATCAGTAAAATGCCTCATTTTAAGTCCCTCACTAACATATATTCGATTCGGAATCGCGGTAAAACATTCAGTCAGCAGTTCACTACAGTACACTAGTGTACGAGGACGAAAAATAGCTGTAGATATACTTAAGATGAAGTGGAAGCCAGGATATCTCATTCCAAGGCAAGAGAGTGGACACACTGCCTGAGGGCTAATAGATTATCGGTTTTGCAAACAATCGGCTTTTTTAATGCCTCTGAATTAACATGTCCCCGGTGGAGGCCTGAACAGGTGTAGGAACAGACCGGTGGAGGCAGGGAGGGGGCGATGCGCGTGCGTTAGTGTGTGTGCGTGTGTGTGTGTGTGTGTGCACATGTGATTCTGTTGTGCTCCTTTGAGGGGGCTGATGGGATGAAATTATTGAACATTTCAAAACAAAAATCATCAAAACAGGCCATCTGCTTTTATGTTTCTGTCCCTTTAGTTCTGTGGACCGGCAACCACTTGGATGGAAGGAAAATTGGACATTGTAAGTTGAAAAACCTTCTCTTTTGCTTTGATCAACCCGATCTCAATGCTTTCCTCTCACTTACTGGGTTTGCTCTTCCAGGGTTTTTGAGTTTGTGGGGACGAGACAAGGAAGATTTGTCCAATAAATAATCTCCTGAGAAATTAAAATTAATTAAGACAAAGTGTCTGTGGAACATTTTCCATGTAACGCATGCACTTCAATATAATGTAATGCGCGTTGTTGCTATTGTAGAATTCATATCAGTCAAAGATAGTTATGGATGTCAAACAGCAAGATGCAGTTTATTGTAAACTTGTTAATTTTTTCAATAATTTTATATATAGCTTTAATTTGGACTATTATGTAAAGACACACTGTTATGATTAACTATTCATGCTAATTTTCAATCAACTACATTAAAAAAAAAATAACTGCAGAATTGTTGTTACTCGAAGAAACAAAGTTGCAGGCAGACAGCCGACCTGGGCAAGCTTCAACTACACTGTATGTCACAGCAGAAAGTTACAGCAATGTTACCTATAGTCAAATGAATATATAACAGAGTAAAAAAATACCTTTAAAAACAAGGGGAGACCTAGTTTCCGTGTCATACAAACGACCCTCGGGCTGAGTTGCATGTCTGTAAACCAATCAAAGATTCACAGCGTCACATGTCCGCGCCTACATTGTGATACCGAGATGAACATGAAGCAAAGCGCTGCATAGTTCTCGTGCCGCTGGCGTTGTGACGCTGGCGTTTAATCCCAGTGTGGCTGAAGTCAGCGTTTGCCCTTTGAGGAAGAAAAAGGTCCCCATTAGTGGAGGGCTGTTGAGATAATGTAGTGTGACACGCGTTATGTACACCGGGTCCTCGTAAGACGAGCTTCGGGGACGTAGGTGCCATAAGAGCCATTAACCTGTCCTCTGCATGTGTTATCGTACATTTAAAGTCGCATGTAGCGGAGGACGGTTTGAGTGAAGGCGGCTGGGAAGTAAAAGAGAGATGGAGGAGCAGCGAGTTAAAAAAGAATTTTTGTAGGTTGTGGTGGCCCCAACGAGGGTTGAGCAAGAATTCGTTTTAGGATAAAGTATACACACCTGTGCACATAAATGTGTGCGTTAAGTGTGTCCGTTTGTAACTTTGTGGCTTCAGATGCTCCTCACACGCTGAACATTGTGACATTTAAAAGAATTTGCAATTCTGCAGAGAAAAGCTATTAATTCGCAAATTAACATCTCTCCTCTCCCTCCCCCCCTCCCTCTATCTTGGATGTGCAAGCTATCGAAAAGACAAAAGAAATAGCCTTAAGGGGGAGGGAGGCGAGGGGGGGGGGGGGGGGGGGGTCTCTGCCCTATCTGTGGAGAGATTGGTTTGCATGTCTGCAAGCAGCGATACCAATTATGCCAGTGCTGGGAGAATGCGTCTCAATGTGCCCCCTCCTTTGCCCCCCCCCCCCTTCCCCCTTCCTCCTCCTCCTCCTCCTCCCCCCCACCCCCGAATCTATCCGTAGCCAGATTTATTTGTATCTCATTACAGGAAATGGAATGTTGTTCCTGCCAAATGCATTAATAGTGAAGTGGGGAAATTAGCCTGTTGTACAGCACGCTCTCACTCAGTCACTGAGACCTACGGTGGAAGTGGAAGCCAAGAAAAGACAAGAGAGACGATTGGCTGACGACTCGTGTGCGATTGTCAAATGTGTATTAAAGAACACGAACTCGCTGATCAAAAGTTTGGGCCTTGCAGTTGTTTTCCGCGAAGATGTTTTCGAACCGATGATGGAGTGAGACACACCTGCTCTGATTCGTTCTCTCTTTGAAGGAATGGCAGTTTCTAACGGCTCTGTGGCCTTATGTAAATTCATCCTGGGTCTTAATACACGATGACGGCTTGCTGCTGACCTTGCTGCTGTGTGCTGTGCGCAGGTTGATGTGACCTAACTGTGCGTTTGTCCACGTCCTGGATGGAGCCCAGTGGAGCTCCGGGGAGGACAGGCAGCAGGGCGCTACAGCGATGAACTAGAGGTCATAACTTGTGATTGTAGCGTGGGTGCGGGACGGGTGTAGAAAGAGCCGATGGGTGCGCGAGCAGGGAGGGAAAAAAAAACGATTAAGGCATAGCAGGCTGTTCATTCATAGCATAAAAGGATGATCGCACGCAGCAGCCAGAGTCATATCTACCTTGTTCGGTAGCTTGAGGATAATGAGTACAGTCGCTGTTTTGATTTGGTCAAATTCAATATTTGCCCCTTTTGGAGATCGTCCGTTGTGTGTCTTTTAACACATATGAGCTATTGGTGGAGTTTGAATCAGTTAGTATATGGATTTGAACCCGGGCCTGCACTGGTTGGCTAGTCAAGCCAGTCCATGACAATGAGTCAATAGAGGATCACTTTAGAAAATAAATGCATCCAGAGCGAGGCGGAAATAAATGGAATCATGGGCACCATGATGGCCCCGATGGGGCGAGAGTGAGAGAGAAAAGCCCAGGTTTGAGAGGGGCCACAGAGCGTAACATAAGAGACAAGTAGCTGTTAGGGACCCGACAGTAGAGGAGGACACAAAAGGGTCCACATTGCATTTCTCCCCCTCCTCCTTCTCCGCTCCATCTCTGCCGTTCTTTCTCTTCGGCATTGCATTTCTCCTCTTAACATCCCGTCCTCTTTCCACGTCTGGCGAGTTCGTATTCGACAACACCGCTTCGTGAGACCCGACGTATAGTTGTAAACAGCACACGAGGAGATCCGTCACGAAAAATATGAGGAGGGTTTATTCACTCAATGGAGGGGAATCATGTCAGAGAAAAGTCAATTACGGGCAGCGATGCCGAGAATTAATGGAGCGGTGCACTACTCAGCTTGAGGAGGGTAGGAGAGGCAAGAGCAAAGAGGGGATACGTTAATTGCATTTCCACAAATACTCGCCACACAGGGTGGCAACACTAAACGGCACAGTGGTCCAGAGGAGGGTAGAGATGTAAGCAGAGGAGGACAAAGAAAACAAGACAGAAATAGTTATTTCTAAAGAGGGTGGCGTCAAAAGTAGTCTTATGTTCTGTCACTTTTTTTTATCTAAATGACTCGTCTTTTAAAAAGAAGAGCTGTAATGGTGTTTAAAATGATTAGAACACGAACTAAATTGTTATTTTGCTTTAATGAAATACATTTTCTTTCTAGTTTGTGGTGCAGTAACCCACATTATTCTTTTTTGTTTAAAGCCTTATTTCCAGACTATATCTGAAAAGTAAAATATTGATTGGATAAAATAACAATTTTTGCACGCAGTGACCAAATATAACTTACTCATTTGGCAGTCACATGTGTGCACAATGGCTCCGGTCATGTTTATGCTCAAGGACACTTTGACATATAGGTGGAAGAATGCACGATTAACTGCAAATCTCTCTACCAGCTCATTAAAAAAACCCTTCTCTTCTCATTATAATAAACTGTTACCAAATAATCATATAGACAAACTTACTGCTTTGGCTTGTATCTGAGAATTTAAATGAAAAGTAAATAAAATAACTAGACGCAGCGCAGGCAGTGAGTGCAAATACCAAATAAGCATCACCGTGTCTGCTCACAGTCAGTACACTGGCTGCTGGTGCTAAATCGAATTAATAAAGCTCTTAAACACGCAACAAACATAACAGGATCTTAACAGCCATGGCGGTGTCGCTGCCTCTCTCCAGCTCGCTCTCCCCCAGCGCCACCCCGCCCGCCTCTCTCCTTTCCGCTCCAGAGGTTTCATAAATATAGCTGGCTCACAGGGAAGGAGGGTTCATCCTCTTGGGTATAGCAGTGGGTTTGCGTTCTATGCGTTGTTTTTTTTTTCTTTTTCTCAAGCATAACTGCATTTTTAATAACACCACCAAATGATCTACAATTTACGATGGCGTCATTTCACCTATCTGCAGATAGACTTGCTTCCCTCTGATCTAGAAGAAGAAAAAAAAAACCCGGTGACATTGATTTACGGAGCGAGCCGGGCAATTTGTAGGAATTCATTTGCCTTTCAAACAAGCCCTCACCTCTAACCTCCGCTGAGTTATCTTATCAGAGGGACACGGGAGATGAAAGAAGGACATGAAGTGCCACCAAGCCACCGCGGGACGTTAACATCCCCCCGTAGGGACAAAGCAAAACAGCTTTTGATACCATTGTGCTCCGCCTCACAGTCACCACTGACATCAGTTCTCTGGGAGTGTTTGTACAAGCGGCTGAGAGGGTACAAGTGTGAATATTAGAAAAGGATCCATTTACCACAGTATCGTTTAACAAACACAATGGCAGTTCTACTTCAATTGTTTGAATTTATCATTATGTGTTATCTAACTTGGACAGCTTCCGTGTATTTAGGCTCGTCAGAGGAAGTATTTTCCCATAAGTACATTGCTTTAGGGTTGGTGTGTGAATGTCACCAGGTCTTGTTTTTATCTTGGTTTGTCTCCTAACACTTTGGTGTTAAAACACAGAGTGCTGTGACAGTGATAAGAGAATACCTGCTGAGACACCCAAAGGGGTTGAAGACACACTGAGAAAATAAAGCCAGCCGATGAGAGACACACACACACACATACACACAGACACACACACACACACAAACCATCTGACAGTCGGGCTTCACACTCCGCTTGAGACGCTGACTGTCAAAGGATGAATCTGATTTATTGCAGCCATCTTATGATATATGTCAAACATGAAACTCTAATGGCAAATTCTGAAAATAATTGATTTGGCATTATTATTTCCATTTACAGGCCAAATCCATTTGTCTTTGACCACATCAAGTTGAAATATATTCAGATATGTAATGAAAGAGTTAAAAAAGGAAAAAACGGTGTGTTGACTAAACATGACTAAAACTAAGTCTCTGCTTTGTAAAGAAACGTTGAACATCACCGTGTGCTTAAACACGTTTTGTTGTAGTTTATTGTTAGCTATTGTGTTAAAATGAATGTTAATGAATTTGAAAATTCAGCAATTGGGTTTATACCTTTACTATTGAGGCTTTAGTTTTTGTTTAGATGACAAAAAGTGTCTTATGATGGGAATCTGTCCTTTTACAGCCGGTTCAGGAGGCTTGATTAAGTGTCTTTGGGGGGGATGCTGAGTACTCTTCATGCTCCTCAATAGTGAACGACAAACACTCGTGCTATTGATCGAGCTTGTCTTTTTATTCAGACCGGCTGATACGGGGTAATTAATGACTCCATTTTCTTCTGTACCACAAACAACAATTGAGTTTCATAGAGCAACACTAATGATGCAACCTCCACCCTGAACCCACAGGAGCATTTGCTAAAATATTTGGTTAACGGATGGTTGGAGAAAAACATGTTGCAGAGGGAAGGGAAAGGGGAAAAAAACGGATTCATAAATGCTAGACTAAGCTAAAGTCAATATATTTTAGCAGAGAAGCACACACATGTACACATATCCTTCCATCTACGCGCACACACCTCTATTCCATTCTCCCCCTGGATCTATTTCTTGGTGCGAGTCGGGTTCATCCTCTGGCCTCAGCCATTGAAAAAAGGTCAAGCAGCCGAGCAGAATGGCAATAACGCCCCTGAAATGGTACCATCAGTGGAACATGATTGATCAATTGAATTCCATAGCACAGAAAAATGTGGGATTAAGTAGAGTATTATACGCACAATGAGTTGAGGCATGATGTTCATTCCAAGTTCATTTCGCCTCCCTCCTCTGCTGGCGGATCAGGCAATCAATAGCGGCCTTGCATATCATATATCACCGCCGGCTCGCCCAGGAGAGAACATAATCTGCTGCAAATTTAGAATGACAGATTTGTATGGGAGCTAAAGCCCTCATCCGCTGTGAGGAAAAGGGAGGCAGTGGAGGGGGAGGTCCTTTGGATGCTGGCTGGAGGTTTTAGCCGCAGATTTTTTTTTTTTTTTTTCCAGTCTTCAGGACTTGATGAGTGCGCAGAGGGAAAGCTGCAACGGCGGCGCGCGGGCTCCCTGGCCGAGATGATAGGGTCAGAGATCAGGAGAACGAGGGAAGCACAGGCTCATTTGTTTATATAGAGTGTGACCGAGGGAGGAAATGCATACGCTTGCCCCCCCCCCCGTCCTCATATTCAGCCCTGAGTGCCGTCCCCGGGTCCATTCCGTTTACCAGAAGACGGGCAATGGTATGGGGGACGGAGGGAGAGAAAGGGAGGGAAAGGGAGACAGAGAGGGGAAAGGGTAATATGTTCATGGGGAAATGGTTCAGTTCAATAATGTCCCTCCATTTCCCGCTGGCAGAATGAGAGGCTCCATATGTAATCGCCAGCCCTGCTTTCTCCTCCTGAAATACACGCTCTCCCCTGCAAGTATACGTTTGCACTGAAGGTAATCCATCAATTACCATGGACCTATCACATGCTGGCCGCGCTGATGGCCGCCACGAGGGCGGGGGAGGCTTAAAAACAGAGTGGGAGATAAAAAGTATGGGGGAGGGGGGGTCCTCGCTGAACCTACTACTGCTCCTCGTGCCATCGCTTTAAAAAAACAAAAACCCAACAATCTTCTTATGCTTATCTCACATTAACAATGTGTAAAACGACCGAAGCTCCGCCCGGATGTAGAATGACATCGCCTTCCCTTCTTCCCCCTCCCGTCTTTCTCTAGATGGCTCCGATGGCTCAGGTCCGGGCAGCGACTCTCAGGGCAGTGTGGAGAGTTTAAGGAAGCACCTGCGAGCGGACGCCTTCACCCAGCAGCAGCTGGAGGCCCTGGACCGCGTGTTTGAACGTCCCTCTTACCCCGATGTCTTCCCCACTTCAGAACACATCAAACCTGAACAGGTTTGTCCCTACGGATTCCTTTTCGAGGCGTTGAAATGTACAGCTTTGCCCCGGCATCGTTGCTTTCTTTCTGTCTTTCTAAAAATGCTTCACATCTAAACATTAGATAGAGAATAATCTGGCACACGTACTGATAAAGTGGAGCAGAGGATCTGTGCAACTTCTTGCTCCGGTTTTAGCGGATAACCTTTATTTACATGCATTAGACTGTTAAACAACAAGAGTATTCATTTTTGCATTGGAACTCTATTTGGGTGCCCATGCAGGCCGAGCAGGGCCCTAATTGAGTTCATTTTCATCTCTGTGCAATCGTGGGGAATTACAGCGGCGATAAATCAGAGGGACAGCCCCTCAGCCGGCTATGCAGCCCCTAATGCAGCTAATTACCAAAGTGATTTCTACGGCAAGATCAATACCAAAACGAATTGGAAATGACTTGCAATCACAAAGAGTGGAGGAGAAGGTATTAAAAAGGCAAGAGGAAGGTGTGGGGGGGGGAGAAACACGGCATCGG
Organism: Pungitius pungitius; assembly: GCF_949316345.1. Taxonomy (NCBI): domain Eukaryota; kingdom Metazoa; phylum Chordata; class Actinopteri; order Perciformes; family Gasterosteidae; genus Pungitius; species Pungitius pungitius. Next base: position 7,852,960 of record NC_084912.1, on the reverse strand, counting down.
ACTGGTCCAGAAAAATCAGTTTTAATTTAATGTAATATTAATCAGGCTGCGTTTCACTCTTTCCTCGCACCTCCATTTTTCTCCCTGTTTTCAACACACTCCCCCCTCCCCCCCTTTCTTAAACTAGTGAAAAGGTGGGATATTAGGCTATTAAGGGCTTGTCTGGTGTCTGCATCAGGGCATTAAAAAGCCATTTTGAAGAGGCCAGGCTGAATAGGCCTCATCCCTCCCACACTTCTGGCAGCCATGTGGTCGGGTCATTCAGACTTCTCTGTGGTTGCCACTCGCCCCTCCGCCCAGCGCTGCCCAGCCCTGCCCACAGCCCATCTGCATGACAAAATGGCTCTTGTGCTGCTGAGGCCCAGCGGAATAGAGAGGAACATCCAGCCTAGTGCCAGAGAACAGTTGTAAGCAGACAATTAGAGTTTATCTGGGATAGAAGCAGACAAGACTGGGGTCACCAGCTCACCCCTGTGGGACCCCCGTCCCATTGAGACAAACAGATGCACACACACACACACACACACACACTCACTCCCTCTGGCACGAACCCTCGCCGACACAAATGTGTGCACGCACACTTATCCTTTCAAAGAAGATCAGGTCAGGTCAAGTGTCATCTCATTGACAAACAGGATTCATCACAGCTGCCATAGTCTCAACCTGTGATAAATACTTGGTGGCCGATTTGATCTTTACATGAAGTGCAGCAGAGTGTTAAAATATTTTGATCTTAAAGGTGTAAATGATGAAAGATGGCGGCACACTAAACCTACCGTTGAAGAGATATGTAATGGAAATATAAGGTACAATTAAAAGTATAAAAAGGCTTTTTTTATTGTGTTATTAACTCAGGTTTATGTGTTCATCCTAGAGGCAAAACACAAAGGTTGATTTTTGAGGTTGTACGCCCCTTTAAAAAATCCACACCACATGTCTCTCCTGTAACAAAGCCCTGAATGTCTCCTCCCTTGACTGGTCACAGGGATGACTGCAGTGGAGCACAAAGAGCCAGCTGACACCCCGTCCCTTCACTGCTCTCCCAATCCCTCTCTCATCCCTCGCTCCCTCTCTGCCTTCTTCTCAGACAAGAACTAATGCATGCATACATCATAAGTCTTGGTAAAGCACGGGGAGCGGGGTCGTCGGGACGGGGCGGTGAGGGGAGGGGGTGGGGGGGTGGCGGGTGGGGTGGTCGGGTTGATACTCGAAGAATCACAGGAAATATTCAGAAGGAAATACAGTGAAAGGATCACAGACAAGGGGTTTCCTTCAGAAATATCAGATATATAACAGGGAAGGCTGTGGTTCTCCGTGCAGTGCATGCGCCTTAACACCCTCATCTAGTGGAATGTGAAATTATTCGCTATAAAAAGTTTGAATTGCTCTTAATGTTCGCCACCCATGCTCACGTGTGCGTTCCCCTGTTGACCCATTTTTTTTATTGTTGCATGTTTTGTGTATTTGTCTACCAGGCGAATGAGTACTCACTCCCATCCCTGAACGCCGGCCTGGATGACGTGAAGCCGAGCCTTTCTTCCAGCGCCAGCGCCGACCTCGCCTCCAGTGTCTCCCAGAGCTACTCTGTTGTGACAGGTACAGTCTGACTCACGCTGGATTGATCCCTAAAAGAATGCGTGCTGCTGCAGCAGGTCAAACACATCTGCAACAAGGGGGCTGAACAATGAGAACACAAACATAACGTATTGTGAAGTATTTATTTTGCTGCGAAAGGGGGTTTCATAGTATTTAGTTCAAATAAAACCAAGCACGTCATACTCTAGTCCATTATAAAAATGTCTCTCTGTTGCCTGTCACCAGCCAAACAAGTGAATCTGATAAACTATTTTGCAAATAATCTCATTCCTTAGCCTCCCGATATCAAAAATCTGTTTTAATTAAATCAGCTATAAATGAGGCTATACTTCACATGAACTTACTTAAAAGTCCGTGGACCAGATTCCCCTCATGTCCCTTTATCGTGCTAAAAGGATGCGTTTGATGATCAGTCAGTTGTTTGGTCCTTCATTTTTCAGCTGTTTCACTCATAAATCGTATAATAATAGTAAATACAGCACAATTCATTTAATTGACCTTAAATTAACCATTTTTAATATGTTTTTCTGCAATTTGGTCCACTCGGACTGAGCTCTGTAAAAGCTCATGTCTGCGTTGCATCGACGTCGAGCAGACTGGATTTTGACTGCCGCTCCCTGCTGGTGCTCACATTCCCCAGCGATATTAAATCCTTATCACCCACTGAAAAACGCTCTTCCAGCCACTTTTTGAGACACTCTATGTATTTATTTCTGAGGGACAGAGCGAGGCGATATGTCACGTGAGCCCATTAAATCCTACAGGCCTTCCACTCGCTGCGCCTAACTGGCTACTGTGTTAGCCCCGATTGGCCCGCTAACAGATTGACTGGGAGCACTTCTCATAAGAGACAGCTGCTGTTCTCGCCGCGACACGACGTTGTCATCAAAGGCTATGATAGCCTGTTGATTGACAGCGGCTGGAATGGCACCGGGGCTGGCTGGCTGCCTCACGCCGTGGTGGGAGAGAGAGACAGCGCGCGAGAGAGAGAGAGAGAGAGAGAGAGAGAGACCCAGTTACAGATGAGACAGTGAAAGACACTCGGGGGGCCTTTTTCCCGACTTATGAACTGAGCGCTGTTTTGCAGAGTAACTTCCAAAAGGTAACGGCAGATGCAGTGTACTTAATATCTTGTAGTATTAACTATCTGTATCATGTAACCCACACTGACCCGCCCTCTATTACACGATGGCTTCTTTCGCTCCGCTGTCGAGGTTGATGGCCGTCTGGTTAATTGAAATTTGGTTTCAATTCAATGTGGAGCTGCTGAGCCTCTTTCCCCCCGGAGAGCGCTTGGGTTAACCGATGGACGCACTGACTGGAGAGCAATATGCCGACCTTTTAATAAAACACCCATAATTATGCACTGGGCATCAAAGTCAATGAGTCCATTGTGTGTTTGTGTGCGTGAAGGAGGGAGAGAAAGAGAGCGAGTGAGTAAAGGAGAGGACAGCATGATTGAAAACTGCAGTGGCCCTTCTGAAATGATCCCCACAGTGCGGCCCCGCACCCAGACACTCAGCTTTAGGAAAAGAAAGACTCCTTTTTTACTCCTGAATGTGGGAGGTAGGTCTGCTACAGGGGAGTTGGGCCTCGGGAGAAGAAAGGTGTGTTTTTTGCCTTTTATGCCGGGCTCCTCCTATGAGAGCGGTCTCGCTCTGGGGAGCGCACTCATAGCAGGTGGCCTCCAAGCCACCTGGGGGGCCAGGGACCTCCTGAAGCGAAATATGACGACCACGAAAACTTTTCTCAGAGTGGAATATGACAACAAACCTCGGCAACAAGCATTAGAAAGTGATTATTTTGAGCACCAAATTAAGTCAGAAGTAATATCCAGTGAGCTTTTATTACTTTATTTTAACGACTTTGGAAAGAAATGCATGAGGCGTTTGATTGGATGTAGGTTGTTGCTGCATAATATTATTTTTTCTGCCATTAGCAAACCCTGTAAATAGGAATGTATGCCAAGGCTGAAAAATGCTAAATTACCTTACATACTTAGGCTTGGATCCAATTATCAATAAATTATGCTCTCATACTGGAAGGAGCCACGAGATTATATTCATTCTTTAAATGTTTTCTGCTCCCAATTAAAATTCATACAGTTATTGATCTTGTTGATTTTTATGTCCTGAAATTTGCATAATCTATTAAAGATGAATGATTAATGAAGTGCTCAGCTTTCCGTTCCAAGGGCGCTAGCGAAGGTAATGTCGGCCATCTTTTGTGTCCTCTGTATATCCTGATGTGTGAAAAAGACAACGGCGACATCTAAATCAGAGAGCTAACTCAAGGGCACTGAAACATCCCGCTGGGGGATTATTAAGAAATTTTGAAATGACTTCAGTAAATCCAAACTATAATGTCAATATTTGGTGAAAGTAGGGTATGAATCGTCAAAAGGAAATTATAATCTTAGAATATACAACATGACAAACAAAGCCTCTTGTTAATTTGACAAGAATATGTTAAACATTGTCACATTTATCTGTGAGTATTAACATGGCGTGTTGGACACTGGTGTTTTCAAGTAGCAGACTGGTTAAGAGGTAAACGGGTAGCTTAGTTTCGGGTGAAACTGTCGTGTCCAGTGGAGGAACACTGTGATCTGTTCACTGCGTCCATTGGAAGAACAGCATGTCATGAATAACTCCTGCTCTCTGGCTCTTGTCCAGCATTCATACTGCACTTTTTTTCTAATAGTACGTGAACACACTCAGTAACATAAAGCATTCCGTTTCATTTCGACTGCTTTTGTCTTAACCCTCGACACTTATCGACACTAATATGTGGAACAGAAGATAGTATAATTCAATATATCATCTAATCAAATAGGGCTCTCCCAATGAGAGTACACTTGTCTCCGTAATGGCTTGGCTCCATAATCACTCTCAGCAGAGCCTGTGGGGACGCTGGGTGTAAATGGGCACCCCTCTGACCTACTTAAACTCCAGCAGATGCAAAGATCCAGCACTTTTCAGCCACTCTTTATGCATCTCTCTAGCTCGCTCTCACTGATCTCATCTCTGCTAATAAGGTGCAGGAAAAAAAAATACAACACATTTTCTCTGCGATTAAATTGAGCTGAAATGTAGACCTCATTCTGAGTGTATTTTGAGGCTTGGCGGTACCAGCTATCCTCTGCTGGCTGGGAGACAACCGAACCTGTGGTGCCTGGTGTTGGTGACAAACGGCGGGTCTCAGCTCAGTTAACGCCTGGGGACCAGAGCTCTGAAATTAATGTTTATATCACCCCGCGCACTAACCTTTGAGCACACATTGGATAATGAATTACTTCAACCCGTTGACTGGGATTTCAAGCTATTTGGCACATTAGCTATTATTTACCGACAACTGTCTGCAGCCTTTTAGATGTGATGTTATTGCGTTACTTTCCGGCGTCATAAGGTTATGAAGGACCACAACCTGCAATGCAGGAGAGTTGAGGCTGTACTTTCATATTTAACTCCTCTCCACGTGGCTTTACCGGCATCTTGAACATACTGCAGGGGGAAAAAAGTTCCTCGTAGATCGAGCATCAGCCTTTGAAAACAAGAGTTCTGCCAGCAAACGTCTTGTGTACCACAGTTCCTCTGTGTATGTTTAAAAATGAGAGGCTCACTAGAGAGGAGGCCGTTGTAGCTATATCTGGACGTTGTAGATCTTAACAGTCCATTTCTATGGTTGATGGGGTCTGCAGACGTGGCATCAGGGGCGGAGCAGAGACAGACGTTGGAGAACTCTATAGCGTCCACTCTCTCCGAGACGTGTTTGCCGGGGAGGAGAGTCCCCAAGGACCCCGAGTTTATCTTCCATCTCCATCATCAGGGCCTGTGATTTGACAGGCTCCCTCTGCCCGGGCTCTGCCTCGTCTGCAGGACAATAAGCAACACCACTGCTGATTAGTTTCAGAGTTCAGTGGTCTCGAACGCGGCGTTTGTATCGGTTTGTTGTTGCATCGCAACTACTGTCTGTTTGACAATGGTTGCTGAGGCGCTGAGAAAACAGAAGCCTACGAGGCCTAAGTATGTAGGAAGTGTCCGCGTAAACACACCTGGGTTTAGTTTGGTGTTTGTTCACATCAGCCTTTAACTTCTGATTGCTGTTCTCAATGGTTATGTTCTGCCATCAGTTGTTGAGTATGTCTTACTCAACGTGTTTGTTGAATACATATTGATTTGAGGCTACCTCATAACACTATCTATCTGCTGCGTGGTCCATCGTATTAAATTCTGATGGTGGATGGAGGTTGTTGTGCAGCTAAATCAGTAACTGCACTTTTTAAAGCTGTTTCAACTTCAAACACTTTCACATGTTAGATATAATTAACTGAAGAACAGAACTGTGCACCAGTCGTTTGCCCACATGTGGACATTTTTTCTAATAAATCTGTGACATACTTGTACAGTGCATGTGACGAACTTGGGGCCGAACCAATTACTGCAAGGCCCACTCATTAGATTATTTCTGTTCATTCCCGAGATTCATGGCAACCCGCTTTTAATGATTTGATCAAAAAAAGACCTCCATAGTTAAACATTGTGCTGTTCCCTCCATAACAATGCCATTTGTCTCAATAAGATGAGAGCATTGTGTGTAATTGCCCTTCCTCTGTCTAAATCCCCATTTACAGCTGTCACAGAGACAAAGAGATTTGGAAATCCTGCGATAGCTTTCTATGGGAAAGCAGTCACGTTCCCCGGCATTAGGTTCATAGGGCTGACAGCGCTACATCCCCCCCTGCCCCCCCCCCCTCCATAGAACAGCCCTTATCTTAATGAGGAATCGCAACACACAGTCCTGTTGTAAAAATAACAATGATGGGGGAAGCAGCTAATGAGGCTATCATGGTGTGGGGAAAGAGCCATCTCTCCCTACAGGCCCCGGCGAGCACAACGGGCTCAGCGGCAGACGCGGCGAGGCCGGAGGAGACAGAGCTCACATTGATTGCGCAGGTTCAAGAGGCAGAGCCGGTGAAATGAAAGATGCCAGGACTCATCAGCCAAATTAGTTCAAAGTGTGGAGTCCTGAGCCGTCTCTGAGCCGATTGTTTGGTTATTTGGAGGAGTGATTTTGTTGTTGAGAAAGCAGCCGTGAGATTATGTTGTTTGTTTTCCCCCCAAAACCTTGGGGAAATTTTTTACGCATTTGAGCTTGATTGATCAGGCGCGAGGTGTTGTTGCAACATTTCACTGGAGTACGTTTCCACTTAGTCGAATGAATTACTGCTGGGTACATATGAGATTATTATTATCTGCTCTGTAAATGCATAAATCAACTGCTAAAGACTGTTTATCTATTCAGGAGTCATATGAAATGTCTGTTTATGAGTTGGTAAAATGCAGAAAGTTAATGTCTGAGAGCAATTGCACTTCTTGTAATGATCCTTATTATTTACGCTCCCTTTAAATTATGTGAAAAATCTGCTCAGGATTTAGAGTCCCGTCTCTGTTTGATTTATTGCTCTATGGTAGTGTTAGTGTTGTTCTAGTGCTTGACAAGTTCAAAAACACAGTTGGATTTTTACTTGATTATTTGGATATTTAGAAGGCTATACATCCATCCCTCCATTCATCTGAGTGACTGATGTGAATGTATGTCTGGAGTTGCATGTCCACATTACATCTAGTTTTTTTTTCTTCTTTTTTCTTTCCACCTGGCAGACTCTCACCCATCATATCCGTCCTCCATGTGTGTAAAGCGAGAGCCCCATGAGGCATCCTTTGCCCCCTTCACCCCCTCCTCTGTTGGGGATTCTGCTCTAGCCGACATCTTGTCCCACCAGTCCGGCCTCTCTATAGATGCCTCTACTCCCAGCTACCCTGGCCATGCCCACGGCCCCCACTACAGCCAGTATGCCAACCAGTATGCCAGCCAGCCCTTTATAGCAGGTACAACTTTACCCATAAGGCCCTGTGACCAGATCAAAACCCAATACACCTGACTCTTTTTAATTATTTATCTATGTGTACCTTTGATAATTAAGTAATTATCCAACATACACCAAATTAAAGTCTCTGTCTCTCATGTTGCAAAGCCATCAATCCCATCATGCATTGTGGCCCTGCTGTTTTATTCACACAAGCCGGACTGACTGCTGGCCCCTCATTAAGCCCTCTCCCCCTCTCAGTTTAACAATAGGCCTGCGGGTCCCTCCAGCCTCGTGACAGGCCCAAGGTCTGAAGGTTAAGAGGAGACCAAAGGGGGGTTGAAACAGGGGGTGCAGAGGCAGAGACGTAGGGCTGATGATGTTTTGGACCTGTATGTCCCGCTCCTGTGTGCCCCTTCATCCCGCCATGCCTGATGCTGTCACAGTTAATTATCAAACTGAATGTGGAGCAGAAAAATAGGCCACATTTGCCCCGATGCTCCTTTGAGTTTCGAAGGCTGATCATTTCATGAGTTTACTCAAAAATAAGCATGCATATTGGACCTGTGATATTGACACGTTGCACCATTTGTCCAATGCATTGTCCAGAACAATAAATATCTAGCCCGGATGAAAAAAATTCAACTTCATGACACTTACAGCAACATGTGGCATATTTGTGGTTGATTTCCGATTAATCTTGATCTTATTCTCAGTGAATATTTGCGTAGCTTCACTTTGGTGTTTCTTTATGAAAAGTATAATCGGAGAATTTAGAGTTAAACCATGGATAAAAAATATATATATTTGAAGATTAAAGCTTTAAGCTTCAAGTAAATATAAAAAATATTTATGTTCAACTTTCACTGTGTGCCTGCAGGTCGAGACATGGCCAGTACCACCTTACCTGGCTACCCGCCTCATGTCCCGCCCACAGGACAAGGCAGCTACCCCACCTCCACGCTCGCCGGAATGGTCCCTGGTAGGTGTCGCCGCTCCCTTTTTTTTACGATGCCATTAATTTGACTTTTACAAGATTCATCTCCAGTCGGTGCTAACCTTCGCTTCATCTCGTTGAGGTCACCTAAACATGTAACACGTACAAAAACACGATCACCATTTGAGACCCCGAAGGAGCCTCAAAGCGCTGCTCCCGACCCAAAGGACTGGCGCGAGCTTGTTATGGCTTTGTTAGACTGCGGTTAGCGTGCGGTTAGCTCCTGCGGACGAGGACATTAGATGAACTCGATAGGCGATCACCACAATCAGTGGCCGTGTGATAGGACAGTTCCTCTCAGTTACACTCCAGCTCCCAGCGCTCATTACCATCACCGTGTCCACACGGCGTGCTCTCAGCCGCCCCGTCGATAAACACTGCTTCTGCCTCCTCTCCTCGCCTCCCCGGACACCTAGGGCTGCAGAGCGTATCTCTTTCCCCTCTACTTAACCTGCAGCTCAGGTTCACAGCAAACAGTTAAGGGTCAAAACACAGAGAGGCGTGGAGGGCCTGTAAATATTTAAATCACTATCTCTCTCCGGGAAGAGCTCGAGTTACACGAGCAGTAGCGGGGAGGCTGTAGCTGCCAGCGTGAGTAGATCTCCCCTCCAAACAACTGAAAACACAATTCCCTTTATTGCTCCGAGACGTGTACCTTTCACGCTGACCAATAATCAAAGCAGGCCTGGCGGTATTCACAAGGGAGCTCAGCGTGCATGAAGGTAACGCTTTGAGATGAACGTGGAGTTAAAAGCTGATATCTTATGCCTCGTTGGATTGCACGCCACTAGAGAGAGCTTTTGATACGCTCAGACCAGCTCAGCCGCCTTCTTAATCCAGAGATTGGAATTGTTTTGTTTTTTTCTTTTCTTTTTTTCACCTGATGGTGAATGACTAAGATTTAGTGACCGGTCCCAAACACTGTGAAAGCAAAGGCCATTCTTCAGCAGCTTAATAAAAAGCGCAGCCTTTATGGTCTCGTAAAAGAAGGAAACCTGTGGACCCACGGCATGGCTCCCTGACATCTCCCATAGCTTCCCGTCCTTCCCACCACGACCTGCTCATGAAGTACAAAGAGCAAATGAGAGTCTCAGGGAATCCATCAGGGGGTTCCAAACCGCAGCGTCGTCAATTTAAGGAGATAAAAGGCACCAATGTCCTCATTAGAACGATTATGACTTTAGATTGTTAGCTTATTGCTAAAGGTTGTTTTTATTGATTTGTTCTCTAGGTGGGGACTTTTCGGGAAACCCTTACTCTCATCCACAGTACACCACTTACAACGAAGCATGGCGGTTCAGCAATCCAGCGTTACTAAGTAAGTGACTTCCTCATTTAACAAAAATAAGCATGTACTCTCTGTCCTGCACACAAACGTGTCTTACACAATGTCTGACCTCGTGGTTTCCAACGGCTCGTTCTTCTGTTAACTTTCAGGTTCCCCTTATTATTATAGCGCCGCGTCCCGCGGCTCCGCACCTCCCGCTGCTGCCACCGCGTACGACCGCCACTAGGTACCACGGAGACCAGCTCCGAGTGCAGGGCCGCGGCTTCGGCCTCCATATTGTCCCCGTCTGAGAAACACTGAGGTCAAAGGGAAGCGAGGGGGGAGTCCTAGAGGAAACCCCGTTGTGTCACGCCATGTGGAGGAAGGAACGGCCAAGGTCGACGCCGGGTGCGTCCAGCCTAGCTTCAGCGTCACTCACTTTGGGTCAAAAGGGCCAAGGGGGGGATTCAGAACTCACCCATCATGCCCTCACTCTCTCAAAGGCCAGGACATTTCCAAAATGACTTTAAGAGATTATATACATATATATATTATAAAATATAAATTGAAGAAAAACATTGTGAGAAGAATACCATGTGGAAAAAAAATGTTGTGGGTTTTTATTTTTGTTTCTCTGTTGCTGTTGTTGTTGTTGTTGTTGTTATTTTATTTCATGGATCCTCACATTCCTTCGATGTGATGAACTGCAGTATTTTTCTGCTCTAAAGAGAGAAGTCCAGGGGAGATGACAATGGTCCCATAGCTTGATGATGCAGAGACTTGAATCAGTGTTGCGAGGCCCCTTTGACACGTAATGAGACCCTGGCCCCTCACTGTGTGTGTGTGTGTGTGTGTGTTTGGGGGGGGGGGGGGGGGGGGGGGGGGTCAGGGGGCTCTACTCTGGTGCTTTGACTACATGTATTGCTCCCGTTTCTCCTGCCCCCCCCCCCCCCCCCCCCCCCCTTGCATTATCCGATAAACACAGCATGTCCTACGACGTTTACTGACCCGATGTAGAACAACGGCAACATCACCCCCCCTGTGGCAAACAATCAGATGTAAAAAAAAATGTAAATCGTTTTGCAAAGTATTAAAAACATGGTGACCCCAAAATGGCCTCACCAGAATTTTAGATACTTTAAATTATTTTTTTCCTGTCACTGTTTTTTTTTTTATGTAAAAAAGGCTATCAAAGATTCCTTCAGAGTAGTTGTCACGTTTCCCTCCTTTTCCAGTCATGTCCATGCGCGATCGTCCCTCGCTCTTTTTTTGCACTAAAACCTCAGCTTATTTAATTTATTTGGTACATTCACTTAAAATTAAGTTCAATAACCTACCAATTTTAAACGTAAATCAATGCTATTTTAAGTTGGATAGTGTAAGTGTAAAAACAAAAAACAGACAAACAAACATATTCCTCAGAGTAAAAGTGATGCTTTCAAGTTCGTGAGGAGTTTGTGGCTACATGAACAATTTAAATTCTCCTGGGTTAAAATCCATTCAGCTACTTAGTCATACCACTAGATGCCTACACAGTTTAGAAAGCTGTACGCAGTTGAGTGAACCAACTGTAAATTAGCTTCAACAATTGCCTTACGAGCCTGTTTTTTCAACGTAAATTCATACCTGTTCAGCTAAAAGTCCACAGGGACTGAAAGGAAATATAGATTCAGTTTGCTTTTTGGAAAATATTTTGTGAATGTACTTTTAACAACATCTGCCAAAGACTTAGTTTGATATTTAATATTTTATTTACAGTATATGTATGCATAAATAAAGCAGTATTATCTTTTAAATAACTAGTCAACACTAAACGTGTGTGTCGTCACAGTTCAACCGGCGAAACAAACATGATGCATATGACTGTAAACAAAAAAGGTGAAATTCAGTGACTCAATACTCCATCAGTTGCATCAAAATGCTGCTTTGTAGAATCATTTGTGAATAATGTGAGGACAATTCTTCTCTGTAAATAATATCACACACACACACACACACACACTGGCAGTATCATACTAAAGTACTGGCTCCCTTTGTAGATATACGGACTGAAGAAAACATTACATTTGTGTCGTAATGTAATGTTGTGCTCTGAAAGAAAGGCACAACTACTGTATGACCTGCGGCTGCATATGCTGTCAGCAGGTTTCAGATACTAACATCACATAGGTTGTCTTTGTCATTTTATTTTGTTTATCATGACAATGTCATGATGATGTTTTATGTCACTATGCAATGAGTTAAATGGCTTTCTGTATCATCTTTTGTTGTTGAACTCAGATTAAATAATCCCCTTGGGAGAACAGCATACACGGTAACAATTACAAAAGACCTCCGGTGGTTTCTCTCTCATTCCACTTTTGTGCCACAATCCCCCCCCCCCCTCCGAAATAAGATGTGATCAAACTGGCGTCATTGGCAACAATCAAAGATATTGTCCTGTTTGCTGTAAGTAGATGTTGTGATCATTATGTTATTCCAAATTACCGTTGTCCGTGCCTCCATGTATAGAAACACATCCTCACTCATTACCCTTCCACTCACTCTTTAGCGTAAGGCATCCAAGACGAGGTTTACCTAAATTCCACTCGGGCAAATACATCATCTGGTACCAGGGTTAACTGTTGAGATGGGGGCGTCAGATAACAGAAGAAAAGACTGCAGTCCTGCTCTTTAGGAGAAGCTATCCTCCGGCATTTGCACTTCAGATTAGACTAATTCTGTCTGCGTGTAGCTCGACGAATCCCAAAACAAACAAAAAAACACCGGCGCGGTGTGCGAGCCACTGCTATTCAGGCAAAGTCTTCGCTTGAGGAAACGGGGCACCTCTGAAGGAACATGGGCCTCCTGCTGTTGTAAAGATGATACAGGAGATGTGTCATGGACGTAAACAGGATTTCTGATGAAAATCCATACGGAAAGACTCGTGGCCTCAATCATTGTTCTGTTCCGATTCTTTCTGTGCACATGAGAAATAAATTCTTTTTTTTATGTCAGTCGTTGACTCTTTGTCTCCTCATTATTAACCCCATAAGAAAAGAAAAAAAGATGAAGGGTTCAAGGTTCCCGAGGAGCGCTGCCGCTCTGGGTGTATTGATGTTTGGTTTCTAGGAGCGGGGAGGACCACAGAAGGCACTCAGACGGGGGTCACGGCTCTCAAGTACGAAACACGCAATCGACGTAGAAATCAGAAACGCTACGAGCCCACGATGAAAACAACAGCTATAAGATGTGTGCGCGCAGCACAGAGTTAGAAAGAGCGAAAGTTTGAAATGACCACGGGAGAGAGATGGGAAACACAGCAGCGGGAGAATTGGGCTTCTGAACTGAATTTTATGATGCGTTGGCCTCATCCTGCCATACCACACTGATACTGCTTCACCTCCTCCCTGCACCCTGAAACACACAATTGTTGTAATTCAATTCAATTTCCCTGCTTTCTCTGCTCTATTGTTTATTTCATGGATCCCCTGTGAAGCATCAAAAGCTACTGTTTCTGTCAGCCCCCTTACTGTCCTACGTGTTTGTCATTCAGGCCTTGTTAAAATATAAAAAGACAGACACACACACACACACTCCTTTCTTTCCCAGCTGAGAATTCCCAGTGGTAAAATTATTCCATTTAGATGGGAACTTTTTTTTGTCACAACCCTGTTTAAATTGGCATATCTGGCTCCCTCGTAGAAACCAATAAACTGTGAACCCGGATGCATCTGTCAGTCAAGCTCATCTTTACTTTCGCGGGCCAGATGACAACAACAGGAGAGGAGACACACACCAGCAGAACGGGGAGCACTGATTGGCTCTCATCAGTTAGGCATTACGAAAAGCACCTGTCATCCTCGGGGCTTCTCAAACCCTTCACAGAGGGAGAGGCCCTGCCACGGGGGCCAGTGGGCCTCGCTCAAGATTTACTCAAACACTTCACCCTCATTGTCGACTTGGCTTGGTGATGCCCTACAGCTAGGCCTCTTTGGCGTGATTCATGTCTGTCACTGATAATGTATACAGTGAAATAAGCCCATTGGAGATGGACTCTGAATTATATTGATCTGTATGTTTTAAAAGCATCTTAAATAAGATTGCAGATTGAATCACTGGTGGAGAGTTCATGTCCTTTATCTACTCCACAAACTTTAAAATAATTTCCCTGCAGCTTCCAATAGATTGAATGAAGTCAAATTATCAGCATTTGAGATGATGTAAAAAGCAGGAAAAATTATTAATTAATTAACATAATTCCTTAAATTATGAGAAGCAAAACTTAGATTTCTATTTTTTCTTATATTGCTGCAGTTTATAAAGTCATTACTAACCACAATAGTACAATGCTACTTGCATGGATGCATTAAAAAACAAACAAATAACGTCATATATGATTTTGAGCAGTCAAGTTTTTGTACTTTAACTGTATTTCTACTTCCAAGCATTTATAGATTGTTGTACTACTCTTTACCAGAGGGGTGTTTCCTCAAACATTTAATTAACATCATCAAAGTACAAAAAAAAAAAAACAGACTAGAATTCAATACATAATGATTTGTCTTTGTGTAAACATCCACGAGATAAGCGGAGAGCAGCTTTCTGAATGTGGAGGTGTGACGAGGTCCAGCAGTGACGTCCTGTCATCCGCCTGCATGGGAGCCTGTCATCAGCCTCATCATGTGGCTGTCACAGTTGATGCCGGCGAGGGGAGAGGCCAACGCCGCTGTGTCAATCAACGAGCCCTCATTAGAAGCGGCTTTAATTAGTGGCTACACGGGTGCAGTATTGTTCACAACGGCGCCTTCGTTAACTCTGTTAATCCCAAATGGATTTGTGTTGAGAAGAGGGAGCACTAAAGCACTCGGGAAGGCTGACTCAATGATTTGACGCCACTTTGTGCTGAAGAGAGTTATTTCTCCTGTTCTTTTTACCTTGAAAGAGAATATGTCTCTGATAAACTGTAGATGACCATCATGAAGCAAGTGTGTGTGTGTCATCGGAATAGATGACGTCCTTGTGGAGATAAATCATTATTTCATACTAAAATGATTCCATCGTGGCCGGGGAATCAGACAGCTCAAGCCCGGCCTCTGATGATTCTGATCCTGACAGAACGATGATTACGAGGCTATTTTCGCTGTCGCAGAGTGAGACCATCCAGGCGACAAGAACATGGCTTTTGTGATGTTTGTAATGAGTGAGCATTGATTGACTCAACGCGCCCTAAAGAGGTTTCCACCGCGTTCAAGCTCAAAGGGTGCTCGGGCTCTGCGTGCAGGCTGCACTGTGGCATAGTTCGCAATTAGAATAAATGAAAAGTCTGAGCGCTGTCTGGTGAAATGCAATTGCTGTGTTTCTCGTCTGCCAACTATATGCTATTAGACCATTTCCATCCCAGTTAGATCAGTCAGCAGTGCAGAGCGGTTTCCCTTCAGGAGCTAAATTATCATTTTGAATGGCCTTTGTGCCACACATTGTGTAATTAAGCACTAAATATTTCTTGCTACCTGATTACGTCAGTCTCTGAAAGGGCTTCGGCGCTTGTGTGTGGACATCAAGCGGTGGGGAGGGATTTGGGATTGGGGAGGAAGTGTGTAAAATATGGTAGCACTGACCTGAGTGCTCCCTTCAGCTGAGAGAGGGCCTTCTGTCTGACAGAAGCCCAGCCTTAGGGGGGGGGGGGGGGGGGGGGGGGGATGATTCGCTTGTGTCCCAACTGCAACAAGAGCATCCAGCATCCCGCCTTCTGCAGCTTCCGGCAGGATGGAGGAAGAAGAAGAAGGCGAAGAGGCAAAGTGGGAGTCCACCAACCCCCACCACCTCTGACTGGCTCCCCACACCGCTTCACCCCCAACACACACACACTCACTCCCTGACGCCTCCGCCCCCTCCTCCACCCAACACCCAGTCACTGTCAGGCCAAACACATGATGAATTGCCCTGTCAACAGAATTCATTCAGGGACCAATTAATTCAGCAGAAATGAACTAGAGCCATCAGTCGCTGAAAAACTCAGTGCAAAGAGAGCAAAGTAGCCCCACTTCAGGAAAACGAGGAAACGAGGGAGAGAGAGAGGGAGGGAGGGAGGGAGGGAGGGAGAGAGGGAGAGAGGGGTGAGCGTAGTGGAGACGAGAGGGCAAGCCAAAGAGTGGGGGAGAAAGAAAAGGAGAGGGAGAGAAAGCGTGGTGGAAGTTAGTCTGACAGAAATTGGTCATTTAATGCTTTAGCGCACTGGAGACAGCCCCTGTCATAGACGAAGGCATGGCAGGGGCTCCCCTGGTATTTTATTTATTAATTATCCTATGCAGCGAGGGGCCTTTAACTGTCTCAGTCCAGCCTCGTCAGCCTCGACTCCCTGTCATTTTCTCTCCACAAACAGATCCTTTAACACCGCGCTCCAGGTTAATGGAGACAAAGCCAATACCCAACCGACCTCGCCTTCTCCCCTAAATACAGTGTTCATCTGTACCGTATCCAGGTAATTATGTCTCAGGCGATCTGCTGAATATGTCGTTGGGATGCTAATAAACCACTTTGGAGCTGGGGTGCAGAACACGTCTGACCTTTTCAACTCGGTGCTTTCGTTGGTGGCGATGCGCCTCCCGAGGAGGGCAGCAATTATCTACACCGTATTGAGAACCGCACGTCATTGGAAATACACAAAGTTTTGAATAAGTGAATGACGGACGTAGATTATTATTCAGGGTATAACCGAGACAAACTGCCGCTTATTTCCTCATAATTGCCTGTTGGTACGTGATTCAGTGTGAACTCGCTGTTGGTGAAAACGAAATGCTTTGCCAAGTGGAGCTACCTGTCCCAAATATTTCTCACCTCAAGCGCTCCATCTCCGTTTGCTTAGCGTCGTCGAACAAAATCCAACAGAACCGTGCTTGCCAGAAGCTGTTTTGTTGGCGAGGGCAAATTAGCCCTGTGAAGGGCGATATCAACACCGGCTAATTAAGGTGCCGTGTGATTTTGGGCCCCAGATCAAGAATCTGCTGATTCACCCCACGAGTGATTAGGATGTCCATATGGTCAACGTACCGCGCGCTACGCAGGGAAACAATATCGACCCGCTGCGGGGCGCCGGCTCTGCCAAAAGGTTTGATCTTGCCTTTTGTGGCGGTGTTTGGTGGCGTTCATCGAGGCTCTGAATTATTAACGCCATCTTTTCTCTGAGCCCAGGGTCCCCGAGCGGAAGACATGGCATGAGGGGCAGCGGGGAAGCTGCCTGCGACTGGCTGACCGGCTCCTCGGACCTCAGGAAGTGAAATTCAACGCCGTTTCCACTGTCGTTCATCGATGTGCTCGTGTAGCTTGGATGCCCCCGTCGTAGCGTCACCTGGTTTTAAGGAATTATCACAACCCGTGTAACACAAAGGTGACTTTAGGATTAGTGCTTGATGGTTTTAGTGTCAGATATTGTAGTGTTTTTGAAGCCTGACTTTTAGTCCTTATTATTGACTTACATTTTTGGGGGGAGGCAAATGATGAGTAATTACTCCAGGGCTAATAAACTCCATTCCTCCTTCTCTCATTCGTCTCAATTCAGTGTTTTACTGTAGCGCTAAGCTCAGTGAAAACACGCCTAATAGACAACGCTGGCATACAAGCCGAGTGAACCTGACAAATGGAACAGAAAAGCTAACAGAGAAGAAAGAGGTGCTTAGGCCAACTGTCACCGGAAACTTGACTGGTTTTCCTGCAGCTTACTGCAGGGATTCTGTCTGTGAGTCAGCTGGTTTGTCAACGTGTCTCGCAGGTAAAAACGCTCATTTAGCACTTTATTTGGAGGGTGTTAAAAAAAAGTTATTATTTTTGAAAAAAAAAAAATACAATGCGTTTATTTTTTGAGAGAGAGCTTGAGTCACCCAGAAGACAGCTGCTACCTTAACACAACCTGCTCTTCCTCTTGGCCTAACTCCCCCCACTACGGTAAGACAACAGACAACACGGAAAGACAGAAAGATATATGAGAAATTAGAGGAGTAGAAGGACCGGAGTGAAAGCAACAGAAAGACAGTCAGTGCATATGAACAGAGAGGAGATGTGCTGTAGAATATAATTAATTAAATGAGACTAATTAGGAACATGAGAGCAGGTGCCAGGCTATGAGCTGACAGGGAAGACAGCGAGACAACATGCCAGCACGAAAAAGAAAGCACAGCCACACACACACACACACACACGCACCTACACACATGTGCAAGTGCACAAATAAGCATGCACACACGTTCACACGCGAATAATGCACACAAACACACAGCTGCGGTTATGAGGGTGTATCGTGACAGACACGGGGACAAAACAACTTTCTACGTTTTGTCATGTGAAACCCCGCAGGAATACTCCTGACAGGAAGCAGAGACCCCGGCACCGTAGGGGTCTCTTGCCTTTGTCTCGCACACATTCTCTTTATTATTTTGTTCTGCAGTGGTGGAAAGAAGTTTGCACAAGCCAAAGATTTCTCTCCCCTAATTATTTCCGCACTTGCTCCAGACTGCAAGCTGAGTAAATTCACAGACTGCTTTACTTCCTCTCAGACCTCTTAAAAAGCCTCTCATCTGGAGCTGCTGCAACAGGGTACGATTTAAAAGATTAATCAAAAAATACATATTGTTAGAAAAAGTCAACAGTTGAACACATTGAATCATTTTCTATAGGATGTGCTATTCAGTAATTTTTGTAATAAAATTGAATGTGTAGAAAAGACACACGTTGCTTTTATATGTGAATAAATCTTTTTAATATTTATCACATTTTAGATCGAGATGTTATTTCACGTTAATGTGAACACGGACTGAAACCTGCTTTAACCAGCTCTGTATTTGTAATTTTAACCTAAAAAACTAAATAGATATGGCAGTAATTTAACTGTCCCATCCCAAACAATACTATGAATATACTGCTCATATGAAATTATACAATAACTTTTGATCTATTCAACTGAGGATAAAATAGAGTTGAAACAATTACTTGATCGACAGAATATTAATCTAGAGCTATATAATAGTCTAATAAAGCAATTCTTTAACCTATAAAAGACCAATAATGTACTAGTGCCTGCTTCAGAAATGTGAGAAATTGCTGTTTCACTGTAAATTAAACTAATGATAATAATGAATAAAATACAACAATTATCTGTAGATTTACCATAGGGATCATAATCTTTATTTAAAGCCTTAAACATATAGTCACAATGGGTGGTGCTCGTTAGAAAGATCACATACTGAAAAGCCATCGAGCATTTAGCGTCGTCCAATTTCTTCCCCACTGTGTTCTTTCAAAAGAAGTAAAAAAATCAGACCGAAAAACCAACACCGTGCAAAGACGAAACGAGCTTGTACTTGTTCTCCCTGCCTGGCCGTGACAATGAGGTTAAGTACTTCATGCACAAATAAAAATGTCACCTGTCCCCGCCAACTAGAAACCCATGTGAGCGTGCTGCTTGTAGTGACTCCGAACGCGACTTATAGTTTACAAAGTGTGCAAGCTCAGCACAGCAAAACAAAGACACCTCTGACCCAGATTCATTTGGGCCTGTTCACTATTTTACGTGACTTTCCATGACAAAAGTCACCATTTTACCCAGATAAAGATTATGAACTTTACAGATCATTGGAAAATCCGTAAAAAATCTCTTTAAGACATCCAACTTGATCGCAATGATTTCTAAAGTTTAAGGACAATTCTTTTCTGTTAATGTTTTTTTTTTTCAGCTTTCAATCACAGCCTTACCAAGGATCTATGTTTTCCCTCTCGAACAAAAACATAACAACAGCATTCAGAAGACTGCGCGGTTCTGCAGACGCGACTCGACAGCTCAATATCTGGCCCTAGTGCGCCTTGTCAATGCAACACCAAACTGAAGATGGAGAGAGGCGGGGGGGGGGGGGGGCTGGTGTGGGTAAGGCTTTTTTAATTATCTGTGGTTGGGTCGGACTGTGCATCATCATTAGAGAGACTAAATAGCAGTGGTCACTGACTCAGGTAGTGGTAAACGGCACAATTAACAAGCTGAGGAGGGAGAACTGTATTCAATTTGAAAGCCTTCTCTCCTAATCCATCTCCAGTGATCAGCCGTGCTGCTGAGCTACGCCCTTTTACATTCAATTACATTAATCAGGTTATTACCCAGCAAAAAGTCAACATTTTAATCAAGAACTGGCAAAGTAGGGCAGCACATTACACCTAGACAGGGCTAAGTGACAGTCAGAGGAATGGAGTGATGATATTCTACTGAAGATGGTCTTTTACTCGTGGAAAATGGCACAGAACGCAGAGTTTTGGAAGTTCTGCCGTTCGTCGGATTTTAGAATTCAGCAATTTGCAGAAAGAATTTGACGTTATATTTACATTTTTACAAGCTGGAATTAATCCCATCTTTTAGTGGTTTTTCCTTTTTTTATGTCTACAGCACAAAATGTGGCACTTAAAAAAAGAAAGAAACTTGTTTATGCCCCTTTCCTGCAAATCCCAGAGATATAATCCTAGCAGTGTGTTGTTAACACAGCAAGTGTGTAAGAAATGCAAAAACTCAGCTGCGTGATTTAAATCGCAATAACTACTCTTTGGATAGTCTCCAAATCCTTTAACGCGCTCTTTATGGAAACTCTGGGAAGCTGTTTATGGACTGATGGAATTAACGCGTCTGTTGATGTAAGTAGAGCGATCCGCTGTGATTGGAGAGGGGATTATTTCATTCACCGCGGGAAGAAAAGTCCATTTATACGAATATGTGCTTACTTCACAACCAGTTCAGCTTGACTTTGCTGACTGATTGCTGACTGCACACACAAAGTGAATCTAATTTAGTAGAACCTCTGGCCAAGCAGTACTTCCTGACAGGGAAGAAATCCATTCTCGGCATCTATGACATTCAGAAGATGCTTGTTTTGTTTTTATTTTTACTTATTTCCAAACTGCTTGTTAAGAGCTGCGCGAATAGGCTGACCTGGGAATTGAGTTTTAATTAATGGAGGGAAATTCTTCTCGTCCACCCCATAATGAGAGAAGACAGAGGTGAGAACAGCTCAATAGCAGAGATAACCACTCTTTGATCCAAACGGTCATGCAGAACCTTTACTTGCGGCATCGTCACAATGTGTGCTGTTAAGCTACACACTTTGAAATCTCTAAATATTTTCTAAGGGGACATTTTGGGATCATTTGTATTGAGAATTATAATGTAAAAGTTTGAGTTGAAGTCTTTGTTAATAATTTTCTGGATGGAAAACTGTCTGCCCTTTGAGTGCATTGTTTCCAGATCACAGCCTGCAAACTTTTACAATATAATAATTGACTAACACTCAGTTACACACTAACAGCCAGAAATACAACATCTTCACACATATTTAAAATATTAAACTGTCCAAGTGCCATTTCTGAATCCCCACTAACAAGACCCATCTCAACTTAAGACGTCTTGTTAAATTGAGACCTTGTTCCCCAGTGGACTTAAATGTAAAACATATCTCTACCCCTGACAAGCAATGTTAATCCATTTAGTGTAACGAACTAACATGTCCCTAATTAAAATATGCCTTTTAATGATACATACTGACATCTTGGAAAACACTGTCACGCTTCCCTCCTTTAATACAGGAATATGCTAATTGCATCAGTAACACCGGTGTTCAAATCCCAAGACTACCGCCACATCCTGAGGGAGTTTGTTGGTTAAAACCCCTCCGTCCAAAAAAAGAGGGGCCCATTCAAGTGTTTCTTGAAGTCTGTTTTGGCCAGAAGAATTGGCCTGACACCGTGGATTTCCATTCATTTACAGTCATTGAATTTCGCATTTAGGAGCCTTACTCCACACACCTTCAGTCCAGCACTTCACCTGTAGGTGCTGCAGCGCAGATAGAGAGCATCACGCTTCCACCTCATCCCATGGCAGCTCATTTAAAACAAATCAAGCTGATTGCTGGGCTGCTGCGCTCACAAGGCCCAGGTGATAAAGCAATTAAAGCGCTTTAATACTCCGGAAAAGGGCCGGTAGGTAATTAAATATATATATAATGAAATACTTTTGTCACCTCTTGGTTTTCTCCACGTTAGATCTTTCTTTCCTGATGTGTGAGGCTGTTGGTTTGATGGGCAGTGAGGGACAGGTTTGTGTGGGTGGAGCCTGCAGCCCTCTGTGGTCATCACCTTGGATGAGAGAGAGGCTTTAGTTAATAGGCTCCCTCTGGACAGATGAGGTCCATTAGAAGGTTAATTTAAAAAAAAAAAAACGAACGGAGGACATAGAGAGAGAAAAGGAGATGGAGACAGAGAGGTCCTGAGCATGGACCTCAAAGGTCACGGAGAAAACAAAATACAGCGTCTAATCTTTTCATTTTATTTTTTTATCTGTGAAGCAATTCTGAAGCCAAAGTTTCAGAGGAACCATTATCAGATTCCCACAAATGACCGAATTAAAACAAGGAAGCCTGCCGCAGACCAAGCTGCACAACTGAATCCTATCACTTTCCATCCATGAGGCCATTTCTGAAACATTGAGTCATTGTTCAGATGCATGGACTGCACACCCTGCCTCCCAATTTCCATTTCTTCCCCCCCCTGCAGAAAGGCTCAATCTGATCCGGACCCATTGGTGTGTGGATAATGAAGGGGTTACCAGGAGCTGGGAGAGGCCCGGTAATTCCCCGCACCGGGGGAGCGGGTTTTTTGGGTGGGGTTTGGGTGAGTACCCCTGCTCCGTGATGCATGCACTCATGTGAGCTTGTGACAGCCTTTACCCAAATCCAAGGCCAGACATAGACGCTGCATGTATTATATAGATACAGTACAAAACCCCGCATCAAACATTTTATTGCTAGACATCTTTTTCCACACAAATGGAGCTTGTAGGATACACATTATTGTTCCTGTTATTTTTGATTTTTTGACAAATTAGAAAGGAATCTAATGGAAAAATGCATGTAGTTCAGTTACAAAGCATGAGAATCCTGTTCCTACTTAATGACTCGCTAACCGAGATCAAGATGAAATACAAGTTAAAGAGATGTAAATATGATCTCAATCCCCCTGTATCCTGTGCTCAGCTCATCATCCTCTTTTTTTCCCCCGTAGAGGTGGGAGTAACCCAGCTCAATCTAAGGTCACAAAAAATTAGCATATCATCTGGCAAAAGGGGCTAGCCAATGTGTGGGCGTCTCCCTAAGGGGGGTCACCTTAAACATCAGTGTTAAGGCATCAAGAGACCCCAACGTACTCCAGGGTTAAGTATCTCCACTTCATTATGATAAAGATGTGAACAACTACCTATCCTACCGACGCTGTCAATAGACAGTTGAGTCCTGGCTATATCCAGCTTGACTCGCCCTCTCTCAGGGCCCCCGGCATTAGCCTCCATCCATCATCTGAATACCACGGGCCTGAATCATTGCCGATCATTATAGTAACATTGAGAGCCCCTGATGATTGGCTGCGATTGTTAGATCACAGGGATCTGAGGGGTGATCCATCACGCTGGGTGGCACGCTAACACCTCTGTGTGATGGGGTTCACCTCCGGGGTCAGGGCCAGGTCAGCCAGAAGAGAGCCCCTCCACAGAGAATAGCTCCGCAATTCCCAGTTACCCTCCAAAGGCTCCCAAAGTGCAAGGGACAATCATTCCTGCATTAGCAATCAGTAACAACACATTGTGTTAATATGGTTTTAAAAAAAAAAAAAGCAAAGAGGAATAACTGCTCTCTCTGCTTCACGGTGCAAAACGAGCCGCTGACCCTTTCCCACTCGCTTCAAAACGGGTGCATCTCAGCATAGTAACCAGAGGCTACGTGTTGTCATCCAAATGAGATAAGTTTATTTTCCCCACACCAGCATTTGTTCCATCAGCCTGCAGGGTCGCAGAGCACACTAAGGAGCAGCGGGGAGTCCTGCTCAGCACCTGCAGCTCTCGCGAGGTGGCCCGCTAGCAGAGAAAGGCTTTGGCCGCGTCCCAAATATCTGCCTGCACCTTCTGTGCAAACGCGGCAGCCTCAGGAAACCAGGAGGCAGCAATATTGTGGAACAAATGTCCCCTAATCTCAACCGGCTGGTCCGGGGGTCCTAGGTGGGGCCTCCTCCTTAGAGTTTGACCCTGGACCGTGGTCACGCAGGACAGCGCTGCTGGTGACTAAACAGCACGCACCTGCAGAGGCGTCCATCACAGCGGCGTCGGGATCCAGCAGCTCCACCTGAGCTGGAATTACTACTACTGCAGAGGGAATGGGGTTTTCACATTTTTAGATGAAATTAGATTTCAAATAGATTTCAAGTCAAAATGAAATACCTGTTAAACATATTGCACTTGTTAACATAATACAACATTATATTGGAGATCAAAGGATTGAATTGTTCTATAGAAATGTATCATTGCAAATGTTTTCAGTGTGTTGAAAAAGGTTTGAGAATTAGGTAGAAATTATGCATTTTTTGTGTAAATGTGGACTGATTGTAACAATCTGCTATGAACCCCAAAAGCTGCTTGCTTTTGAATGAACACAATCATTTAGTGCAAGCAAAAACAAATATTATGCATTTTCCCAAGGTAATACCAGGACATGTGTATATAGCAATCAGTTGGTATCCACCCTAAAAAAAAGATTCATTTAGAAGAAAAGTTCTACTGCAGGTTCAGTGAAGACCAAAATATGATACAAAGATAGCACATTTGTAGATTACAGAGCTGGGTGCAAGCTTATCGTACCGCTGATTTAACAGGCATTCATTGGTCCATACATCCACCTGATTAGGCTTTGCAGATACCTTCCTTGCTATCTTATCTTAGTGTTTTGGGGCCAATAAAACCTACAGCAGCAACTAAAAGTGTGTTTCTTAGTTTGAATTAAACCAATCTCGATACCTCATCTAATGGCGGTTACATCTGGGGTCACTTTATCGCTCACTACAGTTATACTGATGGCATGAACTCGATACACATCAAAACAACCATGAAGTGTGATACCATCAACAACGAATGATCCCTTGGTATTTATACATTTTCAAACAGAACTGTTATCACTCAGGGAAGTTCCTGCATAGATCCGTGTGGTTTGTGTCCTGGCACACAAGAAGTTGCCCTGTGGAGTGTGTTATTGGAAAATAATATTTGAAATTATTTTCCCGATCACTGGTTTATCTCTTGGGATTCTTCCACCTTACGTGAAAAGTTCCGCAATTTGAGCAAAACAAACCGAAATGCAGTCATGTACAGTGACAGATTTATTTCTGCTGTTCCGAAAACTGACTTTCCATTTTTCATATTCAGTTCTAATAGATAACAATTAAACCTTAGAGAGCATGAAAGGATTCCGTATTCATGTTGTTCAGTGTTCATTTTTTAGTTTAGTTGCTTAGGAAGGAGATTATAAAGGCGGAGGCCAGAAAAAGATAGATCTCTATTTACTGATACTGTACACAGTATGAATGTGTGTGTGTGTATCTATGTGTGTGTGTGTTAACGTCAAATGAGCAGTCGATTGGGGGTGGAGAGTGTATCTATGGCAACGGTCTGGTCCCCAGCTGTCTCGGTGGAGAAGAAGATGGGTGCCACGAGTGAGGAGACCACTTAACCTCAGCTGCTCCTCAGCTTAGGGGAGTCAAGATGCTGCTGAAACCCTTACAGAACCGCACTTAATATGTAGACAATAACCCCCCCCCCCCCCCTCGCCAGACAAAAGATGACTTCAAACTAGCCTGTGGTAAAAAAAAAAAAAAAAAAGAGAGAGAGAGAGAGAGTGAGCTTTACAGCGGCCCCTCTTCCTAGAAGTGGATTTCACTATCAAGAGCTCCAATACACCAGATGGAGAGTTTAGGGGTGCGAGGGGGGGTAGGGGGGGTAGGGGGGGGATGGGAAAAACTAATTAGAAGTGGTTTAACTGGAGAATCGCTTTAATCGTTAACTGTTAGCTTCCGATAGAGGGATGCCATTTTGCAGCAGATTTTTAACTCTTCTGTAAGCATCTGTTGGATTAAACTGAATTCAAAACGAACCGGTGTAAATGACTACGTTATCTGGGGAGGTTTCTTTGAAAAGATGTAGGCTACTCGCAACAAATGAAGTCTTGGTTATGGTTGAAAAGATCTGGATCTTCGTCAAATTTTGTGTTCCAGTGCTATTTTTCAAACGTAACCATTGCACTGAGCCTAAATCACTTTTAGGGTACACATGTCTCCAGTATCACAGTCCTGACCTTCACACACAAACACTTGATAGCAAAACGGGAAAGCAGAGCATGCAGTTGTGAAAATGCCATGGAAATAAAATCCCCTCGTCAAAAAAACATTTTATCTTTTACATTTTTATGTTGTCAGACAGAGCCAGTGAACACAAAACACTTTCAGGACTGCAAACATCAAATCGACAAATTAAACTTTTCAAAATACAATGATACAACTCGGACATAAGCAGCAGATGTTCACAATTGATAAGCCACAACCAGAGGTTGGCATCTTTTGCTTAAAAAAAAATTAAAATCGTACCAGTCAAAGTCAAACGTAGGACCTTCAACATAAGATCTTCCCTTATCACACCTGCTCTACCGAAAACTGAATAATTTGGGGTTCATCAGCTGACAAGGTTGGACTGGAGGCCTCGAGGTTGGAGGGAGGGGAGGGAGGCGGGGGAAGGAGAGACGGAGGGTCTGACAGGGTGTCGTCGCGGCGGTGACACGTATTGCCGGTGACAGAGGTTAGCGGGTCAGACAGGAAGGTCTGTTGTTATAAAGGGGAAAGCGGGTCGCATTGTTTAGCCCTCACCTCCCTCCCTCCCTCCCTGCGCAGCGACGGTCTAATCAGGGTTTGTCGCGGCTGCCCGACATGGAGAGCAAGCTCGCTCTGTGTTTTCTCCTTTATTCACCATTGTCTCTTTGTCTGTTTCTGTCTCCATTTGTGTCTCCCCCCCTCCCCCCACCCATCTTTCTTTTGCCAGAAATGACCCATTCGTTCGGTTTCCTCTTTTTTTTTCTCCCGCCAGGTCTCTCCCTCTGGCATACCTCCTTTTGGCTCTCTGTATGTGCATGCATTTGTGGTGGTGTATATGTGTGTTGGTGTGTATGTGCGCGTGTGTATGTGTGGGAAGAGGGGGGGGGGGGGGGGGGGGGGAGTCTTTGCCTCAGGCCTTCCCAGGGGAGACTTCACAGGCCTTAGAGGCCAAATGAAGTGTAAGTCTATTAAAAAAAAAGGCAGAGCCAATGTGCAGATTTCCAGCGCGGCATGTCGTTCATTTCCACTTGATCAACAGTTGATGCGTTGAAGAGGTGAGCAGAGGGGGTCTGTCGGGTCAGCGTCAAAACATCTGCAGTTGCCTGGTTTCTCTTAGGTGGACGTCAAAGGCCTTTTTATTCTCATAAGCCACTGCTATAAAGTGAGGTTTAAGTTACGAATATTGTGTTCCTGATCACGTGTAGAGGTCTAATCTATTCCAAAACACTGTCAAAAGTTTACACATAAATTCAGAGAGTGACGGATCGGGCACTGCATCTCCCTGCAGTTCATTTGCAAAGGAGATTTTGTTGATAACCATTCAAAGGAAACAGGACAGAACATGCGTGTTTGTAGGCTACACACAGCGTGCTTTTAGGCTTTCGTCTGCCACAAATTCCCACGGAACTGCAGAGAGATTAAATAGGCCTGTTTATTCATATGAAGATGACAAATGTAGGAAGCTGGGGGGAAACGAAAGGCTCCGAGGACACACTATTCATTTTAAAAGCGCCTGTGGGTCGTCATGTTTTTATCTAAGTCAGGTCCCAGCCCAATTTCTAAAACCACACCAGCAGGCTTAACCTACTTCAGGTGTTCAGGAAGTGCTTGAACACTACCTGTCATTTTTCTGCACCCATAAAGTACAGTCACATTAAGGCGCACAAAAGAAATATGCTGATGATCCATGAAAAAAGAAACTATAAGAGAAATTGCACAGTTTTAATTAGATACGACTTATAACTGGCAAAATGCTGTGAGCAGATCTCGGTGGTGTGTGTATTGGGAGCAAAGTGACACGAGAGCAGCGTAACCAGTCTGTCAAAGATAATTACAGGTGATTCTGAGTGTAGCTTGCACTGCTAAAAAATTTAATTTGCTATTGATTTGATACTTAAATGGTGTACGTCCATTCCTATCATTATAACACGGACGCAGGGCTGCCAATACACGAGAGCACGGACTCCTCCAGAAGGCTGTAAGGGAGACTTTATTCAGCAGCAGCACCGAACCAATACCCAGGATCTGACTTTGATGAGTCACGGAAGCTGACCCTTTCCTCGTGTACAATGTGATGTGATATGAAGCACAACTTGTGAAAGAGCAAAACAAATTCAACCAGCAAACCAAAAGAAAACATCTTAAACTGTCGGTATCCGGGGTAATCCTCAATACTGTTAAGCTTCAGGCACGATGACACACGCAGGCCGCATTCACATCCCTGCCTCAATTGATACCTACTTGGCCAAAAGGGTATCTTGTAAGCTCATTTGCCACGTACTGTATATTCAGCTGCAAAGAGAGTTAATACTGGATTATGATTTAATCTATTGTACAGTCACGGAACCTCCAATGTTATCACTTGGCACATTTACATATACATGCACATTAACATCCCGCTTTCGACTCTTATTTCTGTGTTGATCATAAGCAGGTTGTTTCATTTACATGAGAGGAGAAAGCTTGTTGTGCACATCTTTGAATTCCATGTTTCATGGAACAACAGTGTTTCTGATCGGCAACATGAATTGACTGAATTACAAACATGACAAATGGTGATAACGAAACCTGGAGGTAAGTGTTCAGGTTTTCAAACCAGAATATGAGACACCACATAAGTCCAATAAGCACCAGTGAAATTGACGTTTCAGCGTCATAACAGTCAGTTGAGGATTTATGCCGTAACGTGCCAATCAACTCGTAATGAAGGAGCAACAGCCAGACCGAAGGAGGTGTCCTATAACTATTTTTCAATAGTTATGTGATTGGATGCAAGTAATGTATATAATCAAGTATTCTACATCACAGAATATAGGAGCTCTATTAAAAGGGCAGATGTAAAAAGATCTCACTTTTCTGGAGGCGAATCCTTCTTTTATTTTATGCATTATTTATTGTTTCGTTGATGGTTGTGTGGGACTGAAGTGGCGGAAATAAAATTGAAATCGGCTTTCTGGATTAAAAATCTCAAACGTTGTTTTTTTTAATTCATGAAGATATTTTTATGGTTATATAAAGTAATTTGACACATGAAGCTCAGTTTTCTTGTCACAAGCACTACTAATGTGGAAACATAATAGCTACAAAATGTCTTCCCTGGATTTAGAGACACCAGCTAACTAACTAATCGCAATATCATCTGGGTTATGCTTATGGCTGGAATAATGGTATTTATAGGAACCAGATGATAACTTGTGTTCAGTTGATATGTTCAAATCTGACTATGTGTTGTAGTGTCTCAAAAAAGGCTTCACCGGACGTATGGAGCCAAGCTATGATGTAAATGTACAGATTAGCACACCAGGGAAACACGATGCCAGGGATAGCTTTTTGTATTTCATTTGATTTTTCACCTATTCCTGTATGGAATGAGTTGCAATGGGTGCAAAATTAGTGAATAGTTTTTGTTATTTAAGTCCCTTGCACCCTCCGGCAAAAGAATGTAAAACAAGTTCATGAATTTTAAAGCCTCATTTTAAAATTGGAATGTGTTGAACCGTGCAGTGACGCTGAGTTGGATGTTGAGGTTTACTGAAACAACTGAAAACTTACATTTAAAGAAAAAAATCTGTATGTAGGTTGTATTCCCCCCCCGCCCCCCCCCCAAAAAACGTCAACTGCCACTATCGTGTGTGTTAGCGGGCTCTATCTGTGCGCGGCGGCTGCGGCGGGGTGGAGGTCAGTAGCCCGTCTGACCTCTCTCGGCCTATTTCTCTGACAGACATTTGTCACTCTGCTGAGGGCCGTAATAGATTATTGACCAGCTCAGCAGTCCCATCATTCCACACGGCTCAGATCCCCAATGCAGCCACCTTCATTGCCACATAGAAGCCAGGAGGAAAGACACTGAGCATCAGTATGAGGTACACGTGTAATGAAAAACGAAAAAGTAATATTTAAGTTCATATTATTGGCATATGAATAATTGTGTCTTTAGGAATCCCATGACCACTTCACTAAATATTGCAAGATATTGTAGAATTAGAGTTAGCTGGCTTTTTAGAAAGGATGTGGAGTTGTGCATTGCTGAACACAGGATGAGCAAACAAGCATCAGTGTAAATGGGCTAGAAAGTCAAAGCCTGTTCCTTTAAATGAGACGGGACACTGATCCGTCTCGCATGATTTTGGGAGAAGTAGGTCTTTCATCCATATTGTGTTTTTTTTGTATTTTGGCACATTCTGGGGTCCTTAATTGTATGATAATTCATCTCGGAGCACTAATTTACCCCCTGCCAGTCCCTTTAAATGTTGGACCATTTTGTGAACCAGCCCTCAGAATTAGAAATGAGCCGATGGCTCAAAGAAGTGTGTCTTCCAGCTAAGGAGCATATTTATACCCATAAGTGCTTTTTTTCTTCAACATTTGGGGTTCGGGCATATGAATGAACATATGTGCCATTTTTGCTTCTCTTCCCTGAAAAAAGTTTAACAACCTTAGTTGAATGGAAACGGCAAGGCATATAAGATGTGCAATAATTAGTTGTGATATGTAAGAACAAAAAGCAAAAATAGCAGGAAACATTATGCAGCACATTAGTTGTGTTTCCTTCACTGAAATGCACGCATAATAATTCAAATCCAGTGAAGTTAGATGGTTTTGATGTGGCATGTTAGGTCTGCAATATGTCCCTCTCCAGCAATTCATATAATAACTACCTGCTGTTCGGATTCTTGGGCCCTGTCTGTCATATGATTGGGGGACATTTAGGTTTATTTAGCCATTGCTTATTTAGCCACGGGAGGCCTATTAATTTCAGCAGGCCCCGTCCTCTCCAGGGGCGATCGCTACCCACAGCACGCGCGTCCCTTTGTTTGGATCCATTTACATCTGTGGTCAATGAATAATGACAGCTCCAGCACAGCAAAAAAAAAAAGAAGAAAAAACATACTTACTTACTTGCACACAAACGCACAGGGACACAAATAGGCCCAAACTGAACACAAACGCAGGGAAATCAAAAAAGGAGAATAGACATTGCCGGGTTGCTTTGCTCATGTTGTGGAGGGTTACGATTAAAAAGCTGCATGGTGCCAAGCGGTGCGGTAGCTCCTCTTTGTGATTCTCCACCCTGTTAAGAGATTCTGCTGGTGCGTCTGTTTTTTTGGCACCTTCCCAACCGTATTTGACCCATTAAATTAGCCACATTGGTTGATTTGATGCCGAGCTAATGCTGAGGGTTTCTCTCCATCGGGTGCACAGACTCCTGGCACCCGGTATCCCTCTCTGGCTGTGCAGAAGAGGCTGTGCCACTGCTACCACACATCATAGAATATTAACCCTTTTCTGTTCCCTGGCAAACGCACCAGATGGCACAGCACAATAACAGCTGTCAATTTCAAGGCAGCGCCTCTTTGGTGGGGTTTTTTTTTTCCCCCCGCTTGCTCTTTGGGACGCTGGGAGGATTTTTTTTAAGACATAATAAGCGAACTGATGTGCTGTTTCGGATCGTAATGAATCAAATGTTACCGTGGAGCAAGAAGCGTGTTGCCTCCCCGGGAAACCGAAGAGGTGCTACGGAGCGAGTGCAACAGCCAGCTGCAGCGCACAAAACACACACAAAACCCACAAGACGGGGACGGCGCTGTGGGGCTGAAGGTTTTCCCCTCCTTCCACCCTGAGCCATCGCAGCAGTCACGAGATGAGGTCCCCGGTGCCCCCTCAGCTGCCACTCTTGTTAAATTAAAACTGAGGCCTCCAAATACATTCCTCATTGTAGGCCTGAAGCGCAGGAAAGTTGTATTTGGCTCAAGTGGCGGCCGGGGAATTGTCCCCCCCCCCCCCTAACCCCGTCCCATTTGCCTTATTTACATGATAAAAGCCGGAGTCAGGAAGAGCCACCGGCCCCTGAGGGCTGAGGTTCCCCCTCTTTTTTTTCCTTTCTTTCATCTATTCATTTCTTTACCAACATCACCTCTCCTTCATCGAGGGGCGAGCGATGAAATCATAGTAGCAATTTAAATTTAGTTTAACGCACTCCCTGGACAGGACAGGGAATTGCCTCTGTCCCTGTCACACGTCTCCTACGACATTCCTTCCTGGAGGAGCAGGTGTGGGGGGGGGGGTGCTGCGATTCGCCAATAGCAGGACCCAACCCGTCGTTTCGAATGCTGCCGATGCTCTGGTGCTCTCCCCCTCTCTCAGGAGGACTCAACCTGCTGCAAGACTACAAGAAAATGAAGGAGTAATATGGATTTTCTTTTTAGTTTTTACCGTAGCCTCCTCTTCAGTTCAATCAACTGACTGACTGTCTTCAGCTGGAGTCGTGTAGGCCACGCGCACGCGGTATGACTGTCACAGAGGTCATCTATCCCTCTCACGGCGCGCTTCGTAACTCAATTTCCCACCTGGCTTGAGCCGAGGGCGGCGCACGGGAGTCAATTCCAACAGCGACTCCCCCCAAAGTGCACGTCGTCCAATCGAGATCCCTGCAGTTTAACCTGAGCGGACTTCATCAATCGTAGAGTCGAAGTAAATCAATTTCGATTGACCCGACAACCCAGTCGCTCTCTCGGGGTGACAACGCGTTGCCTATACGCCCGCACCTGACTCTGCTAAACATATCTGACTTAATGACATCACACTGGAGCGCATAAGTACCACGCTTGCCAGGGCAATCCTCGCTCTCATCTTCTTTTATGCCTCGTCTTTTATGCCACAGGTTTCTGGCGCCCGAGGCTGCGAGCAGAGGAGTGCAGTCAGCAGGAGGTGAAATCCATACACATCTCCTACGATCTCATCACACTCGACAGTGTAAGAAGTCATATAATCCTGCTAATGTCTGCGTGCCTGTCAATAGGTCGGCTCTCACTGAGACAAAAGTGTTCTGATTAGAAAATGAAAGTGCAAACACACTTTATGCGTCGGCGTTTATGCGACGGAGGGAGAGGCAAAGAGCGATGATGAAAGGCTTGTTGGGGTGAAGACCACACTGGAACGCACACATCATTGAATTTGCGGGTGGATCGTCTGGTTGGGATTTTCATAATTTGCACTATACCTCTCATATCTACAAACGCCCTCTTCATATCCCCCCTGCCACTTCTCTCAAATGGTATCCTCCTCCTTAAAGATTAATTGAAGCTGGGATAAAACAAAATGGTTCCCAGGGGGTGGCCCACTGTTTGTTATTCATGTGGGTCTGGAAACAGCAACAGTAAATCCTCTAAGTTGTTGTTAAGCTGGGGATATTACCATATGTGTGCCATTTCCATAGACTGACAGCTCCCTCTGGATCAACTGGGGACTATTGATCTTGCAGCACTCCATTTCAAGTTAATTGTGCTTGAAATGAGGTCCACACTCCCAGGCATACCTTTGTTTGAAAGGTGGATATTTGTTTTTATTTGGCAGGATGTTGATATCAAAAGACACGGGATATATTCTATATATAGTTTATGTTTACCCTGCAGAAGGAGTTTCTCTTGCAGTGATTGGTCAAACAGTCAAACGCTTATTACATGGCGAAGAAGGCAAGCGTTCATTATAGTTGTGTTTTTCTCATTTGTGATGAGAGAGAAACAACGTCCCTCCGACACTGATAAAGGGGCCAATAGAAGGAGGGGGACATTGTTCTTACTATGCAGGGGAAACACAAGGGCCAGATTCTCTTTTAGTTGTTAGAATTTAAAGTGAATTTTCATTTAGATTACTCACTTTCATATAGATACTCACTTGTGCACTCGCTTAAATAAACTGGTCTTTACTTCCAGCTGCTTTGAACTCAATGACCGAAGGAATCAGTCGCATCGACTCACAGCATTTAAAGCACAGAAAGCAGACTTTCCCACCAACTAGCCAATGCAAAAACAAACACTTGAGCCTGCATTTCATCTACTCATTTGCGGCGATTATTCAAAGAAAAAGCCTCATAAGCTACTTATGCAAGAGTTCTTAGGATTTTTCTTCTCCCAGCCCTGTTCAGCATTAAATCCTACTCAGAGAAAGGGAAACCACTGAGAGGAAGGTGAACTTTGCTGCTGGAAAGCAGAAAGAACACTGAAAGTTTCACAGCTTTGTGGCCACTGTACGTGGAGTATAATAACGTGGAGCCTAATCCTCGTCATGATCCCGGCGCAAATCGGATTAGCATGTGTGACACATGTGTTTTTACAGCTACCTTTGACAAACCCGACAGGAACAGAGTGTGAAAGGTGGACTTGGAATGAAGCAAAGTGCAACCTCGTTAAGACAAAAGAGAAAAAACGGTGAGGTAAGCTCTGTTATGGCCCAAATACTGCCGCTGCTCTCACTGATTAAACCTCTCGGTCTCGAATGCATCATAATCCTGCTTGGAACTCATGAAGGCGGAGTCTTTAAGAGGGGACACAAAAAACAACTGTCAGTCCCAATCTTAAGGCCATTTAGGGATATTCCCATAGCTGGTTCCTCTGAGGCAAAGTGTACTTTGCCGGGATGAGAAAATTCAGTCTTCCTCAATAATCAGATCCATAACAGTCTGATGTCCCTGACTGTTGCTGGAGCCATATCTGTTTGCAATATCAGCCCACGACAAATAAAAGGTGTGTAATGGAGGACATTAGGGGATCCAGTGGATAGAGGCAGGATTTAATTTCCATGGCAGATTAGCCTTCCAGTCCCACTACTGGGCCGCAGCCTCGGGGGCAAATGCGCCCCACTCCTCTAAACTCCTTTATTCCTTTATTAATAGGATCTCGTATCTTCAAATCCATTAAGTCAATTGAGCAGGCCCATCTATAATCTGATTTCAAATCTTGCATGAAAATGCTTAACCAGTGGCCCACGGCTCCATGCTGGTTTCCCTCTTTAGGCCACTGAAGGGTCCTGAGAGGAAGGAAGGAAAATGAGAAGTGAGGATAATCACTGAGAAGATAAAAGAAAAAAAGAGACTCTGCTCCAAAGAATTGACATCAGCCGTTTGAGCAAATGTCCAAAAGCAAAAATTCAAAACCCTCTAGAGGCCGTAGGAATTGAGACTCGTTCATTAGGAGAAAAGGAGGAAAAATGACGAGAGAAGAAGAGAGAAGTCAGGGTTTAGCGAATTGGTCAACGACACTTTGGACTTTGAACTCTTCCCTCCCCGTTACCTTCCTGCCTGCGTTGCTTTCCTTTACCCGAGACGGCTCTTGATCCCCAATCTTAACCCAGTGGCCATGATGAGAATGTTTCCCCTTAGGTTAACAAAATGATTACCGTGTTATTTTTACCTAAACTTACCTGTGTAAGACCAAAATATCACGTCCTGCAGTGATCTGTAACCGTCGAGGGGACGCTGCCTTTTGCAGTTAGATTTAATGGAATTGACAAATCTTAGCAAATAATCCACAATGTTGATGGGGTCGTTTTCAGCCGGCCGTAAGTCAAATGTACCGCATGTGCGTTTACAGAAGAGAAGAAAAAAGTTTTCCCTGAGTGTTGCATACAAAATAGATACTCACCTATTTCCATATACCAGTGGTGGAGGGAGAGAGAGAGAGAGAGAGAGAGAGAGAGCAAGAGACAGCATGGCTGGAGGCTTTTTGGTCTCTGCCCTCTGCACACTGGCCTGACTGGGGCCAAGTTTCGCCTCAGTGCCCCAGCGAGTCTCAGCTTTACACAGGCACACAAACAAATACACACACACCCGCACACACACACACACACACACACACACACACACCAGTTATTAGAGGGCAGGTGGGGGGGGGCGATCCAAGTATACACTTTCACAAAATCATGCATTCATAAATACATTTAGAAATCCTGAACTCTTCTCTCTACAACACAGAGAGCTGAGTGGCATGGCAGCGAGAAGCTTGACAGCCTTGAGGTGCTGCATAAAAGACACACCGATTACAAATACAGGGCAGCTGTAATGAGCTTCCGGGGCTTTTCGCTCCCACAATACCCTCTTTGAGAATTAAACATGAAACTAGAAATACTTTTTGTCATAATTTCTCCTCACTGGCAGGATGTGAAATCTTCATCTCCGTGGGCGTCTTATTGACTTTGAAACTCCAACAATGAGTTTCCCAAATGCAGGATCCCCCCCCCCAACATTCACCATAGATGCATTGTGAATTCTGTGATGTCAACCTTGAATTACATCTGCGCGCAGCACGCCCCCCCCCCACACTCCCTACCTCAATGCACGTCTTATTAACATAGAAGGCAACAGCAGCAGCAGCAACAATGTTTTGCTAACAGTTCATGCATTACTACTCAGGGGAGGGTTAGCACCATGCATCCCTGCATCTCAAACACACACACACGTTCCCCAGTGTGATTCTGTGGGAGAAAAAAAATAAATAAAAGAATAACACAACACTGCTGATCAGAGCTGCTCAGCCCGCCTGCTCTGCACTGGGGGGGGGCCCCCAGAAGCAGCGATGTTGGAGACGCAGGGAGCCCTCGGTTTGTCCGTCACTGATTAAACTTCGGCCCCTTTGGGCCAGCTGCAGCAGATATGTGCATCTGTGCATCTTTACACACGCCTCTAACCAACCAACCTTTTTTTATTTTTTTACAGTAAGCCAAAGTGGACACACACGCACACAAAAGCCACAACAAAGACGCACAAACACAAATGCGTGAGGTGAGTGCACAAAGCAAGAGCTGTTATTTAATTAGTAAAACACAGCTCGGCAACGTGTAAGCAAAATAGGCAATTAGAGACTCTTCTTCATGAGCACTTGACTGTATTCCTTTAACCTTTTACACAACTATTCTTCTCAAAGTATTTGTCACCTTTCGCAGTGGGGCCTTCGCACGCAGCTTTTCAAAACACACAATGGGGGGGGGGGGGGCGTAGGAACTTAAAATCCTCCTGTGAGGATTTGGGAACTTATATAACTCCCAATTATCAAAACTTCTTGCAGCCTTTGCAGGCCTCCCCTCTGTTTGTTAGACTCACAAAATATCTACAGTGGCACTGAAGAGTGTATAATGCCTGTATGCCCACATGACTGGCGAAAACACTCCTGCTCTTTCTGCCCCGCTGAGTCCTGCTGCATAATGGGGGTCTTGAAGGCTGTGGGCTCAGAGCAGGCCTGCCTAACAAAGCCTCGGTGGCTTGCAGCAGACAGGAGAATGTGTTTGCGAGCCGTTTGCCAAAAAACTAATTTTCGGGAGGTTTTCTTTTTTATGCGGGATGCAGTGGCAGCAGCATGACAGTGTGAGGTTTAGATATCTCGGAGAGCGGGGAGGGCTGCGAGCGAGATACGTGGGTCTTTTGTGAAGGTTCAGAGAGTTGGTTCAAAAAGGAGGAAGTTCACAAATTGGTAGTTTGGAATAAATTGGGAAAAGTTAGTCGTGGTATTTTTACTTTTTTGTTTGTTTCATTGCAGTTTTTTTAAATTTTCACCCTATCCTCTGGCATTTTGTTGGAATTAATTTCAGATTACCCAGACGAAGGAGTCTACTTTCACCAGCCTGCAGGCTAGTCCCGTATTTATTTCACTCACTCTGTATCCATCTCTCAATGAGTTTTTTTTTTTATCCTGGATCCCCTCACCTTCACTTTCATTTTGGCTCCACAGTAATGTACCTGTTTACCTATTGGGTGGTCTTGAGCTGGGCTAAACTTAAAGCCCCAGTTCCTGCAATCTAAGTGTAGAGTAGCTGCTAATCCGATTTCAGGAAACAGCCAAGCCCCCACCTCCCTACGCTCCAACCCCACCCACCACCACCAAAAACGGCCCCCTTTGCTCCCCCCTTCTCTTCAGAGAGGAAAGGAAATAACAGAAACATGAGTGACAGGGAAGGAGTTAGAGGGAAGAACAATTCAACTTGGGTTGGGTTTGATTATTATTTCAGTATTTTTGCAGCAGGGCGACAGAGGTGGGCTCATATCTATGTGTGTGTCCCTTTAATAAGGTGCGACAGTGAGGACATATTACCTGCTCACGGACTGGTCTCTCCTCCGAGTCCACTCTGCCCTCCCTGGTGCGTTGCCGAGGCCAAACATAAAGCAGTGTTTCATGGCGCTGGGGCTTATCTGGGCTCTGAAAGTATGTGAGACATGCCAGGAAACAAAGGAGCGTCTCTGCGCCAACTGCAGGGTGAGCATATCCCTTTCACGGGCCACACATCTCCCTGGCTTTACTTATTTGACAGGCTCACGGGGGATTTCAGAGGAGAACGTCCGCACCTGGACAGAGGCTGACCAGAATGGCACATGGTGGAACAACCTATTTGTTTGGTTCATAATGCTTTGAAGGAATTTCAAATTGCTCTATCAAACATATCTTAGTCCACTTAAATGGCAACTTAAATGGCCACTTAGAGGTTAAAAGTTAAGAAACAACATGCCGTAACCTGCTGTTATTGAATGATTCTTTCTTAGGGAATAAAAGAATTGAGTAACTTCGGGAATTTCTTTGATTAAAGCCAACCTGCAAAAAGCAGTGTGGCAAGCGTCTTATTTTCTAATAAAAAACAACAGCTATATGTTGCCAAAAAAACACATTCTACAAAGAAATGACGTACACATTTGTACTTTCCACTGCTGCCCAAGTCGTACAGAACGCAGGATGATTGGTCTGCAAGGAAAGATGTGGACCAGTGGGACAGTGCATGTTGGCTTACCCTGAGGAAAGCATGGCCTCAACTGGCCAAACATGAGCAGTACAAGCCACAGCACACACACCAACCATCCCCAACAAGGCCGGGTGGAACCTTATGATAAAACACCTTTACATGTCAAAGCAATGGAAAAAAGGGGATATCATCGCGTCAGACACTGGGAAGACGACGTCATATTACGGACATGAAGATATCTGCCGAAAACCCCCACAACGCACGTTCATACACACTCGCAGGGACGCGGCGGTGTTGGGACAGGGTCGTGTGTGACATGAGGGGATTGGTGTCACTGTGTCACACAGCTGATCCCTGGTGTACTGTCAGACCGCAGAGACCCTCGGGGGGGGGGGGGCCCTCCTTTACAGCTGACAATACAAGAGTCCATACGGCATCTGTCGTACCCACTGAGACACAAGCGTGTGTGCGTGTCTTTGTTTTACATGCATGCATGCTCTGTGGCCACATTTGTGCGAGCATTTTGTTGGGTACTTTTGACTTTGCCTACTGAACCATTTTGTTGCGATGCCCAATTTCATTGAAATGTTTTTTTTTTCCCCCCATTCAATCATCTGCTCCCCAACACACACCGTACACAGCTTTTTTTCTTCTCTCATCCTAACCTGCCAGCCACCTGCCATTGTGCGTCCCTGATTAGCCCCATTCTCCAGAGTTCTTCCTGTGTTTATTTGTCCCGTCTTTAACAGCAGGTCACTCTGGTTGCAGCCACTGATGACCTTGTTCCAGCGCTCCTGACACAGTGGGATTGCTCCATAAACGATA
This sequence comes from Pungitius pungitius, assembly GCF_949316345.1. Taxonomy (NCBI): domain Eukaryota; kingdom Metazoa; phylum Chordata; class Actinopteri; order Perciformes; family Gasterosteidae; genus Pungitius; species Pungitius pungitius. Next base: position 7,813,726 of record NC_084912.1, on the reverse strand, counting down.
GGTAAAGACGGAGTGTCTGGGAGTTAAAGGCCTCCACTTTCACAAACAAAGGTAAGTTAACAGTGACTTGGTTGTGATTGTAGTAGGGCTTCTGTTCTCTCGGTTTTCTCAGCCCATTTTAGGGGAGACTCAGGCTTTTATTGCCCGTTGCTCTAAAAATCAATAATTTGCTTTCTCTATACAGGCTACAGTGAGTATTGAGCACCAAAGAAGAAGAGAATGCATTTGTTTTGTCACTCGCTTGATTTTGCAGGATTTGTTTAGTATGACACCTGTGTTTTGTGCGTTCATGCAAAACTTTGGGAAATGGATTTGTGCTTGTATAGCGCTATTTTAGTCTTCCAAACATTCAAAGCACTTTTTTACACTACATGTCATTCGCCCATTCACCCCCATATCAGATTGTAACCAATTGGACTTAAGAATTCACGACACACTACTCACTCGATATCTACTGAATTACTTATACAATATTATCTTGCGTGTATTACTAACATGATTTAAATATTTAATTTCTAAATAACGTGGTCAATATCAGTCTGTTGCAAGACCCCATCAGGACATTCTGTATTAACTCTGATAATCCCTCAACTTTTCATGCAGCGCCATCATCAGGTTGAATTCCGAACTGCAAAACCTATTCCATGACATTCCCATTAGCATTAACTGAACTTTCTGTTTATTGTTAATAAGAAAGTTTTAACACGCTAAAATTAGGACGGTTAACTTCATAACTGCAAAACGCTGACATGTTGGCACAGTCACTGTTTACATTTACAACATTTACCATGATGTTAGAATTCCTACAGCTGAGCAGGAAAAGTCCTGTTTGAAATAATCGGATTTGCCATGTAACTTTTATAATAGGATATAGTAATAAATGGCAAAATGTTATGTGATTACATTTTTTTTAAATCAGCAACATAATTTGAAAGCTTCAAACAATGACCAAAAAGGCTAACCACTGATTTGTTTCACCACTTTGTCTTCACCAGAGCGCCTAAAGTGCTGATCCAACACTTCTATACCTGCAGTGAGGAGAAGCCTCTTGAGGAGGCACCAAGGAGCTGGGTCCACTCCCTGGGTAGACACAGACAGAATACTCCAGATTAACTAGTTTTCCTAATGTCTCCTCTCTGGCCAAGTGTCTTTCAGAGGGCTGAGAGGCAAACAGGCCCCGGTGAAAGACTCACTCTCCATTAGTGGAGGTAAACGGCTCTTCTGTGAGCAACCGGCTAAAGCGAGGCGGGATAAAAGGCCTCTCACCACACACTTCTTCAGGCAGATTAGAGAGGTGACTCTTGTCTCGAGGATGTTAATGTTTATACGCGCACAGGGGAGCACTCTACCGTAGGAACCTCAGCGGTCTCACTGCTACGTTTATCGCCAGGAATTCACAAGGTTCTGTTTCGTCAGCAATGACACAGCTAATGAACATGCATTTCATTCTACGTTCAATCATCCTGCATTAAGCCGTTTTTGTTTGCATACCTTGAACTGCAATTGTATTATAACATTGTATCATTATATTCAATGTTGAGGAAATTGGATTAGAATAATTGTAAGTACACCATGGAGCTCTGTTACGTGTTTAGGTGCTGCAACTATTATTCTATTATTATTCTTGAATAAAATGATAATAGCAGAATTTCAGAAAACTTAAAAAAATAGAAGGTATGAAAGTAAAGATGGTTTCAATAATTATGTAGTAGATGGGGGGGGAAAAAGCTGCGCCTCATGGCAGGCTCGTTGCTTCCTTGCCAGCTACAAGCGGCTGATTGCATTTCACCCGAGAAGTAAATACTACATGCTCAGTTACCAGGTGAAATCAAGCAGGCAGATGTGTCGGCAGCCTCAGTAGACACTCGCTGGACCCTGCCTGCGTCTGCCGGTGACACAGACGTTCTAGCCAAGTCAGCTGCTGCTGATCCATGTTGCTGAGCAGGTATAGGTGTGTATGTGTCTGAGAGAGAGAGAGAGAGAGAGAGAGAGAGAGAGAGAGAGATGGAAAGAAAAAACAAACATTAGTAACAACAAATTTTGTTTACTTTTCAAGAAAATAGAGACGTAAGGCTAAAAGATTTCTTAAAGCAATACGATAACTTCAGCTTTCTACTGACACGCTGCAGCCTCCATCCGGCCTGTTTCTGGTGAACAGTGTGGAAAGCAAGAGAGCAGCAGAGCTATGTTTGCCGGGGAAGGGGTGAGAACACAATAACCCTCCTTCCAAGGGTCTGTAACCAAACACTCTAATAAAGTCCCTGCCTGCAAATAAAGAGCCACTGCGCAGCTCGACTTACAACAACAGGGACGGCATTATACAACAAGGTGCCCCTCCACGGAGTCCTCGAGAGGGACAAGCACGGCACAATGTCAAATATTGATGACCCCATTACACCCTGGATTCTTTTCATTGGCAGCGCATCTCCTGGTGCTATGGTCTTGTGTATCTTTTGAGTTTCTTAGCAGGCAGTTTCGTTTGAGCGATTCAGCTTGTTCACTGACAAAGAGTCAGAACGATAACGCCATCATATTTCACCGACCTATTGGACGTTGTGATATGAAGATAAGACAACTTAAATATAATGTTTACAATGTGTATTGTTGTGTTTTAAATGATTAACCATTTCTTTTAAATCATCAAAATATCAGATTGTTTGATCTCTTTTCCAATGATATGTTGGCCAAGACTGGAGTGATGGAGTATGTTTAAACGAGCAGTTGATCATTAACATAAAAACCAACCAGCGACCACTCTTAATGGTCGACCAGAGACTGGAGCAGATATAATTAAATAATACCAACACAAACCAAATGGATCAAATATTAAGCACACTAAAAATGTAACAATGTCATATTGACTGGACTTTCGCTGTAAACACTTTGTCTTTATTGTGTCAATAGTTCCATCCAGCTAAAGAAGGAGCCTCTCTTTGCGGATTTCAGGCCTCCCCGTTGTTTGAGGTTGTGACCCCTCTTTTTAGTTTTCCCGGGGCTTCTGGGTTAATGAAGTAACAACAAACTGGGCCTGCGGCTAATTTGGAGTGGCACTTCCTGGCCCCACCTGTCTGCACCGAGACGTATTTCATTTTCTCTTATCTCTGCCTCGGTCATGTGGCTTTCCGCATGGACGCCCATGTCTCCCCCAGTTGCACGGCTAATGGAAACTTCGTTAATGTCATTAATCTGCAGACCAGGACATGAACCAAACACGTTTAACCTTTCTGGGCATGCCCGTGCCACCGTAGCTGTAGTGACTGTCCACACGCTGTTGGACTTGTGGCTCGCTGTGACGTGTAATAATATGCGATTCCTCCTCCCCGCATGAATTGAAGCCACTATAAAGCTGAGCTGCTGGAACACGGGACTAGAATCCAACAGCAAGATTCATAAATAAATGTACATTCGGTCATTTTCTTTTTATTTGTCGGCTGGTACTAGAGTTTCATCAGGATAAGTACTCGATAACGAATGCGTTCTGATTTCCCGCATCACTCCATTTTCACTAAATATCTCTCTTTCCTAATCAGCCTCACTTGACTGAACGGGTGTTTATAGATGACAGCACTCTCACTTCCACCATGCACATTTAAACAATGGTAACGTCAAAAGACTACTTAATGACTAATCAGGTGGCTGTGATTCATGCCTCATTCAAAGCCCCTTATTCACACATTCCACCGGCTCCATCAATGGACACTCCCAGCCCCACATGTCATATACTTTCATTCATAAAGAAGAAAACAACGAGAGGGGGGAGAGGGCTTGGAGGAGAAGAAGAAAAAAAAAAGGACTCTCTCTTGTAGGATGGGTAACCCAGGGGACATTTTCTTTTGTGTGGCGCTCAGCTTATGGGGCCAAATGCCAGCAGGCTTACCTCCACACTGTCTGTCTGTGTGTGTCCCCCTTTCCTTTGCACACAGTAATTAGGAGGATCTTAATGGAGAGGGGGTTTATTAGTGTCTGAGGAAGGCTTTAAACGTCACTTTAATTAAGGGGGATTCGGCAGACAGCTTGTGTGGCGATGTCACCCATTTTATAAAATCCTTGTTTGGGCACAACAGAAAAATAGAAGTGGGTCTTTAAAAGGAAAGGGAAAAAAAGCGTTCCAGAGGAAGGGTCGTCTAGACCCGCGGTCAGCGACAGAATAGATAGTCTGACCCTGGCTGAGCGATGACGACGGTCATTATCTGTCAAGAAATTCCAAATGTGTGCATACGGGGAGAAAACCAACCGGCCTTCAAGTAGAAAAAAAAAGCTGCCAAACAAGCCGCGTGTCCCTCTGGAACTGTTGAAAGATAACCTCACTGCTAAAAGTTAGGGGATATGGGGCGGGGGTGGGGGGGGGGATTAATTTATTCTTAGCATATCCTATGGCTGTTCATGCAGGATATAAAATCCTAGATTATTTCCTGCTTGGTTAACCCGCATCCGGCCAGTCGCTCTCACAAAGGCATTCTAATGTTGCCATTAGTTATGCTCCTCTGGTGGCCAAAAGATTGATCCCACAGACTTGGAATGTAATAAATGTGTACATGAATGGCAGAGGGAGATAACACGTTCGCACCAGACAGTGAGAGTGCTGCAACACGATTGAAAGGGGGTGATTAATGAGGCCATATTTGTAAATAACCTCAACACTAAATTCAGCATTCAATTCTTCAATAGTAGTTAATTTATCTTGACCTTTTTCTTTTTATCGTAATTTTATTATCAAGCTACAATAGCCACTGAGAACTTGAATTAGTTTTTAAAAAAACACACACACACACACACACGTGTCAGGTGTGTTGTCAATTATTAAGTACCTCAATAAAGATTTGTCAGATGTCAGTTGAAAAAAGAGAAAATTAGGAGTAAGCTTTTCAGTAAAAAAAAAAAAACAGGAAAACAACAGAAAAGATCAAATGTACTCACTCATAAAAGCTGGTGTTGCCACAAACATCACGGCGCCATAAAAGTCTTCCACAATAACTGCAGCTGCCTGCAGAGGGGATCTGATAATGGGCCCGAGGGGAAGCGACAGCGTGCTTAGGGACCTGGGATTGTCTGGAAGACGGATAAGAAGACACAGGAGCAGGTTATCAGCGAGTTTATGAGGTGTCACTCCGCTCAAACCCTCACCTGTTCTGCAGGACATTCACAAGCAGGCAGGCTGTTAATCATGTAGGGATCTGGCTCTTATGTATTATATCAAATGTAAATGTATTTTACAACCTTTGGAACTAGTTCTCATAGACTACAGACTAATAATTTATTTTGACGTAATTAACGCGTTTCTAAAGAGAACAACTGACTATGGTACGATACATCATTGACATAACTTCAAGACTTACTATAACACCAAGATTCCCACTGTAAAGCCATGTGACATTCTCTTCAAGAAAAAGCCTCATGTCTAACACGGAGGAAAATTGACGCTGTGCTTGAAAACACATGAAAACATCTCAGAGCAGGCTCCTGGGGCTCACAGGAAATACAGTGTAACGCTGTTAGAGGAGGACATTGTCAAACTTACATGCCTAGATGTTGTACTTGTTACTTTGAGGTTCAGGCTGGATTATCTAAGTGTCACAATTACCTAATAAGCATCAACCATTCAACAAAGCAGTGATTTTTCTCAAAACCTCTTTCTTAAAATCTTTCATATGTTCTTATGCAATGTTTCTTAAAAGATTTTCATACAAAGCAATGGATTTTTTTTAGAATGAATTTGCTTCATGACAATAATAATAATGATAATAACAATACTACTGTGCAGTGAGAGGGCATCTTGACTGGCTGAGATAAATGGCAGCTGACCTGGGTGTACATGGAGCTGATGTGCCTTGTGGCACCACTGGACAGGTACTCTAAAAACACTTCCTGTGTAGGGGGGGGGGGGGGGGGGGGCAGTGAGAACGCCTCCCCTAAGGCCTCGCTGAGAGAAAGTCACAACACAAAGCTTTTTGTAGCCAATAGATAGAACAGCCGAGACCGCAACCTCTTATCCTTATCACTTATGAATGCTATTTTCTACTTGTTTGCTTTATTTTAAAAATACACCGACTGCCTCATTCACTTATGTAATCACACAGAATGAATGAGATTGAGTTGGAAAGGAGAAATTGCATTTTCCAAAATGAAATCCCTCTAAATTAAAAGATCTTTTCCAATGACTTCATCCATACATGATAACAATCACCACATCATGAATAATAAGCATAGACTTTGTTATCATCTTTAAGCAGCTTTCCACTGTACACTAATGTATAGGAAATGTATGCTTACTGAAATGTTTAATTGCTAAATTTTTCTAAAAACTTTTGTCATACCACTCGCAGCATTTTGATGTTTAGTTTTACATGGAAAAACACAGTTTCACGACATGCTTCAATGTGCACACGACAAAGCCACTAAAATGGAGAAGTATGTTCCCTCTCCATCACAAAAAAAGAAATAAACAGCCCAACTGTAGACTGCTTGGGTACGTTCACCAGATTTTTTATCATTATGCTTTCACCCACATAAATGATCAAAACAAATGACACTCTCTGCGCAAAGAAGAAACGGAGCCCACAAAAGGGAGTTTGACAGCCATTTCCACAACAGATGTTTTTACAGAGGGGTGTCTTCTCTCCGCTGAGCAGTCTCACACATGAGAGACCCCCAAAAGCTTCAGAGAAACGTCCAGAAAACCAACATGTAAATTTGTAACTGCCATGTCTCCGACGAGCAGGCCCGCGCCAAATTTGTCTCTTTAGGAATAAAAAAAAACAAAAAAACAACAACAACAAGAGACCGCTACAAAAGGGACGCCCAGACACGAGGAATAGAGGAACGGGCGGAGGAACAGAAATAGAACCACGACATCTGAAAAAGACAACAGACAACATCGTTATGTGTTATCATGAAAAGATAAGTCCCTATTGATCCGGGTCGTGGGCAAAGGCTGCACTATTGACAGGAAGACGGAATACGTCGCAGGGGCAATATTTCACACATTCGGCCTGTTCACTCAATCACTGTGAGAGGGTGTTTTTCCAGGGCTGTATATAATAACACATGTGCTCTTTATTTCCTTCAGATCAATGGTAATGCGAGGGAGGCCACACAAGATGGATGCCACGGGCAGGTTAACCTATCGACTGCTGAACAGAGACACGCGGACCAACACAAGGGAGACCGACCCATTTCCTGAGAGGAGCCGAAGCCGGCAGCCATCTGTTGTGCCTCGTGACGCCTAACAAAACTTTTGTTACCGCAAACCGGCGAGTAAAACATCAAACATTGTTCACCGTGCACTTTTAGAGACATATACATCAAAATATATATTTCTCTATTTCTTTCTGGATTCAATATGAAATAGTTCAATTTGGTGTGAGACAATTGATGCAGGCCTCATGGTCCACACGTCCTGTCCAAGGCTCCTGAAAAGTTGGAGTGGAGGGGAAAGGGGGCAGTGGACGTCCCGGAGGCGGACGGGAGGACACGGGACACCAGGACAACCAGCCAGCTCATCTCATGCACCGGGGGCCCATTCAAATCACTCAAATCAACCTGCAGCTCTTTGTACATTTTCAACAATAAAAAAAAAGCAATACGGATCAAATTTTATTATCAACATCCGAACTTTGACTTTACAAATCCTGTATTAACTGTGGTGAGCTAATGTAGACAATGACGCCTTGGATCACACCTTCAAGACCAAGCAGAGAGGTGAAATGATGAAGTCTTAGATTGGATTTGGAGGTGAGTTATAATTGTTAAAGAGGCCTTATATTGTAAAAGTTTCAATTAATTAAACTGTAATGTGCTTGAATTCACTCTGTAAATGCACCCTTTGTAACGCTTTAGAAAGAAATGTTAAGTGTTTAACATTTTTAACAAATTCTCTCTCCAAATTATGTGCAGATCCCATCACAGGTGATTCAACTGAAAGGATCAGATAATTTTGTGCCTTTCTATTGTGGATGCAATGCTCCACATTCAGTAAGAAAATACAATTAAATCTAAATATGAAGCCACTCTGGCTGAACTGCAAGTGGAACGCTAATAGAATAATACTGCTTCGACAGACAGCTCCCAGGATTATTGTCTAAAGTTGGGTAAAGGGTAATTAATTTGGCAGGAAATCATTCAGTGTTTTGGTGACTCTGATGAGAATTGTGATCTTTTTTTTTTCTCTCTTTCTCGCTCAGACATCCCCGACGCCAACCCCCAGCCCCCATTGTCTGTGTGAAAATGGAAATCTGTGCCACCAGTACAATATCCACATTATGTGCCCTGCCTCCACATTGTTGCATGACATGCTTGATTGTACCCCGGCATATAGGAACGGAAATGTGTAAACATACCATTAGCACATATTACGGTTTGTCCTCCTCTAACTTATTAATGTGCAATGTATGACTTTGTACGCTTTTTTAAATGAATTCTTCCATGTTTGAATCAAACACCTCTTAGACATTTTGTGAAGCAGCTGAAAATCAGAAGGAAAAGCATTCATTTGCTAATTCGTTTGTGCTTTGGACAAAATATGCTCATTTCAAAATAAGGGTTAACACATTTTATAAGAATATATTTATAAATGTTTTACCCTCACATTGATTCATACAATAATCACAAAGCTTTTCTGTCAAAAACGTTTTAACTCAACCCTGCTAGACATTGTTTGTGCCTCCCTGAAATGCAATTGCTATTATTAACATTGCTTGAGGCTAAAGGTCCAATACATGCCTTGCTATAATTGAAGGTTTATGACATTTGTATACAATGTTTTGACGTATTGCGCGTGTTTATGTTATACAATGATTATACAGCCGAATGCCTGGCCGTCTCTCAGACTTATTGTTTCATGTAATACAGTTAAAAGGGTTTGGGACCAAAACAAATGGCCCAAAAGAAGAGTTTTTCTAAATGAAGCTAAATTCACCTCAGAACCCCCCTATTTTCATTGAGAATTAAAATTTCACAAAGCCATGAACTGCTTAACCACAGCGTGCACAAAGACGTGGAGCCTCTGCTCCAAAAGACATTGAAAAGTACCAAACATCAACGACTGTTGCGATCCGAATTGTTGCTCCCTGATCGGATCAATCGGCAAAATCAACCACCTACTTCCACAGAAACACGAGATCCTGGCACAAAACCAAAGTCACGCTCCAGAATGTTATTGGTGAGCTCCACACGCAGCCCGTGTGCTTTGACCTCTTTTGAAAACCTCAGTAAGAGTCTTTCACCCCCGAGAGATGCCGTGAGCTGATATTCACAGCAGAGCTCTAGAGTTCTGTTTCTGCTGGAAGAAGTCCAGGGCAAACCATCTCTGAGGGACGTGCTTGAGCACCTGCTGTCACCAATAACTCAATGCTGCCACCTTCTGTTTGGGGAACCTTTCAAAAGAAGAAGGAAAAAGAGAAAAGAGCTCTGTTCCAGCTTCAGTGGGTCTGTCAGCACAAGTTCATATTTACCACTGAACTCTGCATTTGCGGAGATGAAAAACATGATTAAACAGGAACCAGGGTGGCCCTTGGATCATTAACTATTGATTTGGGCTAAATTTGACAGTGTAGTCAAGAATTGGCTCTGGATACGAAAAGTGTAAGCGAATACTGCCTGAAGCGCCGGTATGTGTTGTGTGGGGTCTGCAGGGAAAACCCCAGAAGCTCTCCTGAGCTGCAGATTCAGCGCGCTCTCCTCGGATACCTCAGCTGTCTAGCCATGAGCTCAGAGTTGAAACAGAGTTCAGCCAAGTTGAGAATTGTTCTCGCTCGTTTTATCCGCCCCGTGTACCATATTTCCCCCGTGAAATACTACAGCCCGCCGAGAGATACTGCCAAGGGAGTAGGGAGACAATTGAATTGGCATTAATGATTCACAGCTACATATCTGCTATAATACCAACACAGGCCGAGGTAACCGAGAGCAGGATCTGATGACATCATTGATGTTGCCTCAGATAACACCTTGATCATCAACTATGTATGGATCTGGTAAAAGATATGAGATAATGTCCGAGTGAGAGTACAATGTTTACTGGCCCAATGTAGGCTCGAGTGATGTTCAGACAGGAAGGCTCACAGAAAGCTTCCCTCTTTATTGAGGGAAGAATCTAGCTCAAACATGTTGGCCACAACAGCCTTAATTTGATGACAGCTGAAATACATTAAGAAGATTTTAATGTTCTACAAAAGTTGTTTTTTTAACCTTGAACAGCTGTTGGTCGTATTAGAGCTACATGTGTTTCTCATGCAGCATTGAACTGCCGTAAAAATGTATTGTGGCGCTTTTTTACTATTTGTCTTTTCATGTTATAATATATCCACATTACATTACATTATAAAGGCAAAGAGAAAATGGCTTTCAAGCTACTAACCGTGGTCGTGATGGCTCACAGACTTCTTTAAATTGAATTTAGAAGAGCATTTAATAATTACTTTATTTTTCAATTAATCTGATATTAATATATAGCATTTTTCATTAGTAACAAATTAGTTGATTGTTTTTTACATTTTTGTCAATTTTTGGACCAATCAATGATTCAAAGACCTATTTTAACATATTGCTCCAAAACCAAACGTGATTCAGTTTGAAATGATTTAAAACACATAACGGAACATCCTTACTTGGAGAACAAGCAATGTCTGGGCATTTTTTCTAGAAACGGAATTAAATTATTGGTCAGTACCAAAATTATTCATCAGCAAATTCAAAAAGTTCTTCTGGATTATGCTTCAATTGTGAATAAATCTTGCAGGAATCATACAGGTATTTGACCAGTTAGATTAGTGGGTAATGAAATTAATAGACTAGTGATTGAATGATTAAAATCCGTCATTATAAATCCGTCAGTGTTTAATCTCAGCTGAACCGGTGTAGGCTTATGGCTCTTTTTAAGTATGCACGCCCTCCTTGTAGGGCTCAGCGAAGCTTTTTTTCCGATCCGCGTCAAACATTTAGAGCCGTTCTGCACACATGGCTACTAGACAGTCACAACATCACATCTGCATGCAGCCACGCTGCGTACGATCAGCGGAAATGACGTACCAATGTTTTGAATCGCGCTAACAAGTAGCACGGATACCACTGTACGTCCCTAAATACAGTGGGGGAAAACACCTCGCTTCATGTCCCCATAACACCTGCCGCCGTAAGTTTTGACCCAGGTTTTTTAAGCCAAGTCAAAGTTGTTGTGACGCATTGACGGAGATGGTTTTGGCATGACGCGTTAGCTAGCCAGCAGCCGCTGTTTGCTAACGGAAACCCACGCTAGTGCTAACATTAGCTAGCTAACAACCTAAAAAACCGTTACGCTAGCTAGCTCTTACTGCTAGTTGATCAATAACCTTCCTAATGTTAGGCAACAACACTACCGGCAGAAAGGATATCATATTAGCGGCACGTGGCGCGAAAAGTGCTATTTTAATAACCAGATAGCGTCAACATTAAGTACAGTGCAGCTGTTGTGACGTTACCTTAATATCAATTAACTTCCTTTACGCCCTCGTCGAGTTTTATGTTTGTATCTGTACAAACTGCCGGACCTGAATGTTTGCAGAAAAGAAATCTACTAACTGTGAGAAGTTGATGTAACTTCAGGTCGTAAAAGTCTCTCCCACCGCGTCAGCGTGAGACGCCGCAGCACGTTTTTTTTTTTTTTTTTTTTACCAGCGAGCTTTCGTAACGAGCACTTTTGTAACATTTCCACGTTGGGTCTGAACCCGATGAGGTCATTTAGGTCACGGCATTCGGTAGATGTCAACTACCGTAAGTCCAACGCTTAGACGCCGCGTTTTTCCTCTCCACAGCACAGCAGGAGAACGCCATGGACCTCCACAAGATCATCCACAGCGCGCTGCAGGACTTCATCCAGGCTTACATTCCGGATGCCGATCTCAGGTCAGTGATTCCTCACCATTTAGCATCGTTGCATATGGATTCCAGTTCGCTCTTTTTTGTAAAGTAACCTTATTCTTTCTTCTTTTTTTTACAACTCAATGCAGCACCCTGGACGATGTTCTTCTGTCTTACATCACCGGAGTCCTGGAGGATCTCGGCTCTCAGCACAGTGTGGAGGAGAACTTTGACGTTGAGGTCTTTGCCGAGATGTTGGAAGCTTACATACCTGGATTTGCAGAAATTGATAGGTAAACATACACAAAAAAACAAATTTCATCTGTTCTGATTGTACAGTAATTTGTTGTTATCACAAAAAAACAACTTCATTTTCCAGCGTCAAGGTCTGTGAGATGATGTTCAATCTGGCATCCAAACTAGCCAGCGCCCGGACCTCAGGTAGTAATGAATTATCTCTAACACATGCACACTGTGTCACTCTAGCTATTTCCACAAGGTTTCTTTTTAATGATACCAAAAGCATATTTTAGTACTTTAGTACTTTATTGGGCTGTGCTGCCCATTTTCCATGTAGATCATCGCGTTAAATAGGTATATATAATGTATGTATAGGACCCTGTGCTGATATGCTTCCTTATGAACTGTTGAAGAAACTGTTGAGCCCAAGGCGAGGACGGAAGGGAATGCCCTGAAACTCACCACCCAGCCCTGCGAACCGCCACCAGGGAAAACGCAGTGCCTTAAAACACAATCAGAGGGCGCCACTGCCAAGGTAATCGTTTCAGCCTACAGCAGCACTTAAACGCCCTTTCTTTAAGTATTTTAATTACCACGATTGAATGAATTCAGGTCATGTGTCATTTCTGCGACAGCCGTAGTTCAGATTAATCAAAGTGCGAGCTAATTACGAGCGTGCATGTGTCCAGCTACCAGTGTCCGAGTGGGAGTCCCAGGAGCAGCACCTGCTAGAGATGTTTCCCAAGTGTGGTCTGTCTGAGGCTCGCAGCGCCCTGTCCATCGCCAAAGGAGACATGGGGGAGGCCGTGCGCCTTATCATCGAGGGCGACGTCCAACTCAGCCCGTCTCCCCACAACGTGGGTCTAACTGCTGCACACAAATGATCTGTGTGTGTGTGTGCGTTACAGTCTGATTTGATGGTGTCCTGTGCCTTCAGGTGAACCAGGAGAAGAGTCTTTCCTCGCGAGCAGACAAGAACCTTAAAGAGAGCATCCTTGAGAAGTGAGTGGGATTGCTTTTGGTCCTGGTAAAGCACAGCTGGCCTCACTTTGTTGTTTCCACATGAATGACTATTGTTGTTTCCATAGGTACATGCTGGTAGATAGGGAGGAGGACAAGAAAACCCACCGGCCTGTCGCCCCCAAAGATGTGAGCTATACTCTCTCAATTCACCATGTAAATACTATCATGCACGATATGTACATTCTATGTGTTTCATGCAATACAACTTGGATTCTGGTGTGGTTTTTACAGCCTCCAAAGAAGCTTGTTCGGTACCACGGTAACCAGGTGGTAACCACAAAAGGAGAGCGATATCAGCTGGTGAAGAAAGAGGAAGCAGAGGACCTGAAAAAGACGTATGTCAACCTCAAGCCTGCACGAAAGTATAGATTCCATTGATGACACTCGTTGTGAGAGCAGAAACTGAAAATATGGTTTACACTTTTATTTTATTTATTAAGGCCTAAATGGTTCTTTTTTCCTAGTTAAGGAACATATTTTTAAGTGTCAGTGGCTTATTTGTTATAACCATCTCATGCCTTGGTTAAATCATTGGATTAGGTTTGGTTCACTTTACAGCTTTCAACATTTAGTGATGTTTTAGTGAGGTGGTTGAAGCCTTGTTTCTGTAACAGCCTCTTTTTGCCATCTCAGCGTGTCCGTTGTTCATCGGGTTGGGTTTACGTCATACGTTATATATTCCTTTTAATATCCCAACAGACAATATCTTCCTAATCATGAAGAGAATTTCATCATAATCATGACGATGTGCAGATGAATCAATGGTCTTTCTGTTAATCTCGTGGTGCGGTAGATTCTTCTGGCGTTTTATATTATACATTTTTCTTGAATTTTTAAAATGGAAAACCACTTTATCTAAATGAAACATAACTGACGTGGCACAAAATCATCCAGAATTGAGATTTGTTTGCCTGTGGCTAACCATCAATTAATTAGTAAAAGATTTTGTTCAGCACAACAAATGAAGTTCTCAAGAATACGTACCATTAAAGCACTCCATTTCTTGCCGTGATAAATTGGATAACTGGTTGACTCATAAAAGTTGAGCAAAAATGCTGCAGTTGAACTTGATTTTCAAGTTCATTCCCACAGCGTTCTCTTTATTTTTGATATAGATGTTTAGATTTACAAAGTCTCTGATCATGTATTTATTGTGAAGAGGTGCTTTCAGGGCCTCTATGTATAAAAGTGTTACCAAAGTGGTCCTATATCATGTTCTTGTTCATCTCACTACTGTTTTGAATTTTGCTTTGCTTGTAGTTGTGGAATCTATTACAATTGGATTCTTATTTGTTGTATATTATGATGAAGGTGTTTTTTTCCAACAAATATATACTGTGGTTTAGAAGTGTTTCCCTTTGCATACATCTTTAAAAACTATAAGCAATTGTTTTGGATGGCGAAAAGTTTTTTTTGTTTTTCAACTGTTGAAGAGATATTACTAACTATTATCAATGTCGTTAATTACCAGGTGAAGCTGTTTAGTTTTAACCCTGTGCTTTGAGAAACCGCTGATGCACAATTTGTAGTAAACACTCATTTTTGTAGATCTTTCATGTTGGATTCTTTGAATTTTTCACTCATGTTATGAAAGATGCTATTTTTTTTTTTTTTTAAAGCACAAAATATTTGATTCCAAACCTTGATTATGAAGAAAGAAAAAAAAATCACAGCTTGGCAAACAAACTTTAATCAGAGGATAAAGGAGAGCATGTACTGTTCGTTTAAAACAAAAACCAGGAATCCATCAGTTAAAACACACACGCCTCTATTTCTATGAACCCTCGATAATCGCACCGTTTAAAGCTGTTTAAGGCCAGAGTGAAAAACATTTAGACCATACAATTTAAATCAAGTCAATAAAACATTTAAGTGCCATGCCATTGTTAAGCGAGGCACAAACGTGCCGTAAACGGAGCTAACCTGGCAATGGAGGAGGGGGAAGAAACAGCCGTCTTATACCAGAAGTCTTTCTACAGAGGAATTGTCTGTTCCATCATGGTCTAGAGAAGTACAAACATGATGTCAACAATTTAAAAGTTCAACCCTAATAACAAACCCTGAAGGAAAAATAAAAGCTTGGATATTCCTATACCAATTCATCTGATGACACATGCAAACTCAGCCTTCTGGGTATGGAGGTACCCGCCATATGTTTAGTACACATCGGTTTGGCACATACAGCACATGTGAAATCATCTTGCCCTTTTGTTTAATGTACATCTTTACAACCGTTCTGAAATACACTGACACCACCACGTTCTTCAGATCGTGGCTGCATGCAAGTGAAAATAACTGCGCCTCTGAGGAGTTTTGATCAAAACACCAAGTACAAGGTTTCCATCTGGCATTTAACTTTTGTAGCCATTGAAGCGTTAAATTATCTATGATTTGCTGCCTTCCAGCACATTAAAAAGTTGTATTTTATGTACACCATTATACAACTTGACCACTAGATGGTGCATTGAGTTGCAATGGTACATCAACAGCATCCCAGCCGTTCAGTGATTTAACCTAAATCTATATTTTACAAACCACCAGTTATTTCTCTTTTCAGTTTCCCAAAGCACTTTCTCTCTGTTTTTGTTACTTTACCTTGACTGTGGTTGTAACTGAGATGGCAGAATGTAAGGCATTATCACCGCCCCCCTTGCCTATTACTGGTGAACAAAATAGCACATTCAGTAAAAAAAAATCAAATAAGCAAGAACATAAATAAACACAAAGCAGCAACACTCAGTTAAACGATGAAGCTGCAAGTAGTCACATTTTCCTTCAGCTGTATATGAGCAGCCATTCATATTTTGATCATATTATGCTGCAGATTTTAAATAATTTGATACCGGGCCTGTACTTTGCTCTTTGCAACAGAGCATTGATCACTCCCTCGAACCATTGCAGATAGTCCTGAAGATGATGCAGATGACGTGGATAGATATATTGGAGACACTTGAAAGTCCGGTCGTCTTTAGAGGTCTGCGCCGCCTCCGTTTTAAAGCAGTCTTTGTGATGAAGGCGGAGAATACATTATGATCACTCAGTAATCAACACACAGCTGTGTTGGAGAGATCTTCTGTATGTAACCGATGTGTCCTGTATATGTAATACCCTTCAACTCCTCCGTTAGTGGTCAAAATTCCAAAGAGGTACCAATCTCCGACTGCTGGGTGAGCAAATGCACCCACATACCTATTAGCTTGAATTATGTAGAGAAAACTCTTAATTCACATAAATACACCTGGACTAAAGCCAAATCAGGCCTTTTCTTCTCAAAGACAAGAAAAAGAAAAAAAAAAACCTTCTTCAAGCAGAGAGCCGGGACGTTTCTTCCCCGATTGTTGCGTTTTTGCAACGACCACGAAGCAGAACGGTGTCGACGTGTGACGCGGCGCTCCGACATCAGAGCGTGCATCAAGAGTCTGAAAGGTGAGGCTTTAACTGAGATCCTGCTCATATCGCCCCCTGATCATGGTCTTCAGTAAAGGTCCGACCTACAGGAACACAAAAGGACTCTTCGGTTACTTCACAGCCACAAGTCACGTCCCATCGTTTTTACCCGCTGTCCCAGATTGCTTTGATCTTCGTACTAAATCAGGTACGCCATAAATATTCCCGGTAATTGGGTTGCTGGAAGGGTCAGCATGCTCCGGGGATTCCATGTAACAGGTGACCTAAATGTCGATGTGATTTAGTATAGTAGGAAGCGTCCGTGGGACTTGTGTAACTGAGGAGAGGAACGGATTTGCATCGTGTATGGCGAATACGAAGAGTAAGTGTGTTTACCTCATGTGGGTTTCCAAGGGCTTCTCCCAGCATTTTCTCAATATTTCTCATGATGGCCACCTTTTGATGAGCTCGCAGCGGGTACTCTATCTTCTTGGGTGTGGACGCGCCCTGATCGAAAACAGAGTCTTAACAGGTTAGTGAACATGAAGTAACAGGGTGAGGCGACGCTAATGAATGAATTAAAATAACGGCTGTGAAGACCCGAGCGTGCGTACTTTGTACCAGAAGTTTACGGTGATGGTCACTCCACCGTTTAGCAGCGATTCAATGTGGTGCCACCTGAGGAGAAGAGAGAAATATCAGTCAAAGCACTTTGTCTTACCAGTTAAAAGTGGTTTACGCAGTAATACCAATGCCCGGTACTAACTGTAAATTAGTGGATTTGACGCATTCAATTAATAACAAAAATACCTTCAAATAGCATGTTGATCAGTCAAATCAAAGAACATCTGAGTGAAATGCACCCTAGAAGGTCTATGCCCTGGAGATAATCCTGTTCTACGCAAGTAATGCCAAACAGAAGAACCTCTTACCAATACATGGGGATGTAGAGCACGTCTCCTGGGCCCACAACAGCCTCATAACCAACAATATTTTTAAAATTGGGAAATTTCTCGTAATCAGGGTTATCAAAATCAACCTGTAAATGAAAAGAAACAAAAGAATTCGTTACAAAACGTGAACAAACTGAACCTCGTAGCTGCAGCTTTTTGAAACGTAAAAGGCATTAAATTCCTTCCTTCGTTTGTTTGTTTTAAATTAAGTAATCTAATTCAGACTAAGGTGGAAGTTTTTATATCTGTCCTCATTTCAGATAATCTTAATCCATTATTCAAAATACATGTATTTGTAGTTACTGCAAGGAACCTCTATTTTGTGTTAATTTTGGACTTAATAGAAGCACCATTGACTATGTTCAATCATAGTCACTTAACAGTCATTTGGAATGTGTGGACATCACTGTATACTGTCTGTTAAACCCTTACTTGGCTCTGTCTGTCACAGGGGTGGTGCACAGGATATGGATAGAGACACTCAAACTGGTCTGGAGGAAAGAGGATGCACCTCTTATGGCCTTTAATCTGTGCAAAGAAGTTCTGCTGCTCGTCGTAATGTGCCGGTGTCACATTGCCTGTGGCGACAGAAAATGATCGACGTTACACGGCAGGAGCTTTAAAAACGGCATCCCTTTCCCAGTGGATGACTTCAGGAGGAGCCCTTACCCTCCATTCCTATCAACAGCAGGTTGGATGTCAGCTGTCCCCAGTTCCTCTTGGCTTGCTGCTTGTTGATCCAGTTCCAGTTGAAACCGAGGAAGTCGACAACGATCTTCTTCCCTACCGTGTCATTTAGGGTCTGCTGCAGATACACCCTTGAAATGCATGAGAAAAGAGTCCCGGCAAAATGTGTGAGCACCCTTGTTTTCCTCCCCAAGACCGGAACACATTTCTCGATGCAGCTCATTTTGGCTTTGAATGTTTCTTCAAGGTTAGAACATTGTTTACACTGTATTTCTATTTCAGGAGGCTTATAACTGCTCCACCCCAGGAGGAACGTTATGACGCTGACAGCAGAATCCATAGAGATTAAGAGAGTGAATCAAACAGGGACTTCACTTTGTGTGTGTGTGTGTGTGAAGTCAATTCAGGTCATAGTAATATGGCTCTCTCCTTATGCTGCGTATGTGCTTAGTCACCCGTAACTGTTGTTTGGACTGAGCCCAGACGGAGCTATGAACATAGCTCGCATTACATTCCTGTTCCAAATCAAATGTCCCTATAAATACTTCTTACCTCTCCTCTCCGCCCATTTCCTGCGTTATATGCATTTTATCCACAAATTCGGAGAATTTCATTTCCATTCGTTTAGACTTGGGGACAAAGTTCTCAAAATTGGCCATTTTTTTCTCGTCATAGTAGAGGAACTTGTGGTTTTCTGCAGTGTAAACAGAAAAGTCTCCATTCCCAATGTTCTCCTGGAGGTATGCAATGTCCCATTTAAGAGCTGGATACACAAGGCTTGTGTCTGTTAAAACCACTGGTTGCTGAAAACAGACAAAGAACATTGTAAGGCATATTACAGAAACTGATATTTATTAAATCCAATATAACCAGCCTGCCCAAACACTAAAACAAGCAAATCTCCATGGAACAATGCACTATGCAAGTTTTTATTTTTATTTTAGCTGTATCACCAAACAGACTATTGTTAATGAAGTTCATCAAATAGGTGAAATAAAGATAAATATACATTTATTTTAAGGGGGAAAAAAACACGGAAACATGACTGTACATTAACTGTTTTGCGTCCGTTTTTTTTTTTACACACAAAAACCGCATCATATATAATATATTTTTCCTAGTATTTCATGCAACAACAAAAAAGGAGGGAGCAGAAATCCCGACACGCGCCCGCGCAGCACTTTGGACACGCGGAGCTCGAGGGCTACGTGACTGACTGAACGTAGAGCGCGCTCCCGTGGCGCGTCTCTCTCTCTCTCTCTCTCTCTCTCTCTCTCTCTCTCGCTCGCTCTCTCTCGCTCTCTCTCGCTCTCTCTCGCTCTCTCTCCGCACCCCGCCCACCTCCCCCCCACGCTCTGCACCAGCGCTCCTTCTAGATCTCTCCAGAGTGCACGTGCACGAGTTAAATAATGTATCTAATTGTCGTTGTCCAGCCTGGGTCTTGCGTGTTTTCACTTGTGTGACCCCCCCTCCCCGTCCCACTCCCACTCCCACACACAAACCCACACAGGGCTTTAATGGGGGGTGTCATCTAATCAGCAGCCTGCGTTGGGGCTTTTGAACTCACTTGGGATGAATATTCTTTTCTTTAACATGTCAAACAAGTAATCGTCCTGATTGAAAGGGTGTCAAAATGTTTTCCCCTGCACTTGACCTCTTGACCTGACAATGATTGGAGCAGAAGGGAAACATTGTAAAGGGGCAGTGTGCCTTGTGCTTTATGAAATGGCTGTTTAATTAATCTTCGGCAAGTAAGGGAGTTTAAGTGTAAGTATGGGTTAGTTTGATAGGAATGTTACTATTCCTTAAAAACACTTCCCAAGAGCTGACAAGGAGACGGAGAATCAGGTCAAATCTGACAAGATGGAAGAAAACTATTCCTGCGTGCACTCTCTATCTATCTCTATCAACTCTATCAGGGAAGATGTTAGTTGCACCAAAACGTGGCGAGGGAAAGGGTTTCTAAAGATGCTCTCCGCAGCGTGATGTGTTTCGGAGTAGGCCACAGGGGGTTCATGCAGATGTTTTTAACCCGATGGTCAAAACCAAACCCCCTGATGTGACATTGTTGATTGAATTACTCTTGGACTCGAGCTCCAATGGGTTTTACAATAGAGTTAAGCTGTTATCCACAAAACCATGAAAAGATCATGACAGCGAGCCAATTCACAACTTTTACAAAACATTTACCATCTGGCAGCTTTTTTATAATGTGAGGACTTCTACTCTCTTTGACATCATTTATTGTCGTTAATAATTGCTTGAAAGATGACTTTATCAATTCAACGGTCAAATGTTCTGTCAAACGACCTATTGGTTCGACTCCATGGGTGCTCCTCCTAAATGATCAACATATTTTCTAACCCTTTAAGATCACATCCTGCTTGTAATATGGGACAGGGACTTCACTTTGTGTGTGTGTGTGTGTGTGTGTGCTTGTAAAGATCTCAGATCCCTTAAATTGTGGTAGGCAACTTTTTATCAAGCTAATCGAGTGGCTTTACCTCGTTGTGTATTAGCATCTCTGCTCTGGGGTCCGTGTGGGACAGTCTGGGAATAGGCTGTGTTGGGAAGGCATATTTTCGGAGCTGAGACTCGTCCCACTCCGGGTTCTGGACCCCGATGAAGTCGGTGCCACCTTCGCTCGCCGCCGGATCCGCCTCCACAACGGTCACCGCCGCCATGGTCGCACCGAATAGCCGTCTCCGTCTTCTCAACGACGAAATAACCCGCCTTTCCTCTGGACCCCTCCGGTTACAGGAGCTTTCCCATTCACCGTTATTCAATAAATATTCAGTAATAGTGGCGGTCCAGTAGCGGCGGCTCGTCTCGCTGGCTCCGCTCCGCGGTGTTTACACACCGGTTTGACGGGGCAGAAAACAAACGACACCAGCTAACAAACGGAAAGGCAACACTTGGACAATGTCAAGGCCCCGGATGTCGGACAGCGACACCTAGCGGGTCGGAGGACTAAACGCTCACCCTGTAATGACACGCGGTCCCCACGAGAGGGAGCCGTTGGACAGGGTTTTCTTGCCGTTTTTTTTTCTTCAGAAAATTGATCTCCAGAAAAAGTAGACAAAGATAAACTAATTTGAATGACTCTTTAAATGTAATAGTTTTTATAAATTGCCCTAAGTAAAAAAAATATTTTACAACTTCCATCCAGGCTATATTTCAGAAGGAATATAGTACCTATTTTGTTCCGCTATTAATCCCACAAAATAGGCATAGCAGATAAAAAAATAATTAACATTCTTTTTACCATAATTGTAATTATTTCAATAATTATAATAGGAGAATAATTATACAATATATAATTTCATTGAACGGTTAAAAGGGACACATAACATTATACTCTGGGTGAGCATGATCAAAATGATTTTAAAGTCACTTTTCCACTAGTATGTTTACTTCTCGTCCACTAAATTGAAGCAATACCAATAATAATTTATGAAGCTGCTCAAATCAGTTCTAGCTTGACTAACAATAATCTAAAAGTGCAACCAAAGTGCAACACTGTTAAGGGATAAACTACATAATAAGTGCTTGATCTTTGATTACTTTTGAGTATATTTTTTGTGTAATTCTTACAATCATGCAAAAAAAAAAGTAATATTGAGCATATATTATTGAAATTGTACATAAATTGAGTTGTAAAATGGTTCCTTGCTCCTGTTTCCTCTCCCCCCTCTTTCTCTCTCTCAGAGAAGATATGAAAAATTGAGCAAACGCTTTTGTAATCCTGAGCCAATATTGAACTACGGTCATCATTGCCTCAGCTTGTTTGCATTGATCCCTTTTCATTAGATAACGGGGCACACAGTTCTTGCTCACTGGACTGATCGGCTGATGTCGTTTTGTAAATATCAAACTTGAATTAAACTCAATGGAGAAAATCCTGTTAATCACTGAGATCATATCCCTGTTTTTAACCTTTTTTTTCGCAGATCCTTTTAAAGCCCCAAAAGACAGAATCTTTGCTCAAAAGCATCTCCCCAAGTGTCAGTATAAAAACCTGACACGTCTTGCGTGTTTTCTCTTGATTCAGGCTTTACCAGCAGGTTTCCACGGCAGTGACTGGTGCGGGACTCCCTGGTGGGTTCCCATGCTCTGTGTTTCCTGTGCAGATCAGTGAGCTGAGCTGAGCTGATCCCCCCGATGCTCCCCTCTCCCCATTCTTTGCAGATAGAACCGGGAGATCGACCACCCCGGTGAGAGCCCCGCAAGGGCTTGCATCTCAACCCTGCTGGGTAGCAACAAACATGTACCACGGCCGCCTTCTCCCCGGCAGATGGACGGCTGTCAAAACAAGGATTCTCTGGAGGAGACGCCGTTACAGTGAAACGGCTTCGTGGTCGGCCTCTGAATGTTTCTTGAGAGCTTACGGCGAATGCAATCGAACAAACTGCCACGATATTCACACAGGGTGGAGTTCATTTGCAAAGTTGTTTTGTTTCAGGAGCTTTCAAAGAATTCCCCGCTCCACTCATCTGTACTCATTTGGCTTTCTCTCACATTCATATTGACCCTCGCCCCTCTAGGTGTTGTAGGTCCAGAACCCTTAAGCCATAAATCCTATTAGCCAAGGATTCTCTGAAGCATTATAAGTCGTTTTCCCATCTTTTTTTTTTTAATGATTGCATTATCACTTGCTACCTGACAGCAATCACCCCTCTATTATTTAGATGTGTGCGGTGTGTTGCGGAGCCACAAAAGTACTGATTTAAACAAAAACACATTCCACCTCTACCTTTCCCTTGTGCTGGTCTTAAAAAACATGTCTATCAATCATTCTTGGTGTTCCTACTTTCAAATTGATTATTGAAGCTTTGTGAGAAAGCATCCGCTAAGAACCCCACCCTTCCTCTGCGGCGTTCCCCCCGCCCTCCGCCACCTTACAGCAAATTGGACGTGGCGGGGCCCGGCCCAAGAGACGGAAGTTCAGACCCCTGCGGTCGGAGGTCGTGTCACTCTCTGGGAATGTATGTGTCACGATCAACATTGTGAGCTGTTTCACACGCCATTATAATGTGTGTGTGTGTGTGTGTGTCTCATTCAGTTCACCTCCCTTCCGTTTTCTCATTTGTGTGGTCGTTCATTCGAGGTAATACAATTGACAGAGAGAATGCTGATTTTTGTGTCTGTGTTGCTCAGGTTTTGGCCTCCACTGTGGCCTCTGGCTCCCTATGTGAGTCATGTGGTCTACTTATAGTACTCCGTCACCAACATCAACCTGATTAAAGACAAGCAGAGAAGTACAGTGCAGCGCCATAGGGGGGGGGGGGGTTGTGGCAATTTTGCAATCTATGCATTCATTTTATCTGCATCGCTGAAGCTAATGTGAAGATGTGAAGGGCTCATCCTCTCGTGGTGTTATCCTCACATACAGCCAACTAGAGCGATTTCCTCCCGGCTGCCGACGCACGACAGATCTTGTCTGATTACGTGAACGTTCCCACAGGTGTGCCAAAACAGCTGATCAGAAGAAACGACTCAGCGCGTTGTTCCCCCACGTTAATGGTTGACCGCGTCGGCGGGGCTTTCCATCGTGTGACGTATGCTTTTATCTGGCCGATGGTGGGCCAGTGCGTGACAGCAATGAAAACAAAGCCCAAAACTTTAAAAAAAAAAGAATCCATTCATTCATTTATGACTTTGCATTACATTTAAAGTTCCTGTGCATGAGCACCTTTGATGCAGCACAGTCACACGGAGCCGCCTGGTATGCCGGGATGCTGCTTCTTTTGTTGGTGAGAGGGGTTTTGCTGCATGCCAGGCCGAGCAATCCAGCCCCGCCACAGGGGTCATCGCAGGGGGGGGGGGGGGGGGTTTGATTATGATCATTATTCGGTAAATAAGATGTCAACAAGGTGTTTCCTTGACACTTTATTGAGCAAAAGGAGGAAGGTGCAGAAATGAACTCCCCCCTCTCAATGGGACCTCTAATCTCCTCTTTCATGTCCCATCTCGTCTGAAGGGTCTCGGCCTCGGCTGCCATGTGCTAGTTGGCCTGGGCCCGGCGCTTCTTACTCGCAGGTGGGGTGAGTATCCTGGCAAGCATGTGTTTATAAAACCCACTTGTTTGGGCACAATACTTGAACTAACTTCTTTTGAGAGAACAGTGTGAATCAGTGCAAAGCCTTTTCCCAAAGTCCTTTAGAAGGCGACAGCCCATTGAGAGCAGAGAAGGAGGGATTACCTTCCTCGACAGTGGTGTATTTCCGAGAGAGCTGATTAGCTCTGCATTCATTGTTAAATCGAGCAAAGGAAGGCCCTAGAGGAGTGAAAGGATCCAAATAGGTGGGCCCAGAAATAAAACAGCCGCAGGAAGCCCCGCACAAGCAACCCAAAGTTTTCCCAACATTTCTTTCCCCCTCTCCTAAGGAGGCGCGGCGTGAAAAAGGAGATTAGCATACAAAATTAGAGGCGGGGTGATTTTTTTTTTTTTTTTAAGGGCAACTTGCCTCATGCCCTCCACCCCCAAGGCCCTACTCTGTCTGGACAAAGTTAATTAAACTAGTATTAAACAGTAAAGAAACTTCCAAGCGCTTGGGAGTTAGGGGGCTCTTTGAGGATTACCATGATGAGGGGAAGAACGGGGAGGTATTTGTAGAGGCAAAATTGGGAAAGGGCGTGATGGAACGAAGAGTGCGCTGGAAGGTTTTTTCTATTCTTGCCGGTCGGCCCCAGAGTGCCCTGACCCCGGTGGGAACAATGTGAGAGGAAGGCTGTGTTTACTGCAGAGCGTCAGGTAAATCCGCCTCGAGGAGCGAAGAAAGGAAGAGCGGCAATGAAGATTGTTGGATTTTTTTTATTCTGTTATTACAATTCAATACAAAAAAAGAAAAGAAAAAACAGAGGCAACTAACATAAGAACAAGAAGACTGGGAAAGGTTGTGCAATAAATTAACAATGTACAGTACAAAGTGCTTCAATTTATGTACAATTAAATACATGCAGGAGGGCAGCAAGGGTCAGGGTGAGCGAGATGAGAGGAGACTTTACCCCGAAAATCTAAAAGTATTTCTAAATAAATTCAAAGTTGTCAGTGAGGGTTGAACAATACAACGACAACCCAAAGGGTTCCTAAAACTTGTGATTTTAAAAGCTAATTTTGCCATTTCTCAACACTCAGATCATCAAAAAAAAAGTATTAATAACAACTTTTTTTCTTTACATGTATGTATGTAAATAAATAAATTGTGTTGTGGAGAACTTTGAAGTCAGAGAAAGGCCCAGTGAAAAGAAACGTATAAAAAATATATCTTAAATACCTTTGTACCAAAAACTCTACAAACCTCTCTAACGCTGGCGCGGCTCTGTGCACGTCCCACTGTCTTTAAAACGTTCTACACGTTTGACAACGAGGGGCGGTACAAGTACGACTCACTGCTTCTTCCTCAGTCTGAGGTTCTTCCTCCGGCTACCGGCGCTCTCGTTCCTCCCCCTCTGACCGCCCTTCTTTACGCAAAAGTACTTGGTCACTGTCTTCCTGCACTGCTCGCACTTTACCGTGCAGCACCAGTGGAACTTGCAGTTACAGCTCGACACTATCTCGGCCTTGCGCTCCTCCACCGCCAGCCCGCACTCCCCGCAGAGCCTCTTGCAGCTCCGCTTCTCCCACTTGCTCAGGTTCTTGCCCTTCTTGAGGCACTCTCGGCCCTCCGTGCCCGGCAGGCCCAGCGTGCGGTTCTCCAGGCAGTAATCGGGGGAGTCCTCCAGGTGGACCAGCTCCTTGCGGGAGATGGAGCTGAAGGTCTCGGCGATGGCCCCCCTGCTGGCCGCGCTGTTCCCCGCTCCGCGCAGGAGGTCCACCTTCAGAGCCCTGTGGTACTTCTCCTTCAGGTAGTTCCCCACCTCCCGGAATTCTGGCAGCTGCAGCCAGCAGGTCTGAGTGGTGCAGCTCCCTGACACCCCGTGGCACTTGCATGTCTTCTGCATGGTCCCCTTCACGGCCTGGAGACGGCAGAAAAAAAGACTGTAATGTATTTTCATTTTAGCTTACTGTGTGAAAAACAGTGTCAAATAATTGCGTGTAAAATGTCACTTGATTGACGTGTTGTCAAATTAACTGATTGAATTATTCTACATTTTCCAGTTCAGCAAAAGGAGGGCTGAATACGTTGAAAGGACCAAGTGACAGCTTCAAGGTGCACAACTGAGTTCCTTTGTCGTCCTCCGAGTTTCCTGACTTTACCCGACACAAAACAGCTGTCGTTTGAAAGGGGACGTTTTCTTTTTGAGAGGAGGGGATGAACTTTCTGTTGAGGTACGGCTGGATCAAAGTTTCACATCGAGTCCCATTGTCCCCCCAGAAGAAATGGGAGTATTTATTTAGCATGTTCATTATCAACATGTTTTCTAGTGTGAGAAGACCCAATGGAGAGTCCTGTTGAGTGGAGGAATGGAAAAGGGGAGTTTTCTTCTCTCTTTCTATCCCATTTATTTCTGTTACAATGATGCTCCAGGTGCTATGGGGATCCTAGGGCCCGACAGGGGGGAGCAAAGGCACCGTAAACAAAGAGCACTTCAGCTGCACGCCTGTGGTCCCCTCAGACTCCCTCGGGGCCAAACAAAGACCAACATAAATGTGGGATCCTTATTGCAAGAATAAAACTAAAAACACTTATTTAAAAAAAAGCAGCATAATACAGAACGCTGTGCAATGTCTGGCTCCCCAGGATCTCTAATTACGCTTGCACCAGTGATCCTGAGATTCTCTAGTCGAGGTATTGTCACAGGGGGGCATTCAGCACTAGTAAATAGGCCCTTCTGGTACACCGAACACACTGTTATCATTGGGGACGAGTGGCACCTCACTTATAGCGGCGTGAAAGGGATGCTTGGGTGGCACAGACAGTGTAATTCTGAGCAGGGGGAGAAAGATTCAAAAGGTGCTTTGCACTGTGCAATCAGTCGGAGGGCCACGAGCACTCCCCAAAATATCCAGCGGGCCGCCACCCAGTTTAAGTACTGTAAAGGGCTGCAACTTATAGCCCGGGGCTCATCTCTCAGGGCAAAGCGGATGGAGGGAACTTGGAAGCAGCCACTGCACCTTGCGGCCCGCCTCGTTGTTGTGGAGGTTCATGGCCGCCCGCGAATCCTGTCCGGTCTCCAGCGCGTCAACAAACTGCTTGGAGATGGCCTCGCCGAAGCCCACGTTGTCGCTGCAGCCTCCCCAGAGCCAACCGTGGCCACCTGGGAGGAACGAGGAAGAAAAGGAAGAAGAAGAAGAAGAAGAAGAAGAAGTACTCTGTTTAAAACATCTGTGCCATGTGATACAAGAGCGGGAGGTTATGCACGTGTTTGCTCTTTTTCTCTGACCTCGTTGTCCGTTCCGGCTGTCGTCACAGCCACAGTTGTCAAATTCTCCGAGACTGCAGTTCCTGGTTAAAGTGTACATGACTCCAGCGGAACTGATGGCGTGAACGAACGCAGTCTCCCGATTGGCTGTCAGCAGAGAGAATCATTAGCTCATCTAACTAACACAGATCCATCTGCCCAAATGCATTTACATTTAGTTGTTTTAATTTATGAATTACTTAACATATTAATGAGTCACTTTTGTATTTATATTAAGAATTTATTTTTGCTCAGACCCATAAACCCAGACATAATGGTATCTGGATTTCTCAACTGAAGTTCACGTCCCATTGCCAAACACATTTGGGTCTTTGTCTCTTGGATCTCCGCGTCGCTGCCAAGAGAAGCAGCAATTCGGGACAATGTTGGGAAATGGATTAGTGTGTTTATTTTGGCTCGGGGTTAGCGACTGTGCCGGCTGTAACTATCCCAAAGGGTGATGAATGTGTCCAACCAGCAAACATCTCTATTTTCCAAAAAAGAAAAAAAAACTCCCTTCCAACACAGACATTTGAAACACAAGAGTACAATTACGGAACACGTTTGAAACATCTCTGAAATGTTCTGGCTGAGCCCAGCTGCAGTGCGGAGATGGTTTCTGAGGACTCACCGCTGCGCAGGCTGCTGTGCGTGGACAGCTGCAGAGCCCTCTCGGGGCAGTTCCAACGGTCCCATGCAAACTGGTATTTGCACTCCTCTATGCCACTCTGAGCTCCTGCTGCCACGCTGCTGGAGTAGATCAGGTACGCCTGCGGCAGCGGGGAGAGGAGACGGTGGGATACATGTTAAGCCCCCAAGACACGGTGCACGAGCATCCCTCATCTGTTCCACCAAGACAGAAAGGATATCTAAGAGAGGTTTTTGAAGCATCTGGCACGGTTTGATGCGTGTATATATATATATATATATATATATATATATATATATATTCATTTGGTAATGGGCACCGTCGTCAGGGAAGAACGATCTGATCCAAGAAAATGATCAGTACTTTTGGGCCTCGTGAGTGCCTTTCTTTCACGTTGATATCTCCCTGCTGGAGGGTCAAATGATTCATCCTTCAATGCGGCCTTCCACTTTCCACCCTAAAGAATTTCAAAGTGGATACCGCATCAACGTGGCCCTTCACGTGGACACTCATTGCCAGCTGTCCGTGACAAAAACACGTTGAACTGATTAAAACATTATTATACTGTTTAAACTCTACCAACCCGCAGTGAATGCGCTGAATGGTTGAGCTCTCTTGAACCAGTACACCGTGTCCTTGGCTTTCGCCCGCCTCTCCGTGAGCTCGTTCACACTGTGTGAGCGATAATATAACTAATATGTCTCAAGTGGCCTTTGGGGAGACCGAGTACCACCTCTTTCACAGGGGTCTGGTGTGCTAATGATGACCACCCACTACAGCAATGCCTGCCCGGGCCTCTTAAAAAATTAAACCCGCGGATACGCGGAGCCTCTGAATAAGGTCAAGTGTACGAATGGAGGGGGGAGGGGGGGGGGGGTAAAAAACACAAAGGGCCAAGAATATCACTGATATATCGTAAGTGCCATTGATACAAGTACAATAACTGGAGTTCAGATACCACACGGACGGCAGCGTGTTTTCTCTCCGTCTCTCTTTTGGGGAAAAGGACAGGGAGAAAAGATCAAACGAATGTTGGCTTACCTTGGGTCCGGTCATCAGGAAATTATTCACTGACCTGGAAAAGGAGACAGCTTATTCACTCAGGGAAGCTCAGTGTCCTTCCCAAATTCCTCTGCTAACATCTCTCATTAGTGCGCTTTGTAACATGTTAAAGCGTGACACCACGGGCATCCAGACCGAGCCACTCAATAGTGACTCAAATAATATATATATTTATATTCATATATAATATGTGGAGAAAGAAAGACTTTAGAATGAGTGGCAATAAATATGTGGTTTATTTAAAATGGTGAGGTTGCCAGCTTCTTTGACTTGTGTTCATGCCTTTGGAAATGAATTCATTGGAAATGATAGTAGCGCAATTTTAAATCTTCATGGGTTTCTCAATCTCTAAATACATACATACATACATGTCAAGTACATTTTTCAAGTCATTAATGAATATGTTTAATTCATCATGTCCAGTTCAAAGTGGGATGAAATAATAAATGGATTTTTGTCTTGAGCCGTCGGATGCAGATTAGAATTCAACAGCGTGGCAAAAGTGGCCAAAACTAAAGGTTTAAAACTGATCGATGGAGCATTAGTAAAAAACTAATTCCCCACATAAAACCATTATTTATACCTAATAAATATTTTGTAAAAAAATGCATTATTAAAAAATAGTTTTTGTGAAATGCATTTAAAAAATCCAACAAGTCTATTATTCACATTTCCTTATTTCCATTTTGAAAGTTGTTAGATTAATTGATTTTATAGGTCACTAAATGGGAAGAATATTCATATAAATTTTATTTCATATAAACTTATTTTACATATATTTCAGCAACGTGCACTGTTTGAGAGGATAAACTCATCAGGACGCAAAATGTATTTTGGATAATATTTCAAGCTCATTTGGAACTTACCAGCAGCAGTATGGCCTCATGTGAGCCAGGAGAATGAAAACGTAATAGAAAGCCTCCAAATGCATGAACATCCTGACAGGTGACGGGGCTGCTGGTGACTCTCGAGCCGTCCAAAGCCTGCAGACAGTCTGACGATGGAGAGGAAACTGAGCTACCAGCACACGGAACTTCTCCAGTGGGCTTCCGAGATTCAAGGAGGGGGCTCTGAAATGGAGCTGCTCTCGTCCCAACAAGAGATTATCTGCTTAATTAAAGATTTTCCCCCTTCTTACTCTCTTGGCCAATCAGAAGTATTTCACCGATGGGAGACTGAAATGATCAAAAGGGCACCCTGGGCCTTCAGGGCTGGGCAACGGTAGGTTCCCTGCCTCCATTCAAGAGCCAAGGAAGATCTCTTTAATCCCATAGGAAAAGTGTAACACTGATCCCTCGAAATTGTTTTGGCCGGAGAAGAAAAAAAAAGAGTTTATTTAAAGCAATCCAACCCGCGCCGTTGATTGTCTGCGGATAACGAAGTGTTAGTTTGATATGTTACAACAAC
The DNA here is from genome assembly GCF_949316345.1 of Pungitius pungitius. Classification (NCBI taxonomy): domain Eukaryota; kingdom Metazoa; phylum Chordata; class Actinopteri; order Perciformes; family Gasterosteidae; genus Pungitius; species Pungitius pungitius. The sequence continues at coordinate 7,783,141 of NC_084912.1, read as the reverse complement.
AAAAATACTGGTTGTTCTCGAGGAAGTGATTTGTGGCTACGACAAAAGGCGTGATTGAATCAATGTGTATCATCACCCTGAAACAGACCTTTTACTCACATGGGGGACGACGCAGCATCCAATGTTTCATCCGACGCGGCTCAAACCGGCTCATTTTATTATTTTAAGACATGGCATCTCTTTTAGGATTTAATACTGCTACGGGATTAAAGGGGGGGCTTTTGTCATATCCATCGACGGGAGCCGTTTCTAGTTTTTCCAACCATCTGCGCAGTTACATTGGCACAACTACGTCGGACGGGACACGGTGTGTATTTATGTCGTTATTTCGGACGGATGCGGCCCATTCCGTACAATATGGAATTATATTACTCACGCGGGGTCATACTGGATCATCCATCGAGTGGACTGTGCACTTTAATGAGACATAATGGCCATTTTCATGCAAAATATATGTATAATGCATTATGTGGAAAAGTTGAAAATTACAAACATGTTTGTAATTTTTCAACTTTTCACATATTTTTGGTTTAGAGTAAATTTAACAGAGCGTTTGTCCGATTAAGACTCCTTCGACGCAAAATGCAGGCTGCGTTGTGGCGGGGTGATGGCCTATGGCCACATTGATCAGATATGGAGCATTTGCATCACTAATCCAGACAGTCCCTACCTAACACTGCACGGAGGGTAATTCCCAAATAACCCCGTCTGACCCTTGGGACCCTTTCCTTTGGCACAGGCAGCCCTTTAGCAAACTTCTTGTGTGCAAATTAGGATTAAAGAAACGCGATTTAGAGGGGAGAGGGAGGAGGAGGGGGGGGGGGGACTTCTGAGGGATGTTTTTGGATTACGATTCACAAAGGAATGACAAGTAAATTTAGACAACAGCGGGATCCGTCCTGTTGTTGTGGCATTTTAATACAAGATCAATGATCGCGCGAAGCGTCACCAAAAGTGCGCAGTCATGCCTGCGTGTTATTGTAACAAGTCATTTCCCAGGAGACAAAGAGAGGTGTCAGCAAACGTCCACATTCGTCGCTCAGTGTGAAAGTAGCGGCCCTTTGGTGTCTTTCGCGCACACTTGGTCGCAAATGTGCGTCTAATTGGCGCCGATGGGAATAACGCAAGCGCGTGTACAATGCGGCCGATGCGAATCACACCACGTCCAGGACATCAGAAAGGCCACGCAACACGTCCCCACGTGACGCCCAGGTCCGGGAGGGGGTGAAAACTGCGTGATTGCCCTCAGTGATGAGCCGCGATCCACACGTAGGTGTTACATGCCGCGCAGACAGGATGGGCTGACAGTCAGCAGCCAATGGGCACACAGGTTGATCACTCTGCCGGGGCGTCGCAGGTCATCAATGGAGGGACCACTTGTACAACACTTGGACCGGACTCGGACGTGTGGACTGCAGCACTTTGTGCCAAAAGGAGAGGGGGGAAAAAAATCGCCTTCTCCGCACGTCGCCAAAGGTTTGGCCATGTCCGGCCATGTCTTCGTCTATGACGCGGCTCACCAGCAGAGGGAGCCAGTGCACAGAGGCGTGACGTGGTCCAAAAGTTGTGTTGATCACATTAACTAAATCTTCTTTATTGAAGACCCGAGGGAGGAAATTAGGTTGTTTTGCTCCACCGCTGCTGATCAAATCAGGTTGTTGTCAACACGAAGCACCAAGGTCCGTCCTCAGGAATCCTTGAAGGTGTGACCGCGCTGTGTGCGTGCGTGTGCGCGTGCGCGCTACCCGCGGAGGTAGATCCCCATCAGGACAGAGATGAAGATACGGAGGGCAAGCGGTTAACCTGCACGTTCCATCACAGGGTGGGAATACAACATTTCAGTGATGTTTGACTCATGTTGAGGGATCACTGGAGAAAACTGTAAAGATCGCAAGGATTTCAATCACGTGATGAAGTTTCAATGCACTGTAGCGTGCGTAGTTCAATGAAAACAGCCTTTCACACGATCCAGCATCCACTCGAGTTCACGCTTGTTCGGGTGGGTTATTTATCATATGATTCTTCCAGTTTATTATTTTGACATCGACTTAACTCAAGTAGTGTTTTGGAATTTTAGTGTAGTTTAATATTGGCTATATAGTATGCACAAAGCACTGAGGAAAGAGTAACAAAAAGGGTATGGTCATACTTTTATTCAGTATACGAATGAGGAACATTACAGAATTTGAACAAAAACAGCAAACACATGTCACAAGTAGAAAATTTGGTTTATTTACGGTACATACAGTGGGCAAAAATATACTTTCAAAAAAAAAAAGTGCCATTTTTAAGGCAATCTAACTTCAAGGAGTTAACATAGTGTTGCTCTGTAAAAGAGTATGTGTGACAAATATCACAGCATTTTCATTAATGAAATAACAAGTTTGGATCTTGTTTGGTTTTGCAAATGTTAAATCAGTTAATTTTAAGATTTGATGTAGTTTGAATAGTCCCTCGTTCATTATAAATAAGCGATTTTAAATTGAAGTGTTCCTTATAAAGAGACAGACAAAAACTGGGATGAACCCTAATTTATTTTCATAACTTGCACTTTTTAAATTTCTTTTTCTCAGGTGTGCGACCCAAATAAGGCAATCGGGCAAGAGTCCTGACACAAGTTTCAACCATATATATCATACAGCACAAGGCAATTCCTTCATGAGCCAGTTCTAAGAGACCTTGTCTCCGAGTGTATTTCAAATGAATACAAAATAAATGCAAATATATATCTTTTCAGTTTGAGTGAGAAGTCTGGTTCTAGGTTTCAGTCTGATTCAGAGTCTGCGTCGCTACTCAACGAGTGGTATACAATGCATTACACCAGAGAGTTTTATCCTCATTGAGAACCACTCTTGTACAGTTGAAGACAGTGGGTGTAAAAATATTCTAAAGTATAACACATTTGTACTGTATTCACCCTGGTATGATAAATAAAGGGCAGTTCAATTGAGCGTTGACAGTCTTGGTGTTGGCCTTGACCACAGCAGCTTATGATTTCGTAAGACTACGAGCTTACCAAAAATAGAGGACCTTAGCTTATAACAGACAAAAATACAAGGACACTGCACCCCTTGTGGAATGAGACAAAGCAGTACTGACAGAAGTTAGAGCAAAAAGGCCCTCAGTATCACCTGTAGAGAAACCTCAATGTTAGGAGTTTCAATAAAGCTTTCAAAGTGCCCAAGATTAATAAATAGCACATTAACAATTAAGACACTCAGTCAATTATTCTGTAATCACTGCACAGATTCTGGTTGTTCTACTGCTGCCAAAAGAGCATTCAATCACAATTAGGCTTTTTTTATTCTCTCTGTGCCTTTTTTTATATATCTATATATATTATGGTGAAACGCTGTGCTTGCACATGTAGCCACTGGCTGTGACTAATAGTTGGTGAGGACACTTCAAAAACTTAAGAGACCCACACATTTAAGGGAAGTCTACAACTCTCAAAAGCCAATATTAGTCTCAGGAGGAAGGTTTATCTTGTATATTCAGAAGCATGGTAATCACCCCCAACCGCCACAGAAATGCTGCTATACCTGCTGCTACGTTCTGTCTTGGTTCGACACATTAGGTATCAGTTAGAGAGCCGGGAGGACTCAGCCACTTTTGTTGCTGTCGCCCGTTCGCTGCCTGCGCGCCGCGATGATTTCCTTCGACACCTTTTTGGTGTCCTTGGCCAGTCCGAAGAAGCACATGGTGTCTATGAAGGCGGTGGTGATGTTCAGCTTGCAGCCAAACTCACTGGTGGCGTAGTCGAAGGGGAACGTGTGGTGGTAGTTGTGGAAGCCTTCCCCTGAAAACCCAAAGTGAAAGACTTCAGTGTTGGGCTTAAGGTCAACAAATTGATGAAAGAAGATTTGCACGAAAACAATTTAATGGAGTTTTTCTTTTTTAAACATCACAGGATTGTAGCACAGTGACAAACAGCTTTTGACAACACGTAATTGATTTTGTATGCTTTTCGGGGATTTGGAAATATTAAAAGGCCGACAGACATGTGATGCAATTTACGAGCCACCAAAGACCAGTCTATCCAATTTGCCAAATGACTCTGTTATCATTGACACATAGTTTGGTTGCCACGGTAACCGTGTGGGTGTGCCCGCAGCCTTAGGAGATACGGCGCCAATGAATCTCATGGGGCATTGCAGTAGAGTTTATGAGCTTAAAGTGTTGATGCGATACGGTTACTCTGTACAACTTGTTGGGAAAGAATGCATCCATCAGTCCTTCAAACCTGTAAATAATCCAGGACTTTATTTTAATTTTGTATCAGAAGTTAACTTTGGTGGAAAATGCTTCCAAGCAACAGTCTCTAGGCATCCATTTAATAAGAGTGCATTTATGACAGCTGTTCCGGGAGAGTAGGAAAGGTACCATTTTTTATAAAAAAGGTGAAAAATCCAATTGTTCCAATTAAATCATTCCTCCATTAGCTCTCAGGTCAACGTTTAGTTTGCAATACAAAATCTAGCAAACTATATATTACAATCATCGAAGATAAATGGGTCGGCCGATGATGCATGGATATCCAATTGAAAGAAAATTCTCCCAGAATTGTGTATTCCTGTACAATCGCTAGTTAGCGGTTGACTTTGTTGCAGTTTTGCTAAAACAATGCTCTTTGCTGTTTGCAGCATCACACCCCCACGGTGTCAGCCACCACAAATAAAAAAAGTCTTGACTCGTGGAAGACAAAGACACTGAAATAACCCAGTGTTCATCTCTTAGCAAACATTTAAATACACAGCTCAAAAGCTTAAACCGGCCCAAAATAAACATGGAGCGCTGGATTAGCAAACCCACCCACTACAGATGCCGGGCGGAATCTGCTTTAAAAAAAAAAAAAAAAAAAAAGCAAACGCACTGCAGCTGACTTGACGAGACATGCTTTCAACACGGCCCATCAGGCAACCCCCAGTGACACACTACTGTAGACACATAGAAACAGGTGGTTTCCTTACCTATGGCACTGAAAGCCACCAGTCGATTTTCCCTTGGGTTAATGGTCTGGTCATATGGCCTGTTGCCCCAGAGGTGCGCAGCGCTGTTGACCAGCCAGGTGGCGTTGAGCATCACAGCGTATCTTAGCAGCCCAGGGACGAAGTATCCCACGGTCAAGGACTCCCCCCAGAAGTACCAGGGCACAATGGTGGGCAGGAGGAAGCAAAGGATCACCACGGAGAGCTTGTAGTGCCTGGATTTAAAGAACACCGGGTCTCATTTGGATCCATTCTCACACAAACAGATTAAATTGCATGACAATTTTTTCGGGTAGCTGATGTATATGCACACACACACAACGGTTGAATTAATACTGCATGTGATTTACCAAACTTTACTCATACATGTTAAAAGGAAATTAATTAATAAGGAAAATCTGAGACTGTGGCCAGAAAAGTTGGCGTGTTGACGGTGGGCCCCAAAGGTCCAAAAGGGTTTTGGTCTGTGGTCCAAAATGCACCGCGTATCAGATTGTGATACCAGGTGTTATGCTGATCAAAATAATCCGAACAACAAGCTGCACCGACTGAGCCAAAAGGGGAAATTCCTTTTAATGGTGCCACATCCCTGCTTTATTTGCACAGGCAGTTCGCTCAAACACGTGCGCACACACACACACACACACACAAACAAGGGGACTCCACTAATTATTGAATCTTGTATCAGATAGCCCCGCCCAGTGATTTACTTTACATAAGATAAGAGCAATGGTCGAGCAGCTAGAGCAAAGATTATAGTTTTGATAGCATCTCAGTTATAGAATCCAAATGTTAAGTCAGCGTCTTTTAGCTCCCTTTTGAGAGAGACAGCTGAGAGCAGTATGAAAAAATAAAAACTACCACAGAAACTATTGGCAACATTGGCTCACCGTCTCTGGAACATAACCACTTTATCAGCCTTCAAGTCCGACAGCTCCAGTTTTTTGCCCTTTTCAATGACGTCCGGATGTTTGCGGACCATCAGCCAACCGACGTGGGAGAAGAAGAAGCCGCGCGTGGCATTGTGGGGGTCTGCATCCGTCTCAGAGTACTTGTGGTGGACACGGTGGTCCCTTGCCCACTCGTATATGTCATTCTGCTCACACAGAGATAGAGGATTAGGTGAGGCACAAACCGATAGGGATGGTTTTTTCCTCAGATAATCAGATTAAGGCCAGAGATAACAGTGGTAACAAAACAATAAATGCATGGCACTCAGATTGCTTGCTTACTGAAAGCCCAGCATTGTTGCTCATTTATTATTGTTCGAGCGGGATGTTAAGCCTTGAAGTAACTTTAAGATCTCCATTTGGCATCTTTTAGGATATATAGAAATGATCGGCTTTCAGCAATACTTTGTGTTCAGGTGTTTTTTTTCCTTCAATAACCGGATTTTAAAAAGGGTCCAAATTGGATCAACCCATTTTCCCCTCATTAGTTATGAGTTACGGGAGATTTGAAGATGAAGCATCAGCTGCCAATGAATACACATGGAAACATTGCGCTTCTGCAAACGCCAAATTTCCACTTTTGGAGATCGACAAAAGTGCAACATAACATCTTAATTTGTTCCCGTCCTACCTGAAAGGCCATGGAGTTGGCGAGAGCGAGGAAGACTCGCAGAGGGAAAGCGGCCTTGTAGGATCTGTGGCTCCATAATCTGTGTGCCCCCGCAGTCACACCGAGGGCACTGATCAAGTAGCACACTGCAGCTGGAAGGAAGCAAAGAGAAAGATTTTTGAAACAGTCACCACCACAAAGATTAATTTTACACCCGTGAGAGCAGAGTCAAAGTCACCATGTTCTTTCCATTACACTCTGGCCTCTTTGTTCAGAGAAAAAAAAAAAAAAGTCATCTATGAGGGGAGATGGGGACAGTGGGAGCACGCAGGTTGGCCCTCACACGTTTGTTGTTCTAAACTGCTGAATGTGTTCCAATGTGGTGCCCAGACAAGACGGCCCAGGATTTGAGACCCGGGGGCTTCGGACTGCCAAAGAGCATTCTGTTGTGGTGCCACACTGCTCACAATGGGATGTCTATGGGAATGGTGATTGTGCTTTGTCTTCCCCGGTGAAATAACATGCAGCTCAGCATTGCAAAGATAGGAGGGGGATTATGCAGTGCCAAAATGAAAACAAAGTTGATACTGTTAAAAAAAAAAAAAATCAAGTAATGCATTAATAGACATAGCATCTATGGGGGACAAATTGTAATTATGCAGCTAACGGTTTTGTGTCACCAGTGAAATAAAAATGCATCTATTTTTGAACAGTCAAAACATTGCAACAAGTGCAACCATCTCACATCAGCCACATGTTTGAGGGCCTCAGAAGCAGGTTAAAACTGGAGATTGGGATTTTTATTTTACAAATCCCAGAGTGACTCATTCCCCAACAGGCATGACAGCAACAACAGCAGCAGTCGCCCCCCCCCCAGACTCATGTATTGTAGTTAGCAATGACAACATCAGCAAATTCTCTACTGCGACCCAGAGGTTGAAAAAGAAAAAAGGAAAAAAAGGACACAATAAAATACTACACCCTCCCGCAGCATAGTAAACACTTACTCCATGCAAGAGTTGGAACTGACGCAGATGGAAGAAGAACCAGTCCGTAAAGAGCGGCGGCATGAAGGACGGACATCAGCACGATATTTCTCCACACCAGAGCGGTCGGCGGCTTGGGTCCATCTTTCTCTTTGTAGGTTACGTCAAAAACATCCTCCACCGTCGAGCGGTCTGCCATGGCCCCCGCGATCTGTTGCGTGGCATCGCAGTGAGTCCTGGTTACCGTCTCAGTCATCTTGGCTGAAGGGGTTCTGTAACGGTAGTGCGCAGCAGGGAGACAAAAAAAACGGAGGGGAGGGGGGGGGGGGATGTTTCTCAGTTAAATGCGCACGGCGGGATGCAGAAACAGGGGAAGGTACGGCGGCTTGCTGCGCACACGGTGCGCGGAAAGAGGAACTCTGCGCGCAGCGGCTGACGCGATTATTCTGACCCGGTTATGACAGATGCGACCTGGACGGCTCGGAACTCGGATGTCACCCAAAATATCGGTACCACCTTAACACCCCCCCCCCCACACACACACACACACACACACACCGCCACCCCCCCTCATTTTTATTGGTGTCGTACGCAGAATTTTGAGAGAAAAAAAAGCTGCGGGCATGGACACATGAAAGCAACATGCCACTCCTCCTGGCTGGTGCCACTTCTTCACATGAAACCGGTAACGTCGTCATCACAATTGTTACACCGGAAGATGCCACTTTGCACCTGTACCTAACGTTAAACCTTTTGTGTAGCAGTGATCTAAAATAGCCCCCCCCCCCCCGCAAGAAAAAAAAACACCCATGGTTACAACGGGGGAACCGCAAGTGAATACAATAACACTACACGTCCTGTGGGCGGTTGGGCTAAACTTTTCTGGTGGCTAAGCTAGCTGGATAGCTAGCTAGCTAGCCGGATAGCTAGCTAGCTAGCCGAATGGTGGGCGTGTTGCTCAAAGTTTGGCCGTTAGCGGCAGCCTCGTATCCTTTGAATGAAAAGTTCAACGAGAGAACAAAACAAGGATCCCTTTCGTGAGCGTTAAACGTTGCGCCGCAGCAGCGTTTTCATCGGATTTTTTTTTTTTTAAGTTACGGTGTCGTAATATTTTCTGCGGTGGAAAAAAAGGCTAAAAAAAAAACGACGCCACAACTCAAATACCGCTTACAATTTTCGTGTGACACACTCGTCGTGTCTCCGTTAATGCCCGTTCAAGTGTGTCCGTCTTCCGTGTCTGCCTAAGTGTGGTGTACTCACCGTGCGGAGGAAGAAGAGGCAGGAGGGGTGGGAAAAAAAAAAGGATGAAGCGCGAGAGTCGACTCGGTGGTGCGTGGGTCCCCGGTGGCTGAAGTCGTCGCTGCTGCAGCCGGCTTCTGTGGTGCTTTTTAAAGGAACTGCTCGACGAGGGAATTGATGCCACAGCCTGTGAAATACCCTATTGGCTGTTTTATTATGTAAACCACCCTCCTTTTTTGGGGGGGGGACACCATCCGAATGTCTCACATGTTTCCCCATAGCCGATATCTGTCATATCTACCTTTTGATCTTAATATGGCCCTGCAATCAGATGAGACGTTGCAAGATGTTGTAAACACAGGTCAACTCTTTCGCATTATGTCATTATGTCATGCGCCAGTGACGCTGACATTTTGCCCATGGACGCATTTGCATTGGTATGACTGCACCTTGTGGCCCCACTGGCATGTCACCTTTTCAAGTGAAAAGGCAAATTTGGTTTTGCAAGCCTCTGTTAACGATTTCAAAGTCTGGTCTGAAATGGAGGGGAAGTCCGGTCAAATATTTTCCAACTTTTGGTATAAACACAATACAGTTTTCCTGTGAAGACTCACAAAGACTGAACAGAACGTCTTATTGACAATTTGATTTATCAATTTGACAGCTTGGTGAAACTTCGCAGTAGAGATGTGATTATTATATTTATATAATATTTTTTCAACTTTGTACTTTTGGTGAATAAAACACGTATGTGAACATGTATTGTGAACAAATTATTTTCTTTTACCGAAGCATAAATTAGTAAAATATGAGAAGATTGTGCGATAAATGTGCTTTGCCAGGGTTGCTGGGGGGGTTTTCCAAGTCGTTGTGCTAACCCAATATCATCATACCGTTACTTAACAGATAAAATAACTCCCTATTCAAAAGCCAAGGCCGCCTTGTTTCAATTGTACCATCTCGGATGAACGTTGGTAACCTCTACTGTACACTCATGATTTCACTGACCTCAAGTGAACCAGAATAAATGGAACGTCTTCTCAAGGATGCCTCCGAAACAAGCTGTAATGGCGCCATCTGCTGCTCAAGTGCGTCTACTACAAGGTGGACGAGGAGAAACACGACAAGCTGCACACCATTAAATCTAACCCACTGTAATGAAATCCAATGTGATAGCTCATGCAAACTGCAGATGATAACTTTGTGAAGCTTAATATAATGTTTACACACTGTGTGATCAATGCATTGACTCAACCCTAAATGTCACCTTCCCCTTGTCAATCTGCTGTAGTGAAGCCCAATATGTCAGATTGTATCACACAAGGTCACTAAACTCCATGAACTAACCAGATTAACAAAACGCTTATATTGAATGGAAAGAGTTGCAAATGCTTACACAGTATTGCAGATTAGTCAACCTGGATTAACATTTGCTCACTGACTTCTCAAATGAATTAACTCTTCAACAGCATTATAGAAAAAAAATATTATAAGTATAAGTTCAGGATTGTTGGTCTGTCAAAAACAAGCAACTTTAAAACACCTTGTACTCGATTTTCTGACATTTTATTCACAGGATTGATCACAAGATTTTCAAAAAACATGTGTTCACAGGACCACGGTACTGAAACAAAAATGTAAAATACGCCTGTGTGGGTGAACGCGGGTGTCATTTAGCATATATCATTATTTAAGGCCCAATTTGTTTTTGAAATAATGTAGTTGTTGTCGGGTTACACGTGCTACCTCTCAAAGAGAAGCACCACTTCACAATGGGGAGTATGTGGGAACATATCCACAGGCACAGCCAGAGTTGGTGAAAACGCATCTCCCCAGAATTTCTTCCGGGGGTCCGGAGCACAGCAGAGCTCCCGGAAGTTCCTCATGGCCTCCCCATCGGGCTTACAGGACACGTAGACCAGCCTGCGGATGGCGGGCTGGTTTCGCAAAGCTCGGACCACTCTGTGATGCAGCCCAGCTCGAGCAGGGTTCACCACAGCTGCAAGGGGGCCTCCACCTGCGGCGCTCAACTGGGACATGGCGGCAGGAAGCACGACCTCCGCCTTCCCGGCGACAAACTCGCAGTTCAGTACTTTATTTAGAGCTGCGTTGTGCCGAGCGTCTTCCACTGCCTGTTCTATGAGCTCTATACCAATAATTCGGTCCACTCTGGGAGAAATGGTGATGCCGATGGCCCCCGTCCCACAGCACACATCCAGGAGAGTGCCACCGGGTTTTGTTGTTCCTCCACCATCCTCGGGGGTAGGGAAGCACAGGTGTCTCACGGTGGTATACAGCACCTCAGCAGCAGCCCGGTTTACCTGGAAAAAGGCATCGGCAGAAATGCGGAATTTGTAGCCCAGCACCTGTGAAGAACACAAAAAGAAAACCCCTATAACTTGATGGATTTTGTGGTGCCCGCATTCCTATGTCTATTATCATAACAAATGCAGTATTTTCGAAGTAATTGACATGTCAATGTCATGTTAAACAAAGGCAGTGAACACAGTTTATGATTTGAGTAAACTGTGTGACTGATCTGTCACAGAAGCTCTGCATAAGAGACAACGTGGACAGTCATTTACCAGATGAGTCGGGTCTGTCTGGAAGATGGTGGTGGTGGAATGTACGTACGGTTACCAAAGTACTGTACATAACAAAAGCTGTTTAGGTACTTATTAAAAAGTAATTAGAGGGATGTATTTCACTTTTTACTTGACTAGTTTCATTTAAAACCTTTGGTTACACTTCTCCTACACTGCTAATGTGTCCTTCATCAATTTAGTCAAACTAGTACAGTGTTAGGAATTGGTTTATTTTGGGAAACATTTCTTGCCAATGATGTCATCAAATCAAACCATAATTAGAAACAAATTACTGTGTTAATTGGTTTGTAATTGCCATGAAATGGGAAAGCTATATTTTGCACCTAGATTTGAATAAGGACAAAAAATAAAATAAAAATTACAGGAAGAATTCTACTGTACTTTGAACGCAATTTCATGGTCACCACGCTGCAACGTATTTTGTATACTAAAGTCCCATTCGAGCACACTGACATTTTCCCTCGATGGTGTATATTACCTCTTCGTATATGTGTGGCTGACCATGCAGGAGCTGGTAGGGGGATTCCTCGTGAGTGCAGCGAGTCATGGCGCTCTCTTGGAAATACAGCGAGTCCAACTGACAGACCGACCCCGGCCCCAGCGTAAAGTATTCCACCAGGTCGGCCTTGTGGGCCGCCACCTCTTCTCGGGTGAGCCCCTGTGGATGAAAGTACACTATGGCCATGGTGTGGCCCTCTGCGTTGGTCCTGGCTGTGACCTCTCTCCAGTGACCCCCGCTGTGGAACAGCAGGCAGGGCTCCAGAGGCGAGAGGCGGAGGAAGTCCTGATAACACCGGGCTACCAGTTTGTGCTTCTCCGGCATGTTGAGCAGGTGGTCTCCGTTGACGCAGACAATGTCGCCCTTCCGGGCCGTGCCCACGTAAAAACCAACTGTCTTTGGGTTTCCATCCACTCCTCTGTTAACAGAAAACGTGGACTTGTTGCGGTAGCCATCCCTGACTGGCGAGGGCAGAACAGGCAAGACGGGGAAGGGAGGTCTACCCCTGACAGGTGAGCCTTGTGGGTCCCCTGTGAGATGCCTGGCGAGCTGAGAGAGTATCCTTTGCTGATGCTTTTGCTTGATCTCGAGTTGCTCTTCATAACTCAGCCTCCACAGAGGGGTGACCACATCGGCCAGCCTTTCCTCCCAGGACAGGTGATCACTACGGGGAGAGTTCTTCTGACTTTTCATCCACCGTTTCTCCGGGGATGGTTTCCTCTGGCCATCTGAGATAGTGTCATTAGTTGAAAACAACAGACGGCCTTGCCTCACTGCAACGTTATACAGAATGTTACGTTTGGCAAATATAACTGACCTGCTGTGTGAAGCTGGTGAAGCCATTTCGACTTCCAAAGTAACGTTAGCTAGTGTCCGCAATATATTCATATATATATATATATATATATATATATATATATATATATATATATATATATATATATATATATCAAATGAACACCAGACAATTCAAACATCGGAGTGTAAAAAGCCTCTCAGTCGGGTGTGCGAACGCCATGCTGTTAGTTGCATTCAACCGTCAAGACGTGTTATTTCAGAGCCCGAGAGCTTCTGCACGTCATCTCCGTGCGTCCAGGGGCAAGTAAACACTTCCGCTGTGTCGAGATGGACTCAAACAAGGACGAAGCGGAGCGGTGCATTAAAATAGCCTTAATTTCAGTGAGCAACAACCAGCCAGACAAGGCCCGGAAGTTCCTGGAGAAAGCACAGCGGCTGTTTCCGACAGACAAGGCAAAAAGTACGTCGAACAAACACCTGTGTCGTTAGAGATTTAACGTCGTTTGGTGGGCCATTGCTAGAAAACCAAATCAGCTAACGTTAGCATAACCATCTTAACGTTACACCAGCTGCTCCAAGCCGACACTGGTATTTGTAGTTTTTTCACCCCCCCCCCCCGGCAACGTATTTGGTTACTGAATGTCTTAAATTGTCCTTCTTCGCAGGTTGCATTTGCATTATTGACATCCTCGTTAGCCGCTAACGTTCCAGTGCTAAACGTTAGCTCACTATGCTAATACGTTATCTGATTATTAACCAGACTCAGGTGATGGCCTCGAATGACACGACTCAACCTTCTTTACAGACTTATTGGAGTTGCTAGCTCAGAAAGGAAAGCCTCCGGATGAGAATGGCGGTCCTGTGAACGCAGACGGACCCACAATGAGACACCGAAGCAGCCACGGAGAGGAGCCCAATGTGTCCGCACAAGGGGCCACAGACTCGGGAAAACCATACACCGCCGATCAGCTCGACGCTGTCAAAAAGTAGCTGCACATGTGTTCTTTTGTTTGAGCAATAACAAAGCATATCGAACCTTTTTTGGGTCTAGTGAATGTGGTCTCTGAAGAAATAAGCAGTAAATCAAAAATGGTACGGCAATTATATGGTAAACTGATGTGATCTTTTAGATAAAGTCAAATTTGATATTTTTTCATTGAAAAAGCTAAGCATTTTAGCACCATTGCGTGATCGTTCACTGCGAGACTTTAGTTTCCTTGGAGAGCAATTCACATTCTCAGAAATACTTGATGTTCATTCAATGAAAAGTGTCATTTCTGCTTCCATAGTGAGGTATTTCATGTCTTGTAAGATGTTTTTTCTAACGTTTTTTTAACATGTCTTCCTCCTCAATCCCCTAACTCTCTGCTTTTGTTTGTGTTTATACTACAGGATTAAGAGTTGTAAAGATTATTACCAAATTCTGGGGGTTGAAAAGACGGCCTCTGAGGAGGATCTTAAAAAAGCTTACAGAAAGCTGGCTCTAAAATTTCATCCGGATAAAAATCACGCGCCTGGAGCCACGGATGCATTTAAAGGTAAAATAGACGTAATTCAGTGCCGTCCTTTGACAGACGTGACCGACATAAGCGTACTAAGTGTGAACGTATGGGGACCTTTTTGTGCCTTTTCAGCTATTGGCAATGCTTATGCTTTGCTGAGTAATACTGACAAACGAAGGCAGTATGACCAGTATGGAGAGGAACAATCACACCCAACCAGGCAGAGAAACCACCGGGATTTTGAAGCCGACATCTCACCTGAGGACCTCTTCAACATGTTCTTTGGTGGAGGCTTCCCATCAAGTAAGTAGAGGGCACATGAGGCCAGCCTTCTTCAATGTGTTCTGCATAGGAGTTTTGATTATGTTTGCGTTTTTGCGTGTTGTGAATCTCTTGATTTTATTAGACTGTCTTTGCTTTTCATCTTCCAAGGCAAAAAGCCTCTTGTGGATAGTAGTGCAAAACAGAACTTAGTTTTGCTCTTTAATCATTACAACGCTACTGTATGTGTTTTCTTACGCTCTTTTCAGGTAACGTACACGTTTACAGAAATGGAAGAATGCATTTTGCACACCAAAATAGGCCAGAAAGACGAGAACAGCAGAGAGATGTAAGTCCTCTTTAAAATCCTGTACTAACACTTGCTTTTGATACCAGCTGATGTACTGGATGCTCTGCAAAGAAACTATAATCAAATGATTTTTTTTTTTTATTTGTCCCTGAACAGGGAGGTCTGGCTCTGTTTGTTCAGCTGATGCCCATCTTAATCCTCATCATTGTTTCTGCTCTTAGCCAAATGATGGTCACCCAGCCTCCCTACAGCCTTAGCTACCGTCCGTAAGTGTTTCACCACTCGGAGAGCGTTCTCAGGCTGTCTGACATGTCTCACCTTTTTTCCCTCCTATAATGTCTTTTTTATACATCAGATCAGCTGGACATATTCACAAAAGGCATACATCAAACCTGAAGGTGCTTTTCTATGTGGGAGATCGCTTCAATGAAGAATTCTCGGGAAACAACATGAAAAATGTTGAGAGAAGTGTCGAAGAAGACTACATCTCCAACCTCAGAAACAACTGTTGGAAGGAGAAGCAGCAGAGTAAGTTTTGGCTTGCACCCCAGAACAATAAATCCGTTACATCTAATTTAACCAGTACAACTTTATATGTCTGCCACTCTCATCGGAGTGGCTGGAGCATCGATCAATGTAGCATTTTAGCACTGAACTAGTGATAAGAGTGGATGTAGCGTACTGACATCCACTCCTGTTGTACTTTCAGAGGAGGGCCTGCTGTACCGTGCTCGTTACTTTGGGGATTCCGAGTTGTACCAAAGGGCGCAGAGAATGGGGACTCCCAGCTGTTCCAGACTATCTGAAATTCAGGTTCTATTGGATGGTTAGAAACCACTTGTGCACACATGGGTAAGTTGACACTACCATCAGTCTCTTCACAGTATAATGGTATCTGTATTTATTTATAGTTTATTTTACAGGGACAGAAGCCATACACATAGATTACCTGAAAGCCGCTGCCCAATGCTAGTAATTTAGCAGTGAAGATGAAGAACATATATGAAACCAAAAATATTGTGCATGAACTGCGAAAAACTAGAGGATGTTTTTTAATCCCATTCAAACAGTCTTCAGTATGGTTGACAGTTTTCAAAACATATCAAAGGTTTTTGGTTTGAATCCTAACTTTACTTGCTACTCATGCCATTCATTTGAATGAGACTACTTGCCTGACTTACTTCCTGTATGTAATGAATTGCAGCGAGCATTGACTCTGTTCCTTTACTTGTTGACTCGTGGTAATACAGTTGCAAGCAGGACCGACACCTGATCTTTAAGAATTGGCTATGTTGTCTCAGATGTCGGTGTTTTCTACAAGCACTTTACAGCGTCAACAAAAAGATTTTTTTTATAGCAGGTCCTGCTCACAGCAGCTTTGCCATAAGTAAAATTTGGATTGATTTAAAAAATATATATATAAAAAAATAAGCCATCATAGCCAATGTAATAGTCACATTGATTTATTGTCTTGAACAAAGGTTCTACAAGTTGTTTTTGATACCGGATTTTAAACTGTCTTGAACATGGGATATAAGGTATTGTTTTTATAGTATTGTTTTTATTTGAAAAAGAACGCAGGCGTGAGAGGTTTGAAATTGTGTAAAACGTGGAAGTGATAATGAATGATGTGTTTTTGATGTTGTTTTTGGTTATCTTTGCATGTAAAGCAATCTAATCAGAGTGTACCTCATGTAGTGACAGCTGCAAAGCTATCAGTGATTGTTTTCTTCTGTTTTTGCAGGTTTCTCGGGACTTGAATCTAATTAGAAGAAATCTGTCGGAGCCCACTGAAATTGGAGCGTATTTCTGCAGCAAACAAAGAGAATAAAAAATGCCTTACGTGCAGTGGGCCGCAGACCTGATCAGGGAACCTCTCTGCTACTTGTTGTAGATTGACTTCCTGTAGAACTGTGAGAAGCATTGCGTTGCCTGCTGACATTTTCTCACTCTGGTGTCTTCAGTATGGTGAGAGTCCGCTGGGCGTCACGGTGGAGAGTAAGAGCATAGTTGTCTGTTTGAACGGTAAACAAAGCTGCTAAGATTAGTTTTCTCTGTCCCAGTCTTTTTTGTTTTCCTTAATCATTTTTGAGAAACCACATGGCCTTCTCATAGACAAATGTCTGAGCCACTCACAAGGAAAGTGTGTAATTTTTATAGTTCTTAACCATGTAAATATTCATTTTCTTTTAACAGTGCAGGGTTTATTGGAGTTAATATCATTTACTCTAATGTTATTTTGTGGATTCGCTTGTAGCCTGTTGGATCATAAGTATTGAGAATCATTGCACAAATAAAAGTAAACCATATTTATTAAATTAACATGCTAAAATTGTATGAAATTTTCTTTGAATTAAATTTGTCCAATGGTTAACTAGTGCGTTTTTTCTTTAAAATAAGCCATAGAAGTCTACAGCCATGCTAGTGGTCGGTACCTGTGTGCAGCGGGTGCTTTAAGCTATTCAAACATGCCCATACTGACATTGCTAACTTGCTGATGCAGGTGTAATGGCTTTTATGTTTACCATCAAAATCCAGCATGCAGGAACATTTTAAAACAGCAATAAACAAAGTGCAACTGAAGGTCACTTGTTTTGCACCAAAGTATTGCGCACATTTTTACCTGATAAGTGCAAAAGATGAAAAGTAAAAGGATCATCAGTTACAACAATGTGTTCTGATGCTGCCAACCCTAATGACCCATTATTGGTTAAACATGTACAAGCACTCATTGACATAAGAAGTAATTGACTGCTAACAAGTGAGCCATTAACAAAATATTTATTTGAATATGTTCAAGTACAAAACGCATGTTTTAGGTCACATTTGACTATCAAATACGTAAGTTGTTCCTTTGAGGTTGTGGTTACAATCATAGGAAAGAAACGAACACATGATCAAACATGAATCGAAGCTGTTTCACGTCACATGCATCCAGGTGAGCAGCTGCCGTGAGTCATAAGTGGTTTCCAGGAAAAGCTCGGTACACCTGGTGGTTACAATGTGGTATTTGACATATATGAAACCCATAAGATACTGTATTTAAAAACTTAAAACCCACCAGCCTCCTTCTACAGTCCAACATGTGAATTCAGCCCGGCTAGTCGTGCACAGAGGCGCTTGGTCAGCAACACTCCTCAATCAGCAGCGCCCCCGAGCAATACAGTTTCCTCTTGATGGCCCTGAAGTTCTCACTCATCCTCCGCGTGCCCTGGTGCCTTGCAGATGTCTCTGGTGACTTGCGACCCTTGAAGAGCCTCTGCACCTTTGGCCACAGTCCACCGGACTCGAGCCTCAGCACCAGGGTCACGTGGAAGGTGGAGACCAGGCTGGCATCCACTGCTATTTGGTCCACGGCGCACAGGGGGCCCTGGCCCCCGCCGTCCACACACAGGTCGATGACTGCTCCCCTGAGGCCGCAGGGTTCGCTGACAGCCAGGTGGAGCAGCTGCTGGCTGATGTTGTGCAGCAGTAAGTTGGGTAAGATGAGTTTGGAGCAGCCCAGGACGTGGCAGGCGTCGGCGAGACTCTGCGATATTGTTGCCACGACGTCGGCAGCCAGGGCTTCCTCCAGAGGGTAACAGAATAAACTGCTGTCTGATTCTGACCAGGACACGTCCGCCACCGACCCTAAAACAAAAGAATACAGGTCAATGCCTCGTCTGGTAGTGCTGGACTTACTCAAATTAAGGCCTCTGCCTTTTTTTTTAACTCTCTCGCTCTTTGTCGGCTCATAATCCATAATTTTGTAGAAGTTCAAGTCAACTGCAATAAAACCAAAATGACATCTTGAACTGAACACAATGGAGCTCCGTCATACAAAAGCCTGCAGCGCTCACCAGTTTCCCTTCTGCTCCACCGTTGGTCATCTGTGATCCTCTGGTTGATCCCCTTCAGCTCATTGAGCCTCTGCAGCAGCCTGCCCCAGGACAGTCGCTTTGCACCCTGGTCCCCCGTTGGAGAAGGAGGAAAGCTGCCATCCAGGGAGGAATTGGAAGAAGAAGACATTTGTTTAAAACGGGGGAAAAGATCTGATTGTTTAAAAAAAAAATAAGTGCTATGGTATCTTCCCAACGGTGGGACCCCACTTTTGAGTCAAACCAACTGGAAAACACACTGCAACAATGGAACAAAGCTCTATATATACATACACAGGGCGGGAGGCCCCGCCCTCTGTGTTTATCAACCAATGAGGTTTCAGCGCACGTCTTCAGCGCTTCATCTAGTCTAGCAACATTTCTGGTCCCTGGGGTGAGGCAGGATGAGCCACATGACCCAGCAGGCACCCGACCCCCAACCACACTTATATTTGTAACTTTTTTTTCTTGTTCTGAAGTAGTTTTACTCAGATCTTGGATTAAACATCCGAATCGACGGACCAATCAGCGCCCTTTGGTCAAAATGCCAAAGGAATAACATTATGACACACCCTCAAAGTTGGGGGACAAAAGGTGATGAACCCGCGGTGAAAAGTTTCCTTCCTGCAGCTCAAGCTGTCACGTACAGCACGTATGTGGCGTGTCTTCTGTAACTGATCGGAAACATGCACGCTGACCTTTTATTTTGTAAATCGATGCATTGTAATCGCTTCGCGAGTCCCTCAAAGACCCTCTTTACGACACCGACCCACACTCAATAAAGTTCTTTTGAGTTGCAGGTCAGTGAAGTCAGCGCCTTGCAATGTCCTTTCGTAGCATTCGTTTAACTATTCATGTTTTATTAGTCAATAACGAACACAGACATGTAGATTATTGACATTAACTTTTTTTTATCATACGTTGCTCCACGTGTTGACGTGTTTTTCTTGCTTTTGCATTTGCGTGCTTAGTAAAATCGATAGTGCATATACGGTCTCTCTTTGTCTTCTAAAGCTGAATTATTGCTTATTCTGTGGTTTGGTGGAGATTGTGAGTCGGACTTTTACGGAACTCAATGACGCAAACTAAAATATAAAGATAAACATGAATTTACTGCCGCTCACTGAAGACAATGAACACGAACTGTGATACACGCGAGGAGATTTGCAGATGGAGTCAGTACCTTGAATGTGCTCATATTTTAAGGCCACATTGAGTTGACTGTGTTTAGACCTGGGAGGGGGGGGGGGGGGGGTCTGTCCTTACTGGTGTAATACACTGCATTCTCAGAGGGGGGGCGCATTTGCACCGCTTGTAAAACCGAGAATGAAGAAGGTTCAAATCCAAAGTATCTGTGTGCATGACTGGATGTTAAATGTTCGTGCCCGAGTGCACCTTTTGTTTTTGAGAGAATGTGCCCGAACACACAATCTTTGACGCGCATGTGCACTCTGATGGTTACAACTGTGTGTATATTCTGCTTCTCTAGTGTGGCACTGCACATGACTACAAAAATGTGTCTTTTAACCAAGCTTAAGCTTCCGTGCCACGTACGCTATTGGGTAAAAAAAGCCATTATTTACATGATGTCATGGGGGGGAAAAGTCAAATGAATAAGAGGGAATAAAGCTTGACAGGCATTGTGTTTTACAGATATGCCCGAGAGAGCTGTGAGTTGAGCCAGCCTCGGGCTATGTGATTCATATATAATAAATCAGCTACCTAATGGTTTGTTGAGAATGGATTTCTTTCTTGTAGCTGAGGTACTCAGTAGTGCACCACGAAGAAAAACCGTCCTATATGTTTCCCTCCAAAGGACTATTCCGCTAATTGGTATGAAAGGAACCGGAGCAATCATGAAGCACTTCAATGGAGAATGCAGCATATTTACACTTGATTTAGCTCAGATACAACCCTCTCCTCCAGACTCCTAAACATGCTCACATTGTTAATTAATTCAGGAGGGGGTAAAGGGTCCCTAGATTGTATTTGCCATGCTGTAGCTATAGCAACAGCATGCTATTTGTGAGCAGGGTCGGAGCTGTAGTGTAATAATCATGGTTGCTTTATTTATGATTACTCATCATTGTTCATGAAAAGTGAGGTAAGAACGTAAAATCTAATAATAAAAGTAGCATTACATCTTCATGAGGAATATTCAAGCATGTTTCATCTAATTCACGTGTCATCTGAGCCATGTTTATCTGTAAATCCTTACAAGTGTTTATCTGTAAATCCCTACAGGTTTTTATCTGTAAATCCTTACAGATAAGTGCAGGACTCATTGCGTCGCCGGAGGGTGGAGCTTGTACAGCGTTCCATTTAGGTTTTAATTTATTGCTGGAGGAAGCAGAAACAGACCTCAAGGGGGGCAGAGAAACTGATGTTTGGCGTGTTATGCTAAGACACAGCTACAAATCTTGAAGGCTTTACACGCTATTTTAAAAAAAAACATCACTTTTGGGGATACTGGATTCATGGAGAATTAGTTCATTTCTGGTTGACCGTGATTTTAAAAAAACAATTAACAATGTGGTTTATGAGCTAAGGTTGAACAACAACAAAAAGCCCTTTAAGACAAATTACCTCCAAATTCTATATTTTGTTAAACTTTTCGTACAAACTATACCTGCTTTTACAAAGTATGTTGCGGTATGATTACAATCGAGACATATGTCGGAAGATTGTGGGTCAAAACTGACATACAATACAATACCTACTGGCTTGTATCCTGCAAAAAAACATCCATTGTAGCATGTTTGCATTTGACAGACTGTTATGAGAAGTACTTTTATTGTGAATACTTAATAGCGTGGTAGTATGAGTGTTACAAGGCTCAGGTAAAACCCTTATCTCCCTTTCTCTGGCCCCTCCCCTTTCTTACCTTTCTTTTGACCAACAGGCTTCCACATTGACAGTAAACCAAGCTCCCACTCAGCAGACTGTGAAGTGAAGGGGTCCAAGCTGCTGCTGACAAGGGCCATGTTGAATAAAGGCAATATCATTCTGCCATTTTGAGAGCTTCTTTGAGAGCATTTTGAAGTAAGTATTCAGAGAAGATTGGCAGGAGTGCCGTTTAATTTATATAAAAACAGGGCCTTTTCCCAGAAGCCATACAGCCATGCGAATGCAGGGTAAATAGAGGGGTAGCTACTACTATTGTTCATGGCTGTGTTCCATTTAGGTGGACCGGGCCCTTCTGTCTCTTCTCTAAATACTGACTTGACGTAAAGCACCCAAAGGAACTGGATTATTTGCAGTCTGGAGTTTGTGTTATCATGTCTTATCATTGATATTGATTGAATGTCATCACACACGGGGCTCCGTTGCTCAGAGATAGGTGCAGGAGGGAGAAAGTCGATGCACATATGATGAACCACATGACATCAAGACGGAGAAAAGGATCCTGATCAATATTTATGACTACTCTCGCCATGACATGTCCCTGAGTGGCGCTAGCTCTCATTTTAGAAGCATGTGCATTATTTAGCAATGCTGCCAATGTTTGGCTTTTTGTATTTGGTTTGGAATTAAACAAGGCTTTTGTGTGTACTGGATGTCGTTCATAGCTAGATGAGAACGTTAATACCACTATTTTTAAACTGGATACAAAGTTGGCGCTAACAGCCAGTTGGAAACAGGAGGGAAGAGCAGCTGAATCCAACTACTCCTTTTACGGTATCTATTTCTCCTTAAACACAAAGCGACAACTTCCCAATCTCTACCACTGATTTTGACTCAATGATGGGCCCGTGGGTGCCAAGCATGAGTTTATGTCTCAGCATGCAAGGCGCCAGGCAACGTCTCTTTGTCATTGTGCGTCTGATCTTCACATTTCTTGTCAACAAAATGAGATGGCTTCACAAAGCATCAGACCTGGGGCAACCGCCCTGTCGTGACTGACAGGGACGTATTCTCCCTGCCTTTTATGAAGGGATTACCTGAACCCCCCCCCCCCGATGGCTCTGTGATTCTATAGGATTACCCAGCCCCCTTTTCTCTTTACCTTGCTCCAATAAATGAGTTGCACATTGTTGGCCTGCCACGTTCTGCCCCTGTCTCTCCGGATGATTGTCACATCACATCTTGCTGTTAGTTCACGACCGGGCCTGTGCCTGACTCGCCTCAAGGTTTCCACCTAATGTGTGCCTCAAAGCATGGGCAATGTTAATCAAAAGGCCGAATTTGACTCATTGCTTTTGGTTTGATTATTGTCGCTGAAGATGAAGCGGGCTGATTGCAGCAGCTGCAGAGCGACATGTTAAAACGCATCAGTATGAATGTCGCTGTGATGTTGTTTGGTAGCAGAGAGTTCAAACTGAGGACAATCCAGTTCAAACAAGACATGCAGTATACAGATTTTTTGTTTGTACACATATATTTTGTTTTTCCCAATCTGAGTGTGTGCTGCAAATGAGCGTCACATCTACGCCTTACTCAATATATAGATTTGCCTTGTTGCTTACAGACACAGATTTGATATTGACATTGTGTTCATTTTGAAAAACTTCCCCTCTCTTTAGCTTCACCGGTGAACTTGATTGCTTTCAGCAGAGGGATTAGATGACGCCCTGTCTCCTGCCTGGCATGCTTTTATTAAGAGGGCCTCAAAGACACTCTCCAGGATGAAATAAAGATGGCATCAGTTAATCCAGCATTTCAATTACAAGCTGTGATATAGTACGGCGCTCTGGGAGCCGAGTGAGACTGTAGCAAGGAGCGATATAGCGGGCAGGGCAGATACAGTCAGATAGCGTAAGCGCGCCACTATATGGAGCTGAAAGGAGCTTCCCGGTATTGTGTATCAGAAACGATGCCATTATCTGCGGGCAATCTGCACACAGCAGAACCGAGCCCCAGAGCAGACTGATCTACTAACCCCCCTCTTTGTGTTGCCTCGGTGTCAATCCAAGTAAGAATTCTGAGGCAAAGAGGCAGCAAAGACTTCATTTTTCCAGTGTTTTGAAGTCTTGCTGTATGATTCTGGGATGCAGCGCTGTCATAGTGTCTCTTCCTGCAACAGGAGGCTGCATTGCATCTCTGAAAGATGCCGTCATTTAAAGCAGTGAAATGATTTAACTCAGTAATAAATAAATTATAGTATTGCATTTTACGTCTGATATTGACAACTTTTGAATGAAACGTCGAAGTTTCACTCAAAAGTGGAGTCTGCATATTTGGATTAACATAAATGATTCAGCTGCTATGGATGAAATCTGAACAGCAGGTCACACGACCATCAAAGTCCTTTCCAGATGAAGACTGAAAGTGGACCTTAAATTAGTAAAATATTGTGATTCAAAATAAAATGATAATCAATACAAAAAACATAATTACCATATTCTTAATGAGACTCGATTGTTTGATGTCAGAAAATTAGTGTAATCAACACAATTGGTTTATTGTTTTAATCAATCTTGAAGTGAAAATAACGGGCTTTTTTGCTCTTCTCTGAGACATATTGCTAACAGTCCCATATTGACATATTGCTAACACAATCCTGTATAAAAAAGTATGTTTATTATTTTTAAAAATTTGGTTAAAGACCAAATGATTAATCTGAGAAACAGTAAATGTCTCTTAGCTCATACGGTCCTACATTCTGTACCGAACCAACTGTCCCACCTAAGCAAACCATGCGTGGGGGGTGCAGGGCCTCACGCTTTTAAACCACCACATTAAAATGCAGATAAATCCGTGACATATTCATACAAACACGCCAAATACCGACCCCAGGACTTACCACGAATACTATCATCACCTCTCTCTCCCTCTCTCTCTCTCTCTCTCTCTCTCTCTCCCTCCCTCCCTCCCTCTCTCTCTCTCTCTCCCTCCCTCTCAGCTGCAGAAGGAGCATCCCATAGGCTAATCAGCTGGTGGCCCTCAGCATCCTCCCCCCCCCTCCCAGCAGAGGAAAGCCGACAGTCGGACCGTGCGCGAGGTGTTTCTTTTTGTCCGCTGCCATGGTGGGATTTACGGATATCGCGTGCCTTCTGGTCCCGCTGGCGGTGGTGTTCGCGGCGTCCACCTCCCAGGCCGACGTGAAGAGCGTCAAAGAGGAGGAAAAAACGGGGAACTTCATGGAAGACGAGCAATGGCTATCCACCATTTCACAGTACAGCCGCAAGATCAAGCACTGGAATCGGTTCAGAGATGTAAGTCCTGCGTGTGGAGCGTGAGGTGCGCGCTAATGCGGTAGAAGACACAGCGTTATCACTTCGTTAGCCTGTGTAATACACACACACACACACACACTTAGTTTTGTTGTTGGGACATGTCCCAAACCGTAGAAACACATGAACACTTTCCAACAAATGTTTAAAAAAGAAAGAAATGAGTTATAACCAATGAACGATCGGTATTAGGAGGATGGAAACAGCACATTGTTGTGTTTTAAGTGTTCACATCTTCCTCTCGCCTATATACACATTCCTTGATTTTAAATAATTTTTCAAAAATGTATATTTTATGTGAATCGGATACCAAAGGGAAACTGTCCCGTTTGATGATTTCACTCTTACCACTTTTAGTCAATGGGCCTTTCGTTGATATTAAGGGATTCATGTTTAAGTCCAACCTGCACAGCAGGAGCAGTAGGGACCTATTCCGTCATACTGCTCTCAATGTGGGCCACCACAGATGTGCTTCCGAACGTGTCCCAGGAGATTTCGCGAACAAGAGAAATAAGCACGTAAAGCAGAGAGGCGGGGATTGATTGATGTGCATTTCTGCTCACTGAACAGACTGAACTGGGCTGCACGGATTGATTAAAGCCTGCAGGCTGCGGACAGTGATACATTGCTGTGTCTGCGAATGTATGGACATCATTTTGCCTGCGAGCTCTGTGAAATGATAACTAATGACCCCAGCAGGATTTGGACAATAGGGCAGTTGGACTATGTTCCTTAGAACTCCTGTTAATTGGGTTTTAATGGATCCAGGGTGGTTACCATCACGTGGTGGGTGTCATTATTAGATTGAGAATGTGAGCAGCTGGCCTCGGCTGGAGCTTGAATCAGAACAATGCACGCTCACCAGAAGCCTTTACAGGTAATAAAACAATCGTATCTTTGGTGTCCTTTTCAACACGGTAGGTAGGTAAATACGCGGGGAAATTGGCAGCCGCTCCTCCTGGAATCGGATCACTCTGTTATTACTTAAGGAGAATGTCCTCACTAAAATGTATTAAGGGAAGTAATGAAATTGTGGGCATGAAAAGATTTAGTCAGAATTATTGTGGGATTATAACTCACTGGATGCTGCTCCATATTTACACAGCTTTGATCCAAAAACGTTAGAGCGGCAACTTCACCCTGAATTCAGCGCATTGTGATTGATTGTGCCCAACAAAATCCCCCCAACAGTGAATAAAAAAACAGACACACACAAGAAGCCTCCCAAGATTTAAACAGTTTGCCTGAAGGGATGCCATCTAGTATGAAGATATCACTTGCTCTGATCCCCCCCGGGGGGGGTTGCTGGGCAACACATACACTCTTTTATGTTCATTATTCCCAGAGGTTTTTTCTTAATGTGCACATCTGCGTGGGCAAGGAGGATATTCTATGTGTGAGCCATAAGCGGGATTTTGTCAGGGTGTCAGGGGCGTGATGGGAGTGGTGGCGTCTCTGGTGGTGGTGGTGATGATGACAGGAGAAACATCAGAGTAGCAAACCACTGAATCTCCCCAGGGGGGGGATCGCAGATAGAAACCCCTTTGATGTCTGCTTGCTGCCGTAGCAACAGCCGTTGAGTGTTGATATGGAGCATCCAACGCTGAGGGTTCGATGACTATCTCCCTCAACAGTCCTGCTTCTGGATGGAATCAGAGGAAACATCTTTCATTACGTTTCTTCATACCAAATCAAACTGCAAACGTCTTCAACTGAATTGAACGGAATTACATGGTTTATGTATGAAGTACTGCCAATGACATCGTTATACGTATTCAGATGACACTAATTAATGTTGATTTGCACAGTCCTCTGAGGGCTGGATGTTGAATATTAATCCAACACTGGAAAGCAATAATCCAAGCTGCACCGAATGAAAGACGACCTCTTTCATTCTCTCTTTTGCATGTACACAAACACACAAACCACCACACACATAAACACACAACGCATAGGCCACAGAACACGCAATGTAAATATGCTCTTATGAAATGTCAAAGAAAATCTGTGTAAGAGGCTCTTTCTCTTCCAATATAAATAGCTCCCACACTTCAATTCCATCTATTTCACAGGAAGACAAGGCGATTAGATTTAATAGTTACAGTCAACACTTAATAGAATGGGATACCTTCAATCCTTTAATCTGACAGGTGCACTCAACATTTCATTTCACTAATGCACCAAATCCTCAGAAAAAAAAGGAAAACAGGGGAACCGGGTACCGTGGTGACTGAGTGCAAGTCTGCAACCCAAACACTTGGTGTTATTTGCTGCATTACTAGAAGATATGAAGCACTGTTATTTGACATTTAAAAGGCACAACATGGAATACACTATAATCTCTCTATTATTCTAACCAACCAGGAAATGACTTCCAATAATGGACTAGCTCTATAACGGATGAATCGAAGATGCAGACATGCGGTTTTAGAAACAAATCGCACATATTAAATAATAAAAATAGATTGTGTTGTTCATTACGTACCCAAGCTCCGTTTTCAAGACGGTTAATAAAAAAACAGAAATTCAGAGACTCTAAATGAAATGTCAACGGGGATCATCCTAGTCGAGGACTGGTCTATTTTCAGTGTGAGATTAAATGGCTGGAGACTAATGCATTTTATGCATTGCTGATCCTATTTGGTATGTCTGCTAAAGGCAAATCAACAGTGAATTAGTTTTTTTTTTGCTCACTTCCCTTATAATTACGGTAGCATCCATGAGACTACCAAACTATGAAATTGGTCTGGGGTGTTGGATTCCTGTCGAATCAAGATAAACTCAGATATATAACTCAAATGGATAACGATTAGGACTGCAACCTCACCTGGAAGGAAGCTGTTTATCGTAAGCATCCCCCCCCCCCCATTGGCATGAAATAAAGAGCTCATTGATGTGAGTTTTGGTAAATATTTCTCTTTGTTTTCTCCTCTTCCCACCAAGTCCCCTGTCTGTGCCTGGTAAGTCCTTATCTTAAGAAACACATGCTTCTCCTCCGAGGCAGCTCTGGACCACACACTGCCAGTCCTGCCTGCACCTGTTAAACATTCACTTTTTTAAAGAACAAAAACATTCATATGCAGCACTGGTGCCCAGTAATCCATTAAAGACCAGATGAACCGTAAATGATCATCAGCACCCTTGTGCTCAGACTGGCTTTCCTAAAGCTGAGTCGCGCTCTGTGATGTTAGAGGAGAATGCCACTGATGCGACGAAGCTACGAATGACGATAAGATCTTATTGCAAACCCATTAGTCCATCTCGGCACGAGCCCGTCTCTTATCATACAGTCCAGACTCATTAATGGCGCCGGCGTCGTCCGGAGCTGCGCTGGCGTCAGCGGGTGGATCTCGATCGCGTCCAACAGTTTTGGGAGAGTCGGCCCGGTTGCCCGGGCTTTGGGGCGCACTATAGGTGGGCTGTAATTGAATAGAGGGAGAAGCTTTTTCATCCACGCCGGCACGGCCACAGCTGCTCCTCACTGCAGCACAATGGCCACAGCTGAAGGGCACAGGTGCCGCAGAGGGAGACAGGCAGCGGATTGTCCGAGTCGCGGAGAGAGGTGATAAATATCACATTTCTTAGCAGATGCAGTTTTTCATACGACTGAACGCAGCTGTTACCAATAGCTGCAGATGCTAGAAATGCCTCCATTCCAGCATCTCACACGCATGACCTCTCGGAGCGACCGGTGTGCCAAACAGAGTGTTTGATGCAGAGAACACCAGACAACAAGGAATTCGCATGTAATGAGCTCTTTGTGGAATTCTTCCAATGACCTCCTGTAGTCAGAAAACCTGCATGTGCAGGAAATTCCCCCGAAATTGTTAGGATGGTGTTGATGCTTAAATTCAGAAACACAACAGGCCAGTTTGTAACTCTACATGTAGGTTATCATTAGGATTAAGCCTCAATTGATAACGTACCCAACTTGTTACAAGACTGCGCTGTGCTTTATGAGATTATGTAACGTAATTTCTATATTCCTTTGGGCTTTGAGCTTGAGCCGGACTGAGTCACAGCGATGAGCTCAGGCGCAGGAGAATTAGGGGAAAGTCAGAGGTGGTTCAAATGATAGTAGCACAAAACTGGATCTCGCGCTTGAGAGCTATTGAGTGGGCCGGTTGAGGATGTGTGAAGTGTAATCAAACCTCACAACACAGAAAAACGCACCCACATTCAGATGAATGCACACAAACCCACAGTGTCGGGAGGGGAGAGGCTTGTTTGGAAAAGCCCTGGTTGTGTCAGAACCAACATCAAACATACTTTGAGGGCTGTCCATGTTGATCATTTTCCATCCTTTCTAAGAGCAAAAACAGAATAGAAGGGAATTAGGTGTGTTTGTCTGCTCCAACCTCAACCATGTCAGGCTAGCATGAAAAGTTTACTGGGAGTAAACCCTTCCATGTGCCTGAATGGATGGCTTGCAGGTGTTGGAAAATACTCTAACAAAGGAGGTGTTGAAGTAACTTGAAGAAGTTTGTTATTTTTAAATATATAATTGCCTTTGAAAAAACAAGATGTGTGATTGGGAGCGTTTGGATTGCCTCTCAGCAACTCTCAATGTGTTTTATAAGGGTGCTAACAGCGCCAAGAGTGAAAACTACGGCAAAACAGTGTAAACCTTTTGCGGAGCTGGAGGGTGGGTGCTAACGTTCTGCACTGATGCTGTAGCCGCCATACGAGAGCACAGGGGATAGAGCGATACATCTTCTACAAGCATGTTCAAAATAATAATAATAATATAATAACAATAATAATTGAAGAAAAAAATACAGTAATGTGAATCTATTATTAGTGAATTATATATAGTAGAAAGGTGCATCTCTGGCAACAGGAGCCGGTCGGCCTTTTTTCCACTCGATGAGCCGGGTTTCAGTCCTTTGTTCCTGCTGATCTGGTTAAGACTCTCTTATTGCACTACATTGTTTTTGACTCCCCCGTCTCCAATCATTGGCTGATTCTCATCCTCCTTGTTGCTCCTACCAAGGCAACTCCATTGATTTCCCATAGTTGCATGTGTGCTTCTCGAGTCCAGCTGAAGTCTGAAGTTTCCCCCTCCCCTGTGTGGAAGAGATTCTCCTGTGAGTTGCCGACTGTGTTTTTATTCACTGCAGGGCACTGAAATCAGAAGAGCTGATTTTATTTATAGATATCGAGTACCGGGCTAGCACAAGTGCACGGAGACTTGGTGGACGAAGTGCGCTTTTTTCAAGCTGCAGCTGTAGGTGTGTCTGTGTGTGCATGGCTTTATGCACACAACATACAAAACCTTATGGACAACACAAGAAAGTTCCAGCTTTGCATCAAACTTTCTGTCAAGTTCACTGACTTCAGCACATTCTTTTCCACATGTATTTGGGGGAAGCTAACAAGCAATTCACTGATTACGTAATTGAGTGCAATTTTCAGCCAGCTTTTGTATTTGACCTTCTACACATCCTTTGATGTCAAAGCCTTTCTGACGGGCCTCATTTTCTACTTGAGGATGAAGAGGGTACACGAAGAGCCTTTCTTCGGCGAGACAGGGGATAAGGAATAATAGAGATAATTATCTGTTCTATTTAAGTGTCACACACTTCCGTGCAGAGGTGAATGTACCCTTGGTTCAACTCCTTCAGTATGAAAGAGATTACTCATGTAAGGAACAGCGAGCACAAGTGCAGTGCAGACAACAGGCTCATAGTTATAGTGTGTTTTGTGATAGAAATGGGAAACTATCTGTAAACTGAAGCATTCAGTCACATACTGCATCTAATGTTTTCCACATGCAGTATATGACAATCCACGTATGGAAGTGGTGGGTTTAAATTTCAAATCTTTTCTCATCACACAAATCTAATTTTAATACACAAAACTGACCACAAGCTGGATTTTGGTTTGGTGGTTTAACATCATATTTGAAGACTCTGGGATTAATAGGAAATGGAAGGCTCCATAATAACGAAGTCAAGCTTGCCATCATTAAATCCTCAGTGGGAAAAAATCTTTGTGCCAAATTATGGTGGGTTTACGTGGGATTTGCATTTTATAAATATCGTGCAGTAGAAATATCGGCTTTGCCGATACAACACAAAAAACAGAGGATAACTCAATTCAGAAATAAATCAGGATATCAATGTAATGGAAAAATATTCTTCAAATTTGCTTGTATTAAACCCACCGAGTATATTTGCTCCTTATATCCATTGTTTAACAATTGGCCATCTTTGCATTCAACTATCTATGTAACATTAATATTCCACTCAACAGAAATCCGATTCATTTCAATACATTTTAGGTGAAACTATCCATACAAAAAACAGCCTTTGAAGATTAAGCACTATGTTTGAAATATCTATAAATAAAGACAATTATTTCTTATTTCATGGAAACAGATAGTAGCAATGAGTTAGTAGACAAACACACATTTTTGTAAAGTAGGCTGGCTGTTATGTGTGTGTTAAACTGGTTTAATATTATATTCAAAGGGTTTTTCTTTATTATTTAAAGGAGGCTAATTTGTGTTTGTATTTCTTCTAAACAAACAGGTTTATATAATTTGAACATTTTGAAAGAGCAGTCAGTAACCCGTTACTCCCTTTCATTCCAAACACTTCTTGGGTACAACATCATTCCTGTGTAAGGGTGGTTACATTATATAAATTGTACTTTTCCAGTCCTCCCAGCTCTCTTACATAAGGCACAAGCAAAACCATATTCTCATTGCCGGATGCTCTGCCTCTGCAATCTCTAAGCATCGGCTCAGAGTCCCGTGTGAGGGGCGAAATACGGGAATCAGCATTCTTGCTTCTGGTGCCCTGCAGCCCCGTGTGCATGCAGATAAGAGGAGAACATACAGGCTGAGAATATTGTTGTAGGGGGTTTGTTTCATCTCAGGCTTGTCTCATGTGATCTGTAAACCAGTGCTAAGTGGTTGTGTGAACAGCAGCTGATAGTGTGAATGTCGAGGTGGGAGGAAGTGACACGGTGCTGCGTGAGGCATCGCCGCTGTAGGCTAACTCTGAGCTGTTTTATTGGATTTGAAGGTTTTTATACATTTTATACTAAAACAATGTTGAAAAGAGTTTGCTTGTGTCATAACATCAGTGCGGTGTTAAGAAAAATGGATTATGTTCTCATTGAGAGGTTGTATTACTTGCTGATCCGCCGAAGGATGCCTTTCATCTCAGTGAGAAATCCTCTCAGGGCCCCTGCATTTACCTGAGGACCATCCACTGGGAGGAGGTTGGAATTCATTTGGAGATATGGTGGGCATGCAGCCTGTTCCTCAATTAAGTCTGGGGGGAGATTACACTGAGGGGGAACTTCAGTGTAGAGCGGCACTCAGTTTCATTCTGCGTAAGAAATCGCATTGTGTCAAAAAAACCGAGTGACGCAGCTCATTGAGCTCTCTGACTGGCTGTGATGAAACTTTTGGGGTTTTCATGAAGAAACAGACAACCAAAACCATATGTGTATATTTATAGACACAAACATACAGGATATACATAGCTGCAATATTGGTATGATAACCAATATTGGTATATACATATATAAGGGATTGGGCTCTATCTGGTTGGGCTCACTGGTTACCAGTGGCTGCCCGCATCCAGTTCAAAACATTGGTTCTCACGTACCATGCTGTGAATGGATCTTCCAAGACATGGTGAAACCCTACACCCCAACCCGCTCACTCCGCTCTGCATCTGCCAAGCTGCTTGTTCCTCCCTCTCTGAGAGAAAAGCACTCGGCGAGATCACAACTCTTTTTTTATTAACGTCAACCGTGTGAAAAGGTCAGGTCTGAACCTGTATCTGGCAGACACATCTCCACATGACGGCGTCATTAGCGTGTCCTTTGTCACCCACGAGGCACCGATGCACTCCGCTGTCCTTGTCAACGCCAACAAACCCCTCAGGATAACCACAGTGACCGCAGAATGCATCTGACAGTAGAAGACTTTCACCTAGAAACACCTGTCAGTCACCCACACACACTACAGTAGCAGATGGATACTCATATTCCTGTTGTGGGCACGATATCCCTCACTTTTCATACTGTTTTTGCTTCAGTAGTGACCTGTCATTATGAATGATGTCAGAGTGAACCGTCCGCCATGCGGCATGTCGAGGGGTAACTCTCCCCGGTGTTAACGGGTACATCGCTGAGCTCTGTTTTCAGCTCTCAGCTTGCGTCCTAATCACGTCCGTGTAAAGAAAAAAAAAGTCTGTTGTTTTCTACTTTGTGAGTGATATTTTCAAGTGATGTATCACGCCTGCCAAACTTGTCAGCATGCTCTGCTACTCTTACTCACTTTCCTTGTGTACTCAGGAGAATTTATTTCCCCCCGAATGCGTATTCTGCAGCCTCTCTTTTATGAAATCATTGATTTCCAGTCCTGTCAGAACAGCACGGCGCTTCCATCACCGGCCCTGGCCGACACACAGATACCGAAAGGCTTTTAAATAATGCAGGAGCCGAAGCATCAATAAAGGAGACGGCGGAGGCGTCTGACTAACAGCAAGGACGTAAACCCTGCAAGATCTTATCCCGAGAAGGCGTGAGTCCACCGGGCCCCAGCAAGGTTAAACTACACAGCCGGCGATCATTCATGAAGCTCACGTTGAGTTTGAAAATCCAGACACTGGACGGTTCACTGCAAGGGGTTATCGGCGGGATGAGAGGACGAAAAAAAGAGTTCTTTCAAGTCCCGAGGTGGTGAAAATATGTGGCCTACCTCCGCGAAGTGGAAGTGTGCGGATGGCGGAAGGAGGTCCCGGCTTTCCCGAAGGCCTTTTTTATCATGTGTCGTGTCGGGATTTATCGGCCTCCCTGCGAGCTGTTTGGCACGCGCTTCCAGCACAGTAAATGTTTACGGTGATGACTGAGTCATCTCCAAGGAAAAGGGGGGGCGGCTGATTGCAAATATCGTAAAATGACTCATGTTTATTATTTCAGGAGCAGCAATATGCTCATGAAACCTTTGCGTCATCTGTGGGATGTGCTTATGTTTCAAGTAAATACAATCATGAATGCGGATTTTAATGCTCTCTTGAATGCTTGTTTTACTTTTTATTTTCTTGCCATTGTAACGCCATGCATTTGGATGCACAAATAAGAGTTTTGTGTCCTGGTCAATTGAAACTATTAAAAGTGACCATTCACTTATTAGTGAGAATGTTTTTCAACTTTGACGCTGTTGCTTGTTTAGTTGAGCTTTAAAATGAACATACGACCTTGTCATTGTCATTGAAAGCAGGGTAATATTCTGTGTCTAAAATGACTTCTACAGTATGTTCTTCACTAATATCTGTCCTTTCTGTCCTTCTGCTGTCATTTCACCAGGAGGTAGAGGTTAGTTTTGTCCCAATTTTCTACACAGTTTCTCCAGCAGCCTTTGCAAATGTGTCTATTTCATTCATGACTCATTTCCTTGTCAGCTTCTGTGTCTTTATCTATAATCCTCAATCCAGTCCAATGTTCCAATGTCCTTTGTCATCTTAATTAGAATGACTCATGTTCTTAAGTGTTTGTGCATTTGTGGCAAGGTTGCATATGTCTATATACTATGTATATACAGTATATATAGATACATATGCATATACATTGAGTGCAGGTTTGTTGAGCTCATTTGTGTGCATCTTGTCGTAATCTGTTTCTTGTGTCACTCGTCGTATTATTGTAATGCTGCAAGACTAATGTACACATACTCAGTGCGCCGTGAAATAAATTATAATGTAAACTACATCACTTCTCCGCTCGACAGGGAGTTGATGTGCTATCAGTCACACTGCACTCAGGCTTTCATTCCGTTGTTCTGATGATAAATGATTGTTTTCCTCATGTTTTCTGCAGGATGATTATGTCCGTACCGGGGATGAAAATCAAGGATCTAATGACAGTGAGTCTCCCACCATCTCATCTCTTTCTTACTTTGTGGTTGGGGAAGTCCTTGAATTCCCTTTAATATTTTCATTTTCATGTAAATCCACAGTTGTGTAGCCTGGTGGAGAACGTTTTAAGTGCAGAAGCTTCTTCAATGACTCACTCTGTTGTCATCTGTTGTCAGACCCTCTGTTTTAAATTTGATGGGCCCCTAAAAAGTAGTGCTGCCAGCGCTCCAGCTTCCAGCTGACCCATCAGAAAATCTCTGGCAATCACTAGCTGGATGTTGATCTGCATGTTCACATAAAGCCAGCTAAATGTTCTCATGAATGAATTAGACCATAGCTGCGTTTGTTTTGAAAAGGAAGACAAGGCATCTCTTCACTTCTCTCCACATTGGTCTCGTTACTGAAAATTACGCATAAACAATGCTTTTATAATGACCAGTGTTACATTTAGACCAAGAGATAAATGAACAATTGACAAAGGGACACACGATTAAAATAGGGACATTTGTATTTTTCATTCAACCTAAGAGCTGCACACGACCCATAATGCTTCCTCTGTAGACAAAGGGATGGGCACAAACCAGTGCTCCCACTATATAAAGACAACATCTGCTGTCATTAATATATAAACGTGTATTCCTCTGCGACACAGTGGGTTTTCATGTAAAATATGTTGCGGGGATCTTAAAGTTCACACAAAGCTTATAGTACCTCCACAAGTATATCCGCATGTATCGATCCAAGATTCAAAGAAAGAACTGTACTAAATTCAATCTGGCAATTTATGTGACAAATCCATCCTTCCTCGCTGAAAATGTCTCATCTCGCTCTCGTGTTGATGCGGGGGAAAGCAAAGCCTCGTGATTAATTCAGAGGAAATGCCGTTGGCCTGCGCTGCGTTTGTGTCCCAGGGTCGGACCTCCGCTCTCCACACTCGCAGTTGTTCCTCGGTGATACGAGGTTGAAAGGGATTAGCGCTGCGTTTCATCTGCTTGAGGAGAGCTGACATACGTCCCAGAGGAGAGGCTACAAACATTGGCTCAACGACTTAATTGAGCCTCGGGCAAGATGAAGTCATGACAGAGTCGCGTCCTCGACCGCTGCCGCTTGATTTGCAGCTTAAATGAAGTCGGCTGAATCGCAGAGTCCATTAGCGCAATTTCCGAGGGCTTAATAAAGGTCTAATTATGAGTTCCAGTGAAAGGCCATAGAGGGAAGTAAAAGCACAAGAAGAGAGTGGCAGAAGTGGGGCCTAATTTGCCTTGATTCCTGCCAACTCTTAAGTCCGTGTGGGGATGACATTGTAGACTGGGGAGGTGCAGCGAGTGTAAGAGATGGAGAGACATATTCCACCATGAGGGCGCAGAGTACATAAAAGCCCTTTTTTCCCCCTTTCCGTTCTGGCATTTGGGACGAGGAGCACAAATAAGTCCCGAGAACGCAAGGAGTATTGCCCAACACGTTTGTGCACGACGTGTAGACAGACAGGCAGCTTGGCAGCAGATGGCCTTATGAATGAAGGTGTACCAATGACGGAGCACCCGTTAATCAACCTACTCGACGTTCATGCTCTTTGCTATGATAGGTGTTCAACTGTTCCGCTTTGATGACACTTTAGCGAGGCTTTATATGCTTGCCTCGGGTAGTCACATGAATGGCACTTTTCATTTCCCACCATGAAAAGCCCCTCATCTATCCTTTATTTAGTTTTGACATGAGTGTACAATCCCCCCTCCTTCCCGATTGATCTTCCTTCCTTTATGCCCCGGCCTAATGAAGCAAAAGAGCTAAAAGAGGAAACGTGTCCCCTCCGAGACATCAGCGCAGCGTCTCCGCTCCGGAGCTCGGGTGAGACTCACGTCGCAGCCAGGAAGCCCAGACTGCTGCGCTGCCGGGAAAAGAGAGACACGCGGCGCTTTTGAACTGTCAACACTCCGAGCAGACAGTCAGCCGACAGCGGACTGAGGTGGACATTTGCATGCAGGCACCGTCGTGGCGGACTCCACTTCAGCCGGCGGGGTGCAGAGTGAGAGAGACGTCAGGGTTACTTCAACCCAGCAACTGATTAAATTGATTAAAGCCTCCCTGTTAATGCCAAATAAACACTAAAGGAGAACGATTGTATTTTGGGGATTTTCTGAATGACTTAAGTGTAGAGTACACAGAAGAACATTTTATTTATATATATATATTACAGCCAGCTAATGTCAGCCAGAGAGGCCAGTTGAAAGGTGTAGACACTTTCTTCTATGGATTCAGATCAATAGCAGACACAAAGGAAAAATACTTGCTGAGTCGACACTCACAAGGTCTACGGTTTAATTCCTATTGAGGTTATTGATAGATACCGTTGCTTGGACCTCTCTCACACACACACACACACACACAGACTTACAAATAAGTAGCCACCACAATCCTCCGGGGTCTACGGTTGCCTTTCTCACCTTCACACGCCACACATTTGCCGAGTGTCACCCCTTCCCGCCCGGGGCTGCTACCATCAAATCCAAAACCCTGCATACAATGATCTAGAGAGGGGTCTATGGCCCCCAGATGTTTATACAGAGTAACTAGGTAAAATGAACACATAAATGCATAAAAGTATGATAATACTATAGTATATATTATTATCCAATAAAAGTTATTATTCTATCAAAACAAGGTTTTCTTGTAGTATTCAGACAATCCACAGGGCTTTGTTTTGGTGTTGCATGATAATTTATTTTGATTTTACATAGCATCACCTTTTTCCTTAATCACAGTGAGAGTGGATAGGTTCACTTTTCGATTTATCTGTTACATGCTATCTTATTACCTGATTAGATTCAGCTCAAATAGAACTATCCTTTGCCAGAATGTGTGAGCATGGAGCTGGATGCGGGACTCTTAATAGACACACAAACCTATTTTGCTAAATTATTATTTTCTAGGGCTTTAAATCAGTACGGATTTTCAATTATATCCTTAATAATGATACCGGTATGCCTGAAGCTGGCGATAAATCAGTGTTGAAAGTGTCTTAAAGAGTCTAATGAACACTTGACGAGGTGAATTTCTCTAGCATCCACATTGACATTTTTCAGGTGGGTGGAACTGATTTTAAAAATGAATTCACAATTGCACTTGGATGCATTATGTAGACAGAAACATGCCAAACATAAAATGCACATTTGTCTATGTCTGCTACAAGTAAGCCCCTTTTTCAGCTTGTTGATCTGCCCAAAAAATCTATTAATGCCTGTTTATGTTTTGAACTTTTTTCCCCTGCTGATCATCTTTAGTTTCTGTGGGAATTCAAGCCTATTTTTGCATTAACAGTCCATGCCTGGCTTCACTGCTACTTACAAAACAGCACTAATGATGTTAACGACTGAGTGTTTAAATAGTAGATAAGAGGGTTGATGAAGAGGATGTGGCCTGAGCTCGGCTTCTGTTATCCTCAATCTGCAGGGATAAACTTCAGGCAAATCTGGATTGTATTAGACTGAAGCAGGGGAGCCTAATTAGGAGAGCTTTACTGCTGCAGGCATTAGTTTAATGCCAAAGGAGAGACTTTCAAAAAGTAAAAATGGTAGGTGCTGGAGTTAAATAGACACACATGGATGTGATGAGGAAAATAATCATACTCAAGCGGGTAGAACGTGAGGGTGCCGTCTCATTTGAAGAGACAAAGGAATGAAAAAGGTGGACCGAGAGACACGATCGCACAACAGGGATTTCAGGAACGGAGAGGGAGCGAGTTCTCAGAAAAAAAACAGATTGAGCTGCAAATCACAGTCAACCCAGAAATGATTCCCGGACCGCGGAGAGCCTGTTGCTATGGAAACGTCATCATTGCAGGCACTGCTTTAATCCGCGGAAGCCTGTTAAGTTAACATGAGGCTCAGGCAGCCACCTTATGCTTCTGTACTCACAACACAATGGCGTGCCAGCATTGTAGCCGCTCACCACCAACAAGATTTAATTACAAATGTTTACTATTAGAAGGCAGGATGATCTGCTCGGCCTGCTCTGCATCCCGCCTCCACCATCCTTGAGTTTACTGTTTTACATCTTTATTGGATGGATTGCAAAAGACATCGTTTTGTGTACATCACCGCCCTACTCAATGAGCTTTTTCCCCATTAGTGCCTAAATCTCCTCGTCCTCTTTTGTGTCAGGATGTGTCATGAGGGTTTAATTTGCTGCTGCACTGATTCTGCTGATGCACTGGTGTGCATTAGAGTGTGTATGTGTGAGCGTGTGCGTGTGTGTGTGTGTGGCTACATCGTTGACAGTCTAAATGGATGAGGACTGCATCTGGGCATTAATTCCTCCGAGCCTCACTGTTTTTCAGTTAGACCAGTCAGTCGGTTACACAACAAGCTCAGCCATCACAGCGGCGTGAATTGTTTTGGATTTACTTCTCGAATCAGATATCTTGTCGGTTTGCTTCAATAATCCCGTGATGTTGGCAGCATTAATCTATTCAGCCATCGGAGGGGACAGGCGAGGTGATCCAAAGCCTGTCTGCAAAATTCTGATGTTGGCGTAAAACAGCATGCAGTAAGAGCAGGCGGTGAATTCCAACGCTGGCGTCGTGCAGACGGAACCTGCAGTAGCTGTCCTCGAGCCCCGGGGCACTGTGCTGACGGATGGCGTAGGTGAATAAAGGCCCGGGGGGGATTTGAAGAGAATAGAGGGTGACATCTAGGTCGGGCACAGGGGGGGCATGCTAGGAACAGACATCTGTGACATATAAGGGTGAGTTGGGTGCTGACACTCAGTGTGACGGATGGATGGATAAGGCGGAGTGAGCGAGCCGTGCAGGCTTTAACCGACATTGCAAAAATTATTGGTCTCAGCATGCCATCTATTAAAAGTAATAAAAACGTCATATTGAAACGAGAAAATGAGAAGAAGAAATCTTCCACTGGGGTGTGGAAATTGCACTCTACTCCAGCACACACATACTTATATTGAAAAGTACTCAAAGTACATATTTGTCACAGTGCAAGCCCAACAGTTGATTCTAATACATTAGAAGGACTCGAGTTGTGCGGTGAAAATCGAGGCGAAGAGGTTTGATATTCAAAACTGGGAGTGGAGAGATAATGAGCAGAGAATGTAGAATAGAATCAAAATATAGAGAATAGAGAGCGAAGCAGTGATTATACTTCATTGTACATTTTGTTTTCTATTGTGTCTCCAGACGTAGACACCACCAAGGACCCCTGTCAAAAGGTTAAGTGCAGCCGACACAAGGTGTGCATCGCCCAGGGAGACCAGAGAGCCGTGTGCGTCAACCGCAAGAAACTCGAGCATAGGTGAGTGTGCAGCCCCTGGGCGACAACTCCCAAATAACACTAAAAAAATGAAAGTCAACACCAGCGAGTTCACGATCAGCTCGTGCCGATTTTTGGGATGCGATGATCGAAAATAAAGCTCGTTTGTGCACCAGTGAGGCGCGACCGCCCGCTGTTAACTGACACGTTAATACATTCAGACGACACCGAGGGAGCACGCTGTGTCTGTCGGGTGAATTAACACAGCGGTCGGCGCCTCGGCGTGACTTGTTGTTTGCGTGTCCTCTGTCCTGCAGACTGAAGCAGCCGGCTCTCAGGTCTCCTGATGGAAACTGTCAGCCGTGTCCCATCTCCTCCGCCGGGCCTGTGTGCGGATCAGACGGTCGCAGCTACGCCTCCAAGGTACACGCAAACACACGCACACACTGGTGGATAGCTCAGTATGATGTGTCCTATGTATCTTTTTACAAAGATTTGCGGTCCAATTGATTGATTTCAAGTAAATTGCGATTTGAAAAAGTGATTATATCACTTTGCAAATAGAAATTCAGGTGCTAGGTGCTCTAGAAAGATGAAAGATGGACAGGGTTATGGCTAGTTTAGAATTACTAAATGTCAGACTAACTGAATTAGTTTTTGTTTCGTTTTTTATCCATTTTTGTTGAATACTGCTATACAGGTGACTTAGAATATCGTGCAAAAGCTCATTACTTTCAGTAATTCACCTTAAAAGGTGAAACTAATATATTGTATAGACTCATTACATCATACTCATACAAGTGAGATATTTCATGCCTTTATTTGATATCATTTTGATGATTATGGCTATATAATATATATATATATATATATATATATATATATATATATATATATATATATATATATTAGTAAACACTCAGTTGTCAATTTAACAGGGAACATCACCACAGTCTAATACACTAGCTCTGCTATGAAATCTACCAAATGTCATATTTATGTTTAAACTGCTTTAGGGGGGTATTTATTCAACTGTATGGTCCTTTATGGAAGCTGTTATTTGTGGAGTTTTAGAATCCATGCCGAGCGCTAACCAGACAGACCGAGTTAGCAACTAG
This sequence comes from Pungitius pungitius, assembly GCF_949316345.1. NCBI lineage: Eukaryota > Metazoa > Chordata > Actinopteri > Perciformes > Gasterosteidae > Pungitius > Pungitius pungitius. The sequence goes on along the minus strand of NC_084912.1, from coordinate 7,742,102 downwards.
CTGGGAAACATAAAGAAGCATTTAGCGGCTAAAGAGACAGATATTTGCCTCAGGAGCTGTCGGACCGTAACGCAAATTAAGAAGGAGCGTAAATGTTAGACCTCCTTTCGCCAGCTGGCCAGAAGTACAACTCTGAAAGAATGTCTTCATTGTTTTCTGGATTTACAACTGTTTGCTAAAACACTCGCTATAAAACTTCACGAGTTATTAAAATGTCAATTCTGTTTTTACGGCTTGTTCCTCTTGTAAAACAAGCGCTGCAGCCTTGTATGTCTTAACATACAGAAAAAGAAAAATAATGATCTGGAAAAAAAGGGAACTAACCCTTGTGTGGAGGTGGAGGGTGCATTGGCAGTGGAGTCTTACAGCATCTGCCTCGATAAAGAAGTGAACATATCGTACCCGTGGCTCCAGCATCACACGTGCTCTGAGTGCTTCATGATAAAATATGTTGTGATATAGAATTTCTAAAACAGTCTTGACACCCATAAAACAGCAATTAAACCAAAAGAAACAGACATTCATAAATTGGTCGAGTGTCGGTACATTGCTTCACAGCTTCAGCTTTTTGCTTTTTACACGTGCTAAAATAAATTGTGACATCCAACTCGCACATTCACAGCAGAGGAGAGCGGGGAGACTCTCGTGGGAGAAGCTGAGACAAAGAGCGGAGATACAAAGCCTCAGAGCGACCGATTGCTGGCTGGCTTGTGGTGGCAGTAACCCGTGTGTTTTGTGATTTATGCGTTGTCTTTTGGGTAATTATTCCTGACCTTCTGTGCAGGCAGAGGTCGTAAAGCACATTCAGGAGCAAGTCTCACATTTGAATTAAGGCGTACAATCCGTCCCCTCATAAATATTTGATCTATCTCGCGGCAATAACTCATTTCACTTCACCTTTGTGTCCCCTTTCTCCCGTGGCGCCTGTGTGTGCGTGTTGTGCGCGCGTGTATTTGTGTGTGTTTGTGTTGTAGTGCAAGCTGGAGCAGCAGGCATGTCTTATAGGGAAGGATCTTACCCTGAAGTGTTCGGGTCTCTGTCCTTGTGCAACTGCTGCCCCTACATCCATGGAGAGTGCACACGGTGAGATTAAATACATACAAAACAATCAATCTACGTGTCTTTTATTCTGTTTGTCTTTCTCTCTCTTTTACACACACACACACACACACCAATTATGAATCCATGAGCGGGTGCAACATTTATCATACTAAATACCCCTCTCTGACCTCCACAGAGGGCTGTACTGGACAGGATCTGGCGGATCTCGGAGAGCGTCTGAGGGACTGGTTCCAGCTCCTGCAGATCAATGCCAAGCAGAACAACAATAGCAAGACCGGGGCCAGAAACCCCGCCGCCAGCTCTACGTCAGGTGAGACCTAATAAATACATCCAGACTTCGTGTAGAGGGAGATACTACATTTACAGGCGGAATTCTCAACAAAAGTCAAAGTCAATAAACAAGTCTTGTTTGTTAAGGACATGGAGAGAAAACTCTTCATACTGTAGGGTTGAAAGATCAAGATAACATGTCATAACATGTTGTGCCTCCAAGCAAAAGCCTCAGGACCAAAACACACCAAGTCATCACCGGAATGTTGATGCCGCTTGTTCCCAATTGAAACTTTTTCTTTTGTTCAAACTAGGAACATAATTAAGAAACTGATTTGCATTTGGAAGAGGAGATAATTCTCAGCACACTGGCTTGGTTTCACTTTCCATCTGTTCAGCTGTCTCCAAATGTTTGTTTGTGTGTGTTTGCAGTGCTGGACAGGAGCCTGGTGGCCAGCTGTAAGGACTCCATAGGCTGGATGTTTTCCAAGTTGGACACAAACGGCGACCTGTACCTGGACCAGGCTGAGCTGGCCGCCATCAACCTGGACAAGTACGAGGTGTGCATCCGGCCCTTCTTCAACTCCTGTGACTCCTACAGGGACGGCAAGGTCTCCACTGCCGAGTGGTGCCTCTGCTTCTGGAGAGAGAGTGAGTATACTGGGGAGGAGGGGAGGTTTAAAGAGCGTTTGTGTGTCTGTGTGGGTGTGTGTGTGTTTGTGTGCGTGTCAGGCGCCTGTGTGCCGACACATTCCCCTTGCATTCAAACTTCAAGGTGCTGAACTGCCCCCCCCCCCCCCCCCCCACAGGTGCAGCTATTCCTCGTTTTCTGTCCATCACTGTTTGTCCTCTCGTCCCCCCTGAGGGGTGAAACGGTCACCACGAGCAGCTTTAAAACCTTTCTGCTGCTTGTTGGCAGCCTGGTTCGCCCCCTGGTTCTTACAGTTCCTGGTTTGATTTTAAAATTGCACGAGGTGATTCGGAAATCTTGATTAGACTCTTGATTAGAAGATTCTACTTCAATTGTGTGTTTTTGTTCTCTTGTCCTTCTTTAGAGCCACCTTGCCTGGCTGTACTCGAGAGGATCCAAGTATTAGACGGCGGCAAGAGGAAGTTTGGTATGTATCTGACTTCTCATTAAAACATTTCATCACCATTGGATCTGTCTTCCTGGGTCGAGGGATTTCACCCAGCAGATGACGAGCAGGAGGCGGGGATTAGTCCTTGATCAGTCTCGTGGATTAGAACTTGATACTGACAGACGGCAAAGGAAAGCAGCCATCAGCGTGTCTTACATGCATGTGTGAGCGGGTGAATATGTGAACGTGTGTGTGTGTGTGTGTGTGTGTGTGCGCACTGCAGATTTGGGCTGGGCTCTGAGTCAGGACTCTCCAAGGACACGGAGCAGGCTGCCAGCCCGATGCTCACATGTTCCTTCGAAAGATGGGACGGTTCTGTTTTCTGCATTTTCTATCCTTAATATTATTACATTATTCTCTGAAATGTTTGACGTCATCCCCTCTGACGAGTACGACGGTTTGTCTCTTCTTTAGAACAACAGCCTACGGGATGGTGAAACATTCACCTCCAGTATGTTGTGCTTGGCTTTCTCTGCACTGTGTGGACGCAGGCGGCAGTTCAGAAATTGAAAACTTTCCAATCTTGTTCCCTCTCACACCCACTCACACACACACACACACACACACACTCACACACCCCCCGATATCCCAACTTCATACTCCCCCCGTCTTGCTCCGTGAGCATATTTGTATTCATGGAATATTGAATTGCCGGCCACATATGCTGCATGCATTACATTCTCACCTTGCCCCGTGTCTGATGAGGCGTCGCGCACAATGTGTTCATCTGCGTGTTTCGTTGCCATACCGACTCCTTCGTGTGAACGCCAGGTCGATTCATCCCAAGCTGTGACGAGGACGGCTACTACAGGAAGCAGCAGTGTGACAGGGGAGAGTGCTGGTGTGTTGACCAAAACGGAGGAAAAGTGTCTGGATCTACGATGCGTGGCAAGCCAGACTGCGGTAAGTTCCCTACACGTTGTCTATATATATATACAGTATATATATATGTATATATATATATATAAATATAAGAATATCATTCGAAACTGAAAGCTTGAATGTGGCAGGAAAAAAGGCTGTAAATGTCCGCTATGGGTTGGCCCACTTCTCTACCGCGCCCCCACACTCCTTCTGCACAAGGCTTTCTTTATGTTAAAGGGCTGAGGCCCAACGCGTCATGGCTCACTACAGGGACCAGTGCCACATTCATGTGTCTGCAGTCATTTGCATTCTAAAGCGCCGCTTTGTCGCTGTGAGAAAAGTCTTTCAAGACAAATCAGGGCCGGCTGGACTAAAACTTGCTCATGATAAGAATGGCTCCTCTGGCAACACATGCCCCCCCTTTTACAAATGTACTCAATGTATTAGAATTGATGTCGGCTTTTCTCATGAATTGAAAGAATTGTATCAATGTGGAGAGGAAGACATGCCCGACACAATTTATTGCAATGAACACGACCGCCACAGTGGATAATTAAATCTCCCCGCACCCCCCCCCCCCCCCCCGTATGTTTTCTGCCCGTCTCTACAGATGATGAAATGGCATATTCAGGTGATGTTGGCAGTGGGGTTGGATGGGAAGATGAAGAGGAGAAAGAGGCTGAGGAGACTGCAGAGGAGGCTGAAGAGGAAGAGGGAGAGGTGGGGGAGGTGGATGATGGGGGCTACATCTGGTAAACGTGTAGTCCAAGACCCCCCCCCCCCCCACACACACACACACACACACAAAGATCCTGCAAGGAGATGGACGCGTTGAAGCTCTCACACTCAACACTTAGTTTTGAAAAAGCGAAAGGGAGAGGGTTACACGGGTTGGAAGAGGGAATCTGTTATGGGCGTATTTAGTGTTACAGGATGTACTTTAAACAGGCAGGGGAAGGGGACGAATCACCATTAATTCTAGGTTTAGAGACTTTTGTCCCCCATACTTGTGAATGTTTGTTCTTCTCTGTTGTAAGTCCTTTGAACTATCTTTGAGCAGTTTTTAGCTGATGCATAATGGAGACTTTAAGCAGTTGCAGGTGCTTGTCATGTGCTTGCATTGAAAAATGTGGAAAGACTGGGTGCATTTCAATATTCCAAATTGGCCTCTTTCATCTTTTATTTCTGCGGATTAACACCAGTTAGATAACCAGTTTTGATTTCAGGCAGGAAACAGCCGATAAAGAGAGGAAGCCACATTAGCATGTTGAAAAGCACCCTTTCACTGTACTGTTTTTCGTGTCATTTGCTCCGACTCATACGTGACAGTAGTCATTTGTGACTTGATGAAAGAAAAAAAAAAAAGTTAATCACGCATCACTCTTTTGCTTGTATATAATGTGTGCATTTGAAGACAGATTGTCACCTATTTGTCCTGTTATCAATGCCTTGAAAGACTAGCAGAATATACTGCTTAGCTGACAAGTATACGTCGTATCATAATGTGGATCAATTATTGTGTTTAATAAGAAAAACATGAAATAAAATAAACTTGTTTATGTGGCCCAGCAGGCCACCGTACATCTAAGACTCTGCATTTGTTCTCCTTCAATTCCTTGTGTGAAATCGTGAGCAATGGTGTTGTGTAGCATGTTTACCCTTCTCCAGATGGTGACTAAAAATATGAACAAGTGAGTGTATGTTTGTGTGTGTGTGTGTGTGTGTGTGTGTGTGTGTTTATGTGTGTAAACATTTTCATTTAAGTCAAACTACACTTGAAAGTTGAATATTAATAACAAACATCATAACAGATAGTCACAGCGCATCTTAACAACTGCTATTTGAAAGATACCAATCTCTCTATGTGATTTATCCTCTGAGGAGCACGTCTTATCGTCACCTCCCTCTGCAGTGAAGTGTAGCTTTTAGCTGTGGGAAAGGAAGAAATTAAATAGTCTGTATATCAGCACTTATATAGCACTGTAGAGAACGCTCCCCATTCCTCTTGGGACATTGCTCAAGCATCTCAACTGCAAACTGATTCTGGGAACCAGGGAAATAGAAACCGTACCGTCTTTTTCACTAAATGAATATTCTTGGGATCTCCGGCCCAGAGAGCTGTTCTTCACATTGTAAAAACTGACCGTAAACAATCCTCTGAAATGTCATTTCTCAGTGGCACATTTTGGTGATAATGGATATCGGTACCAGTAACGTCTGAGTGGGTGAAACCGTAAACGTGTTAGCTGTGAGTGGGTGCGCCTGCCGACAGATGTGTGAATACCTGATACTGACTGAGCGTGTCCGTGGTGACCCAAAGGGACCAATCATTTTCAGCAGCCTATCAGCAAGCAGGGCTGATTATTCCGCCTGCTTGGTGAATTCAAGCCAGATGTAACAGGAACGGATTTCCATTAAAACACACATATAAAAGTATCAAGTAATTTCTGCATATTGTAACTGTTAAACTATTGCTTGAATGGTGGATGAAACCTTTCTGCCATTTCTTTATCTTCTTTATGCATTTACATCAGGAATAATATGGGTATTTAACCCTGCTTTATTCAGCCCATTGTTAAAAATGTATCTGGGATTGTAGTGGTGTACAGAAATGCACCCGGAGAACACTGAAATGTCACCAGTAAGAACCATCTTATTGACACAATTAATAAAACAATCTGAGCTGGTATTAAAGTCAGTTAAACGTCAATATTTAACAATACTGCATAACAGAGTATCAACATTAGATATTAATCTAATAAATTACTAATTTTATAGTATTTCATATGATTATACATACAATCCATATTGGTTTCTCCAGCATATCTCAAGCTGCAGGGGTCTTATAGTTTGCTTTGCGCGCTCTGCAGCCTCCACACTCTGCTGACTTCTTTATCCGTGCTATCCAACACGCTGAACACATTAACGTCCTTTGTCTGGTGAAAACGCTGCAACAATCTCTGGAAGACAGCCACTGGGATGCTAAAGTTCAGGTGTGGGTAGGTCACTTTGGCAGCAAAGTCCCTCGTGTTGCTGGACACAATCCCTGCAAAACAGAAAATAATACCTCATAGTTGCCAAAATTCAAATACAGCAGCGCAGAAAGAGCCACCCGGTGTGGATGGCTGACTCGTTATTGCAAAGGGGTGCATCGTTGCACTATAGTTTTGTTTACGGTCATCGTATGCCCCCCGCTGATCAAAAAGAGTACATGGTTCTGTTGTTGCAGGATTTCTTACCCAGCAGCTCTCCAGTGCGTGTCCGCACCACAGCGCCCCCGCTGGTTCCTGCTTGTACTGCACAAGTGGTCTGAAGCATGACAGGCTGGTCGTTGAAGCGGATGGTTTTGGAGAGGACACCGCGGGTCAGGGACGGACCACATTTCCGACCCAAGCCACCGTATCCCACAACCAGTACAGATTCGCCTGCATAGGCAGACCAACCAAGCGGAACATCAATCGCATAACAGTTTAATCAGGGTAGAGTAAAAGAACTGATACCCCCCCCCAAAAAAACAATTTTGACTAAACAAGACTGAAATTAAACCTGGATTGTAACTCTGAGTCATGCAAGGGACGACAGCCTCTGTGACAGAGTCCCTCAGCTTTACCAAAGCCAAATCATAGGAGGATGCGGCATTGGTAGCAAACAGCACATCACCCGAGACATCTTGGACTCTGTGAATCCAAAGTCAAACACATATTATATATTCTGCATTGTTTGAAAATACAATGTGATCAGAATGGCCCAGAACGCCAAAAGGACCATGTTGAAAGACCTAGAACCCACCAGATGTTTCATCTGCTTTAACTTCCACATCTGACAAAGTTAGAAGAAGTTACGAGACTTCTAACTTTGAGAAGTTACCAGTATGCAGGAAGGTTCCAATCAGAAATACAAATGTGGTGAAGCCCCAAATATTGAATGAAGACTTGTGGATGAATTAATAGTTAAAATAAAAAGAGATTTGTTCGGTGGAAGAAGAGGGATACATCAATATACACAGTACCCACAGCCCTGAGAGTTCAATCAGGCATGTGAAAACACCTGTGTGGGTGAATTGAGGGTGTGATGGGCCTTTAAATGGGCCTCTGGGTTTTATTTATAGTGTTTTTTTGCTCACAAATGAGGACTGATACGATTTTTCACATGGCCTGAACAGCGAAACTGTTCCATTCCTCATCATTTTTTTTAAGCCCACACTTTGAGGGAGGTAACTCGTGCTCACACCTGTCCCCGTGGTGGAACTTCAGGCCGACTTTTGACCTCCCGTTGACGACGTGGCGGCAGGTCACCACCAACCGAGGGGCGACGACGACCCCTGAGCCCCAGAACGCCCCGCTGTCCACGAAGCACACAGCGGGGCCTCTCGCACCTCTCGTCCCGCACGGAACCGCGAGGGGACCCGCCTCCCTCGGGTCGGGCCAAACGCCTCGCAGTGGGTCCCCGACGCCGCGGCAGCGCGCGACGCTCCTGAAGATGACGTCGACCGAGCAGGCCAGCGTGAGGCCGATCCACTCGTTCGCCTTCCAACCGAACGGGGACACGATCAGCCCGAGGAGACGCGCGTCGTCCGGAGCTTCGGCCGCGAACAACCCGCCGCCCTCCGCGCCGGGCAAGCACCGCGCGTCCGTGAGGATGACCGCGTTGCCCTCCCCGCACAGGTTGCTGAGGATGCCCGCGCTGAGGCTGGCGCCGAAGAGGTCCACGCAGAGGGAGCCGAAGGGCGAGCCGCACGCCACCACCGGGAGGCCTTTGCGCAGCGACGAGCCGCCGCGCCAGGGTACGACGACCCCTCCCGCGTCGGGACCACCGGCTGCACCCACGTTCGCCTTGAGGACCGCGAACCAGCTGAGGGACAGAGCGTCTCCCATCAGCTCATCGTCCTCCTCCTCCTCCTCCTCCTCCTTGTCCGCGTGGAAACGCCACCTGTCAGTCTCTTGGAAAACTGCCCGGAAAGCGCGTTTGAACTCTGGGCAGCTGACCAGCATCAGCAGCTCGGCCGTGACCTCCCGGTGCCGTGACGTCTCGCACGCGGAGGGTGGGGACGCATCTCGCTCGGTGGGAAAGCTGACGCGGATCTTGAGTGTGTCGCTGAAGCTGTGCGGCGACAGGAAGCCGTGGTCCGAGGAGAGGGACCGTTTGTCGGTGGCGAACCGGGCGAACGGGACGCCCGAGCAGATCACTGTTCCGGTTTGACGGTGGACGATGACCCCGCTGCAGCTCGCGGGTTTCTCCGAAGAAAAGGCGTCGAGCACCTGGACGACACAGCACCACTTCTCTATCTCCCGCACCTCCATGCATGTGAACTTTTACCACTTGGCTAAACAAAGTTAATCGATGACACGTTTGATCAAGTAGAAGAAGCTGGGGAATCGTTTGACATCAGCAGCATCGAGACAAGTGGTTAGATATGACGTCACACTGTACATGCGTAATGGCAAACTCAATTAAAATGTAAACTTGCCTTCTATTTCTGATAAACTCGCTGCAGTGTTTACTAACGTGACTTCTGTCGTTTTACTTCCGGTTTGAGTCTCATTGGTCCACAGAACCGACGCTTGATTGGTCTGAATAATCGATGGTAAAACCATGAGCCAATAGGAAAAGAGAAGGCGGGGACATACATCTCTCATGCATAGTAGTCTACTTTTTGGTGTTTGTTTTCGAAATCCTTTGGGGAGAAAAAAATCTAAAGCATACCTTTTTAATTAACTAAAGGTGAAACGGTTGTTTCCTGTTTATAGTTATATATCACATTCTGGTGTAATAGCAAAATTGCTAAACAATGTTCAATTTTCTACATCACACTTTAACAATTCACAAAACTGGATAAGACAAAGATATATAGGATTGTCAAAAATATGTATTAGGCTCTAACTTTACACACTTAATAACAATAACAATACCCTTTGTGACAGATACATTGCGTCAGAGCACAAAGCTTCATGTACCATAAAGCGGGCCAAATTTGTATTGTAAAAGATAAAGAGCTTATATACAAATTGTATGATATTGCTCTAAGAAGTAATTGTATGCATATCTTTTGTGTGTCCTATTTGTAAGCAACACCCAAGTACTCTCCTAATATCACTGCTTGTTTGAGCAGCCATTAATCACAAAGTACTCAAGTTGTTTTACAGCAATACACTACCCTGAAAACCAGTAGTGTCAGATAACCTGGCTGTGCCTATGCAGTTACCATATACTAAATATTAATTACAGTCCTGTACTATTAAATAAAGCGCTTCACAGCAAACATATCCGCTAATGCACTTGTGGTCACATTCATATACTTGCCCTGCAGTTGTAAACCCTTCCCAACAATTGAAACAACATGAAATCAGTAGAACTGATAGTGTCTTGGAGGTAGCAGCCTACTGTAATAACACCTTTCTTAAATATGGCACAGAATCTCTTCAGTACTGTCTAGAACACCTAATGTGTGAAAAATATATATTTTTTCAATATTTCCACTACTTTGAAAGAAGTAGGGCATACATAAAATAATTATAATATTCACTCTCAAACACTAAATGTTGACCAAATTGACCTTCACTGTAAGTCTACACCAGCAGCTAAAAATAAACCCGGGTCAGAAACTGGTTCACAGCGATGACATGTTCTATAGGCAGACAGAATTCTTTAAGGCTTTAACTTGAGGAGGAAACCACACAGTGAAGATTGTCCTCCATACGTAATCTCAACAATACAGACGGATAATTCATTACTTAATCTTGGACTCGCTGTGCTATGATTGATACAATATAGATTTCTTTGAACTCCATGAAGAATAAAAATCAGTTGAACACGAAGCACTCATTTCCTGCTGGCACAAAGTCCTAAATGTGGTATAGTTGACGAATATCTGTGGCGGGTGGTTTCTTTTTGAGGAACATGTCTATCCATGTTCAAGTAGCGTTGTAAATGGCGTCGGTAAAAGAACAGGATCAGTCAATGTACTGGGAAAGCCAGCGGAAGCCGTCTCCATATCCTTGTCTCTTTAGCACACTACACATGAAAACCTCCATTGGCCTCAAATTCAGCTCCTTAAGTGACACTTTGCCCTGAAAGCAAATAAAAAGACACAGACATAAGCACGGATATTAATTCCCAACCCAAACAATTAACCCTAATTATCCATAGACGGGGGAACTTGTGTATCTTAAATCATATAAAAAAATTTAAAATATCCCTTTTCTTCCGAGGAGAAAGCAGGGTTGATCTGGCCTTGAAAGATTTGTGAAGCACACAGGCAGCATGAACACAAATGTGTTACTTATTCTTATCAGATTAAAGAGAAGGTATTGGAAACATGTTGTGTTTCTCCCTCTTTCAAACAAGGATTCAATCGGAATCATTGAACCACTTGTGTGTATATTACCTTTCCAGTGGTCTGTCCATGAAGGCCAAACATCCCTCTGAGCCCATCCTCGCTGATGGCCTCAGGCCGGTCTATCTTATTCCCCAGGATGAGGACTGGGACGTTTGAGATGGTTTCATCCGTCAGCAAGGCCTGCAGACAGAAAGGGTTTCAAACGCACATTAAAGGAGACCTGGTTTGAACGTCGTGAAACCAACATGATTGACTTACATCCAGTTCGACTTTTGCCTCTGCTAGTCGCTCATGGTCTGCACAATCCACCATGTAGACTATTCCGTTAATCGCAGGGAGATAGTTCTTCCAGATCCGTCGTGCTGTGAGAGCAACACAATTTCAGCATTTATGTACACACAGCTACCGGTGCATCAAACGGCATTTTTGACTTATTGCATACCTTGTGTATGACCACCAAGGTCAAACGTTGTAAAAGTCATCCCAGCTATGGTCAGCTCCTCAGACGCTGAGGACGAAGGAAAAGCACTGACTTTAGATGAGTGATGAAACAAAACTGACTGCAGAAATGAAAAGGTGTCAGATTGCTGCGTGTACTTGGGTGTAGAGTTGGCACGTGTTGTCCCAGCCGATCGTCTTTGAGCATGTGCAGGAGTGTCGTTTTTCCAGCATTATCTAGTCCGAGGAACACTAGCTTTCCACTCTTCTTGTACAATCCTGAGGAGAGGACAAAAACAAACAGATAAAACAAACAATTATTTCAAATTAGGTCAGCGTAAAAAAAAGAAAAGTTTAACCTCAGTCTGGAAGGTCATTATAAAGAGCGGGAGGAGGAAAGGGAGGCCCACAGTCATAATAAACAATGTTTTTTTTCTGACCCAGGGATAGCATGGGAGTTCAACCGTATCCGTGTTTTGAAGTGTTTATATGGTTTATTTTTATAACGATGTATATAGTTTTAGAAATAGATGATACCAAAACATAAATTGAATATCTGCAGTTGAGTATTTGTGCTGGAGTAAGTGAGATCAAATCATTTTACACGGCATCAACATTCTGGCTGCACTAAATTATTTATATGTACAGTGAGCACAGTACTTTACCTAACAGTTGCAGGACACTGCTGAAGCTCTTGTAGATCCAGTCAAAAATGAACGACATTTCTCTGGAAACAAAATATTTTAGCACATTAAAGAACACAGCCCAGGACAGTGGTTACGTTAGTTACAGTGTACGTCACAACTTCACAAGCCTCCTCTACCCTCATAAGCACCCATGAGGAAAGCAACACAGCCCGTCAAGACACAGTAAGGTGGAAAATAAGCATGCTATGCATAGCATTTAATGTAGCCTTGCAAAGGGACCAAATCTGGCACTGAAGCTCATTGTTAATCATCGTTCCCAACCCTGGATTACTCTGCTGGAATGTATAAACTCTGCGTAATCACTCAAGCTTTAAAGCATGAAAGGAAAAGAGGGAAAACTAAACACCAAACAGCCTTGAGAAGATTTTTTTTAGATGCTAGTTCCTTAGCTGTTCCACTAAGTTGCACTGATCTTCCTTTGACTATTTTTATGACGGGTTGTGGCAAGGACACTTGATCTCGGCAGTCACCCTCTGGTTTCCCCCCCCCCCACACACACACATATACACCTGTCCCTCCATATGTGCTTGTCGCAGTGAATAGTGAGGCCTTCAGTGACTAAGGCTTAGGGGAAGATATCCAACTGTTGATTACTTATCAAACAATATTTTCGGAATTGGGTGATTTGTGAACCCCATTTATGAAGGAGGACGTTTAAATCCAACAGTATGAAGTCTGTTGGCACGTAGCGTTTATTTGAGTTATTAGCGCGGTACTGTTCAGGCAGAAATCCCGCCGGGTAGTTTATGCATATTTAAAACATTTAGTATTCCCAAACAAATAAAACAGTTATTACAACATTTAAAAAAGGCCGACAAAGTCAAGTCTGTGCGAGCGATTTCTCCATAACTGCGACGGCGTGTCACGTCAAATGAAGCTATAGCAGCGACGACATCAGCTGTCACACTGTAAACAACGAGACGTTTAGTAAACAGCACGCGCGCAAAGACATCTGGAAGGACTCGCTACACTAAACCTTCGTAACGTCAGAAAGGAAAGCGGGAAACTAAACCGAAAAGTGCGGAGTCTAAAGAGACGCCGAATCGAAATACAATTTGGGAGTATTACCTTTGCCTGTCGAACTTATGAAGTAGCCGTCAGTCGGTTTTTCGGTCCAACCTGTCCGGTCCCCTGTCATGTAGCCCACGGGTTTGACAGTTAGCCGGAAATACGTCACTAGGCGCCGGGCATGTGTAAAGACGGGGGTGCGCACGTGCCAGCAATGCTTTTCTTAAAACATTACCATGAGCTCGCGCTGTCTTTTATAACAGGAATTTACAACAAGAAACATTTTATACATTAATTTTCTGCCACATTACACCTAAAATGTACATTTCTTAAGCACTTTTTAAATTGCGATTAAAAATGCTTTTTTTTAATGTGGTAACAAAAATGGGATGTCAGTAGATTTTATATAGACATCCTCCCCTACCCCAGTTAAAATATTATGGAAAAATATTTGCTACAATAACTTAATTTCTTTATTTAGCCTGATACATTAATAAAGAAAGTAAAAGAGCATAGACCTGATAGTATAAGTTAATCACAAAAAAGACCACAGAATTACTTATTGTAACATATCACAAAGAGCAATGTGAAAACCGTTAATATATAAAAACTAGAAAAGTAATGTAGGATTCTAAACACTGGGTAGCAGCCTAATTACAAAAAATGTGCAGACTTTTGAAAAAATGTACTGCCCTACTAGTTGCATGTAAGTTGCATGTACAGCAAAAATCTGTAGAAAAACTAGTGCATCCTAATTTATATCCTTTAATTTATTTAGAATAAACTGAAAAACAAACTTTGATGATAATTTAACCAGAGAAACTTTATTTAAGCAGTTCACATTCTCATACATGATTAATACCAGTAACTACAAGAATAGTTCTTTTAATTTGTTCATCACAGAACATCTTAAAAGATTTTTTATTAAATAAAAGAATTGATTTGGTCAAGACATAATTACTTCATTTTCTACAGCACACAACCATTATCTCTCCATCTACAGGGTATCAGCAACCCAGACCCAAACATCCACATCCCGCCCCCCCCCATTAGTTCACATCGGTTGCACTATCTACAAGTACGAGCGATCACTGCTTCACTGCTCCAATCCGCTCCTGGTTTACTTCCGCTCATAGTAGAACCATTTATCTACTGCAAATGAAAAACATAAATTTTGCATCAGATCAATCGTGTTTGGCAGATATACAACCATCATTATAATACTGACAAGAATATTTCTATGAAAGTCTACCTGATGAAGGGATGGGTTCTTCGTTTCCAGGAGGACTAGTCTAAAAATGAAAATGAAACATCAGTCATGCGTCAGGAAAAGGGCTTCATAGTGACATAGTGATGTTGTGTTGAAAAAAGAAGAAAGGGAACAACAAAATCTTTACTTACTTCACTGACAACAGCTTTAGCCTCCTCCGCTGAGCAGTGGTAAGGGCTGTCACTGGCCGAGACACACGTGTTCTTGCTGTATTGCATGATAAGACACAGTAATTTATGTTTAGATAAAGCGTCCTAAAAAGCAGTTGTATTTTCAGCCGTGGTCAAACTGGTAAGAACAGTGTTTACCAGTTTAGTTCACCAGCTTCGGACTTCTGGGAAATTAGATCTTTCCAGAAGTTGTGAGTGTTCTTGATCACTTTGATGGCAAAGTCCTAAAAAATAAAATAAAATAAAAAATAAACAGTTAAGTACAGTCAGCAGTTTAAAATTAAAAAAAGAGAGCAAGGTTCCAGATGAATCCAGAACCATTTGATACAGTGAAAAGGTGCGTTAGGGTGGACACCTTGTCTTTGAACTCGCAGTTGAAAGCAAACTGGTTCTCTGGCTTCCCATCTGGCACTTTATATCTCCTGAACCAGTCGACCGTGGACTCCAGGTAACCAGGTTTCAGGCGCTGGACGTCACTGATGTCTGAACATACACGAGGGAAACATCATCAGTCCAGTACGACCGATGCAGGACGGCAACAACACTCAGAGGCACAAATATGAGGGTTCTTACTGTTCAAGTCGTTGGCTTCAGCGTCCTCTACATTGATTGCTATCACTTTCCAATCAGTCTCGCCCTCATCGATCATGGCCAGGACCCCGAGCACCTTCACTTTGATTACATCCCCACGGGAACAAACCTAGACAGGACATTTGAGCTTGCAGGTCATTTTCTTTTCCGTTGACTTTCTTCAATTAAATAAATCCATACAAACAAAACAATGAAATCGATAATCACCGTGGCTTAATGACCTCACAAAAGAAGACGAACATTGAAGTGAGGCTCTAACATCATCGGCTAGCGGTTTACCTTACTGCCGATCTCACAGACATCAATGGGGTCGTTGTCTCCGCAGTAGCCGGTGTCTCCATCTTTGTGTGAGGGATCTTCCCATGTCTGAACAGAGCATAGCACGCCAGCAGAATGAAGTCACATTAAACATTTGCTGTTGTACATTCGAAATGCTTCAAAATTGATTGATCACAATTATAATTTCTAAGGGCATTCAAGTTGGGAAAAAAAACTAACCTGAGGAATGGCTCCATAATTCCATATGTAGCCTTTATGTGGGAAAACATTGGCAACAAATCGTAACTTGCCTTTCTTCACATCTTGCTTTACTGGGTTCAAGGGGTCTTTTGTAGCAATCTAAAAAATAGAATTGTATTGCCATTAAAAACACCATCATTTATTTCTTGTCTTATTCCAACCAAAGATTTAAAGATTTACATTTAAATGTAGTTCCAATACAATACATGGCATGACTAAATATAATAATATAATTAGTTCATTTAAAAACTAATTTTTTAAATCGCATGTTTAATCTTGAAAGATTGGCCAATCTGAAACTCATACCTCCATCTTTGCGTTGGTCCACCTTGGTACTTCGACAACCATGTGGAAGATGTTCTGTAAGAAATGAGAATCTGTCATAATTATATTTAACTGCTCTGAAAATAAATAGCACACGGCAGAAGATGACACAGGAAATGGTTATAAAATGTGCAACAATCTGAAATTTACTGAAATTGCTTTGGTCAAGACATTAGTATGATAATTATTTCATAAAGATTAGATAAGACTTAATCTAGTGCAATCACAAGAGGGTATTGACACAGCACTGAGAAAATAAAGAGTAAAGGCCATTGCCATAGCAAACAGAATATGACATCACTCCTTTTTTAAACCAGTCCACTGTCAGATTCTTGTTAATCCAGCCCGAGCAGTGATTTATTTAAAAGGGTAAGCAAATTAAATGCACACATAGAGTATATAAATATATACTGGGTTAAAGGGGACAGATGCTACGTACCTGACTCTCATCAGCATATATTGGTATGTCATGGAACGGTGAGACATACTTTCCCTTATCATTCTCTGTAAAAGAGTCAGAAGGAACACCATATAAACTGCACTTATTGTAAGTCACTTTGGATAAAAGCGTCAGCTAAATGACAAGTAATGTAATGTAATAAACGCGGCATACAGGCGGCTCTCATCTGTCTCTCATCAGCATGCCAGAGACCGTCATGTGCAACAGAAGCCAACAGAGTACATGGGTTCTTCACGGCTTACTTTCGCTTTTAGCTCAAGGAACTATAGAGGCAGGGCCTCAATGCCAAATCTGTGATAGTACTCCTAGTATTACAGACGGGAAGAATGTGAAACGATAGTATCTTTGAAAGGATTGATTTTAAACTATGAAGGAAGCTACAAATCCTGAAAGTGGTAACCCATAATCTGTACGTGAGACTAAAGTGAGCATGGGCGTCGGTCTAATCGGCCATAGCTGGCAGCCGTGTGTTTATCAATGAACGGCGGTGCATTGACACCGTGTAACCAGAGAGGGCGCTGCCGCACCCACTCCACGCGTTTGTGCTTTTAACGCCAGATGACGTGTACGAGCACATTGTGGGATTTCTCGAAATAGCCAACTTCCTTCTCCAGAGTCCAGGTAAGGAAGATGGGAGAGGAATTACATTTTAAAGACTTTAAATCAGAAACTCTGAGCTTTTATAACCGGGAACCCCGGAGGAACCGCCAATACTGGCCTGCGCCTCATAAAGGGGCTCAAACAGAGACTTTACGGCTATCGCAACTAGTGGAGATTTGTGTAAGAACAAACAGCCCCAAACTATCACTGACAGGATGAAACAAATCGGCACTAAAACAGAATGAATGGCACGTGGGAGGTCGCCGCTAGTAGGTGGGGTTTGTGCTAAAGACCTCAAAGTATCTAACGATGTCAGAAACCCAGTTTCTACTTACTGAAGAACAGGCGGTAGCTCAGGGAGTTGAGGTTTCCCCTTTCTTCCACGGTGAAGCTCATGTTTGGGTGATGGATTGAAGGAGGAAAGTGGTCGGTGGGCGGAAAGAGCCGTGTGTGCGGGATGGTGGGTCGCGCTATGGGGTAGCGTTGAAAGAAAGGGCGCGGCGCATGCGCTCTTTGTTTTGATGCCTTCAGGAGCCATCGGAATTATAACACTTAGCATATGAACGTGCCAAAATGTGCTCTGTCATCAAGTATAGTGTTTGTAAAAATATTAAGGTTGTATTGCAGGTTAATAGTACAACGTGCTGAAAATATTTTGACATTTCCTGACCGAGTCTTTTCTTTAAATGAAATGTTGTATAAAACCATATAAAACTGGAAAGCACTCCCACAGTAAAATATGTGCAAATATGCTTATGAAAAGAAATGACAAGCAGTCACCTATGTTATATCTTATCTTTATGATATAACTATCTTTAAACCTTTAAATCTCCAGTAGTTACATTGTGCTTTGTGTGGACTCGCTTTTCACTGAAATCCATACAGCATACACGCCTGGAAACTACAGAGAACCAATTAAATATTGTTTACAATTAAAGTTTAAAGTGATATAATTTTCCCATTTACAGTAGTTGTCTGCCCTCAATGCAGTAAGTTGAAGTCTTACTGAATTTGTATTTTGTCACTCTTGGTGTAAGGGGGGTTCTTTATGGCTTAGTAATGATGCTAAAGGTACACATAATTGTATGTTGTAGTGTTTTACAGTATGCTGCACATCATTTCATTTGGGGCGAGGCTCTAACATCTACGCTGCTATAAATCATATAACTTTCCCGACTAATAAAGGATAATCTTATCTCATATGAGACAGTATAGTAAAATGTGATTTAATCTAGGACCGGTACCGCAAGACACCTAACCCCTAAATGCTCGCTTGGCAAAATAATGTAACACATGGGTTATAATGCAATGTAAGTCGCTTTGGATAAAAGCGTCAGGTGTAATGTAATGTCTGCACGTTCTTTCACTATCGCCCCGACGGACGCAGGCACGGACACGTGCGCGTACACAGGAGAGCACGCGCTCACCAGCAGACACAGAGCGCGCCTCCGCTCCCCGCTCCCGTCGGACGGTCCCCCACCGAAGTATTAAACCGAAGGTGCAGCGGCGTTCCTTTTACCTGTGCCGATGTGATGGGTTTGGGACAGAATGTTGCATGTTTAGACACGTTTACAGACATGTTTACAGACATGTTTACAGACATGCAACATCCTGCTAGTGAAAAACAGGAAAATATCCAGGGTTTGAACATGGGTTACTGTTCACATGTAAATTAAAGAGTAAATCTTTTCCTTAATAGTCAATCGTTGTCATTCCATTACGTGATCATCTGTTTGATGATCTTTGTTTTCTCCGTCGACTGTTTTTTATGAAGTTTAATTTGATTGTTGATATATATATGATATGTGGAATCCTGCATTTGCTGAAGACATAATTTTCTAATTGTGTTATAAATAAACCTGTTGTGTTAAACCTGTTGTGTTTAGCGTAATATAGGGTGGACATTTCCTGTTTCCAATTGAATACTCACCCGTCTCTTCATCAAACCTGGATTAAATTTGAATATTTCCCTATATCCTGTATATTCTGCATTGTATATTCTCTAAGCGACAGGTGCCGGGGGGCATGAGAAAGCAGGAAATATTCAGTTAGTCCACAATTCGGTCTGTCGGCGATGTTCTTTGGGAGGAGAGGCAGTCAAAGAGAGGAGGTCTGCTCCTCCCTCAAGGTGCTTAAATGCGTTGAGAGTGAAAGCTTTTTTGCTCAACTGTAGGTTGATTTAAAGGTCGGATCAAAGTAAATCCATCAATGTCGAAGAACGTTGTGCTCGGGAAAACTAAACTCTGCCAGATGACTTTCTCTGAAGTTTATTAGGGGCAAGTCAGAGGTTAAGATTTGCACAGAAATCGGGAATAAAGACTGAGGTCTCTGAATCAAAGTCATCTTTCTCTTTTTATTCCTTGCAAGAGAAAATAGTGCAACAGCTTCTTGTGTCAAGCTGTGCAATCACAGGCAGGCTTATACGTACGGGAAAACACCTCCGTTTTATTTATGGCACAGATAGGAACACAGCACACATGCTGTTTACATTTAGGAGCATACAGTGCCCCCTTTGCCCTGGTCTATATATATATATATATATCTCACCGGCCACTTTATTAGGTACACCTGTCCAACTGCTCGTTAACACTTAATTTCTAAGCAGCCAATCACATGGCGGCAACTCAGTGCATTTAGGCATGTAGACATTGTCAAGACAATCTCCTGCAGTTCAAACCGAGCATCAGTATGGGGAAGAAAGGTGATTTGAGTGACTTTGAACGTGGCATGATTGTTGGTGCCAGAAGGGCTGGTCTGAGTATTTCAGAAACTGCTAATCTACTGGGATTTTCACGCACAACCATCTCTAGGGTTTACAGAGAATGGTCCGAAAAAGAAAAAACATCCAGTGAGCGGCAGTTCTGTGGGCGGAAATGCCTTGTTGATGCCAGAGGTCAGAGGAGAATGGCCAGACTGGTTCGAGCTGATAGAAGGGCAACAGTGACTCAAATAACCACCCGTTACAACCAAGGTGGGCATAAGAGCATCTCTGAACGCACAGTACGTTGAACTTTGAGGCAGATGGGCTACAGCAGCAGAAGACCACACCGGGTGCCACTCCTTTCAGCTAAGAACAGGAAACTGAGGCTACAATTTGCACAAGCTCATCGAAATTGGACAATAGAAGATTGGAAAAACGTTGCCTGGTCTGATGAGTCTCGATTTCTGCTGCGACATTCGGATGGTAGGGTCAGAATTTGGCGTCTACAACATGAAAGCATGGATCCATCCTGCCTTGTATCAACGGTTCAGGCTGGTGGTGGTGGTGTCATGGTGTGGGGAATATTTTCTTGGCACTCTTTGGGCCCCTTGGTACCAATTGAGCATCGTTGCAACGCCACAGCCTACCTGAGTATTGTTGCTGACCATGTCCATCCCTTTATGACCACAATGTACCCAACTTCTGATGGCTACTTTCAGCAGGATAATGCGCCATGTCATAAAGCTGGAATCATCTCAGACTGGTTTCTTGAACATGACAATGAGTTCGCTGTACTCAAATGGCCTCCACAATCACCAGATCTCAATCCAATAGAGCATCTTTGGGATGTGGTGGAACGGGAGATTCGCATCATGGATGTGCAGCCGACAAATCTGCGGCAACTGTGTGATGCCATCATGTCAATATGGACCAAACTCCCTGAGGAATGCTTCCAGCACCTTGTTGAATCTATGCCACGAAGAATTGAGGCAGTTCTGAAGGCAAAAGGGGGTCCAACCCGTTACTAGCATGGGGTACCTAATAAAGTGGCCGGTGAGTGTATATATCCCACTATATGTGGCAACAAAGGAACATCAACGTGTTTTGTTGGTAATGTGTCATGTTATATATGCATACAGTCCTGAATGTATCGAGGGATCCAAAGCGGCGCTGATGCTCCGCAGACGTCATATCCGCCCACTGCTTTCCGCGCTTCCTGCCTTTGCTGAGGGACGCTGCTGACGGCTGGGAGGACGACCGGAGAGACCAGAAAGCTTTTAGGGAAGATAAAGAGAGTGGGATTCGGCCCCGGGGTTTGCACCGTCCTTCGGGGGTGAAAAACAAACAAACATTTTCCGTTTCTGCTAGATTCGTCTCCGTCACCGGCGCAGAAAAATGTCGACCAGTCGTCAGCTTAGCGAGTGCAGGGCCATCCCGAGCAGGACGGTGTTGATCAACGACACAACGCAGCTACCTCACGACTATTGCACCACCCCCGGAGGCACTTTATTCTCCACCACTCCCGGGGGTAAGACAACGGCGACCCGTCTCTTTTTTTTCCATTTGACAAACAAAAACGGAGGGCGTAGATGTTTGCATTCTCACCGAAACGTCTCAGTGTTATGTCACCGTGGCCTACCGTGTCATCGCGATCAAAACAAAAACAAAGCGAAGTCCCGCCTCCTGCTCTCCCTCGCGGCTATCCGATTGGCCGGTTTGCAGCGCAGAGATTTTGATAAGTGCATTGTGCGGCAACCTAAAGCCAATAATGAATATGTCAGTATAGTTATATTCCCTATATGAGGTATTCTAGTGTGTCGAAGTCCCTTTCAGACGAGGACGTGCTATAAATCAAGAAAGCAAACCGTAAACCCATCATCTGGTGATTTGAACACAGTGTTTTTTAATATTTTATGTCCATTACATTTACATGACATGTCATTTAACTGACGCTTTTATCCAAAGCGACTTGCATTGCATTATAGCCCATGCGTTACATTTTGCCTGGGGAGCAATTTGGTGTCTTGCTCAGGGGCCCGGGAGCAGCCGGGATTCGAACCACCAACCTTGCGGTTCTCAGCGCACCACGGAGCAAACATCAAAGAATTTTAAGTTTACCATGATACAAACCTGTGAAAAACCGGCACTTCAGAGAAGCAGGAGTGGAATTTTCATATGAAAAAACACAGCCCTGTTTCATTATCATAAGTATTTTCTAAAGCAGTGGTTTCTAAACTTAGGTCATGGAGCAATTGCAATAACCCGAGAAAGGTGTGAAGCAAAGCAAAACCTAAACAACCTTTGGTTTCGGCAAACACTTTGACCTTTCAAACAGGTTGTTATAATCCAAGTAATTGCTATATTATAATAGCAATAACCTCTGTAACTGAGCCATTGTTAATACTTAAACCTGTGCTTTTCTTTTTTCCCCGCTGTGAAAGCCGAACTGGTTTATGTTGGAGTTGTAAATTAAAAATAATAAATATAAGTACACAAGTGCTGTGATGCTAGAAAGCAACCTTATGAGGAGTGTGGAAAAGGAAACAAAATGAAGCAGTTTACCAGTTTGGATGTTTTGCTTGTTTCCTTAGAAGGCTAAATTAAAAGTGTGTGAGTCACGGACTCGACTGAATGGTCCAAGTTCTTTATTGTTCACTTTTCCTTTTTCTTCTTTCGATTCTTTGGGGTTTATTTCATTTATTTGCTTTTATTATCAGAGCCCTGCTGTGATTTGGACCCTCTGCATGAAAGCCAGCGTTGACTCCTATCACCTTTTTATAGGGCCCACATTCCATACTTCCCCCTCTAAAGACAACGAGTAACTGAATCGTATATGTGGGGTTTGTTTTGTTTTTTCAGGGACCCGAATCATCTATGATCGCAAGTTCCTGCTTGACAGGCGTAATTCTCCCATTGCCCAGACTCCCCCGGCTCACCTGCCCGTCATCCCTGGAGTGACGAGCCAAAATGTCCTGAGAGAGAACAAGAAGAACGAAGCCAACAACCACATCAACAAACATGACGGCAAGCCCGCGACCGGTAAGAATTACGATATGGATCAAGAGATCTTCTTATGTAACGGGGAGTGTTTTGTTGGTATTGTCATCACCAGCCCTTTTCCTCTCTATCATGTGACACTCACACACACTCACTTACTCTGTTGATGTACTATGATTATTCCACTGAAAGGTCTAATGGGTAATCCCAGAGTTTTGATCTAAACATTATGTAAACTTAGGTTATATATACACACCCAGTTAAAGAGGCTCCTTATTTGGAGCGTGCAGACGGGCATCACACAGTGCAGCTTTAATAACCGCCTCGGCCATTAAACCACTCGGCTCTGTTCCAGACCCGCCTCAACACCGTGTTGCCTTTGTTTTCCTTTCAAGGGGATGATGCCCAGTTTGAAATGGACATCTAACAGACTGGAGACCCACCAGCACGAAGCAAATGACCTGGCATCCCACGTGCCAGTGGCTTGGCTTGTAGAAACCCATGTTGTGAGCCCTCATGGCAGCCATCTTTGTTAGCTCTCTGTCCCGCAGCTGAATGTAATGTTTGTAAACCACGGGGATTCCGCGTATCACGCATACATCTACTCTGGAAATGATGTTTATTTGTGTCGATTTCCATGGTTACCAGTCGCTGTACAAACCACACAATGAGGAAGCCGGCCTGAATATTCTGTACCCAGACACTTTGTCCAATTAGCAGATTGCAGCGCTGATCTTCCAGCTTTCTGTGAGTCGGGATGTTAGGCAGAGCACACTATGAAACAGAAAATATTGGAAGCACTAGCCTTGGAATCAATCAAACTCTTTGATATTCATCAGTCTTTGGTTTTGTTTTGAGAACCCTCTACAGCTTGTTGTTTGAGGGATTATATTGTCTTTTTTTTCTGAAGGACTTGAAAAACCCCACAATCTAAAATTGATGGTTGTGTCTGTTTAGTTTCCTGTGATGGAATGCAAAGGGATGCACTTATTTTGTTTTCATTTTGTAATTAGGTGAAAATGCCATTCCAATATTTCAATTTCCACTACCAACAAAAGCATCGGCGAGTCTCATCAACTTATTCCAGTTCATTTTAGATAGTTTTGTAGTTGTCAAATTACGGTCTTATCTAAGGACTACTATTACCTACTATCACTTGAATCTAATTATAAACCTCGTAATATAAAAAACAAGCTTCTCAATGGCAATTCACTTTCAGAACAGTTTAACAATATCACTAATGTGACCTTCATAGAAATTGTGTTCCTCCTGCTGACAAAGTCGATACACTTTTCCTCACTTTTTGTTCATGATCAAAACATCTGTCAGGTGTCTTTTTCAATATCCAGACCAGATCAATAATTCGATTTTGGAAATGGTTAATATCACAATATCATTTTTCGGGTGAAAAATACGATTTTATACAAATACTCTGATGTCTTATATGCATTCTTATTTTTTTTACGCAACGTCTGGGTATTGAGGTTAATTACTTGGGCATCAGCAATGTCGAGCCTTTGGATGAAGTGTCAAAGAACCAGAAGACATTGTTTACATCAGGTCCCCCGTGTCCTCGACCCATCGGACATCCCCCTACTCCTCCAATGTGTCACGTCTGTCCATGCCTTACTTTACATCAAATGCAGTAACTACAATTAGGTTCCTAGCCATCGATTTGTATTTTCCAACAGATGTTTATTTTTTCACTGTGACGTTGAACTGGTAACATTGTTCTTGGCAATTTGGCAAAGCAAATAGGTTTTATTCGTTTATTTTTTTATTATTCTTGTTGAGAGTGGCAGCACACATTTCATTTGGGGATTCTGAAGTTCAGACGGTTTAAATAACTTTGTGCTCATTTAGTCTAAATTCCAATCCAATTTGTTTGTGTGCTTGTGTTGCACCATCATAGACACAGTCCCTTCTGTTAATTGTACTGTTTCCAAGTAACATTTATTCACTTGGAAAATAAATCACCAGGAAGTTTCCATTTTTTACTCAAAATTCTTCACAACACCAGCTAGTTTCTCTGTACGAGGGGAACCAGTAACTGGCTCAAACGATGTCTATCAAAGGTTTGCTTCTTTTTCTTTTTGGCTTCGTATTTTATTCTGGCCACGTTTTGTGAACACTACATTCAGGGGTTGCTTCAACCCAATTTGCGTTGAACATTTTAGCAAAAGCATCATAATTCAGATTGCAGATTTATTTCCAGTCAGTTTGGTTTGGCAATGAGGGCTTAACATTGTGTGTTGAAGGAGATTTGCAACAAAACTTACTGTAACTTTCTGCTCTTATTTCAAGTACCTTATTTTAAATGAAACGCCAATGCCAGTGGACTCTGTTGCTGAAAGATCAATAAAGTTCCGTAACAAAGTAAATAAGATGTTGTGTTGTTAATTATCCGTTTGGTATTCTTTTTAATGTGACACGAACATAGAGGGCATCAGTTAACATGAATATGTGACGTCCAATATTCTCATGTGTCAATATTTCTCAATGTTTTCTTTGTAACCACATCGTCCTTTCCACATCACAAATGTCACATCACTAGTAATCATTAGCAAACTACAAATAAAATCTCTTCACACAGACTTTGTTACAGCACTGATTCATGATTCTATTAACAGCACTTTATTTAACTGTAGAGGCAATGTATTTGTCAGGCAGACCAACAATCTGCACATTGGCTAAAAATGTGCAAGTTAAAGACTGTTCAGGTTGTTACGATTGTTTAAAGTTGGGTATTACAAAACTTACGACCGGCAAAACTTTTGAACCTATGTGAAAGTTGATCAAATAATAAAATGGTGCAAGTTAAATATTTACTTCTTTTGATAATTTGATTAATTGCAGAATTGCAATGCATTAAAACAGTGCAGGACAAAACCAACTGTCTCGTAGAAGGGCCCTTTTGCCAATATATAGTTTTATATATTTAGCAGGATTCTTTAAGACTTAGAACTAAATTTGATCTTGTCTTCAAATCACTAGATAAAAATGTGTTTAATCAAATGAATGAACTAATATAATAAAGTTGTTTTCTGGATGTCCAGGCACAGTAAAAAGCTGCCATTCATAGTCCACGGAAGCATGAAGGCTGCAGGGTACGTGCACAGTGGGTGACAGGTGAGGGTCCACATCAACTCATGGCCCTGGACCACTATACCAGGTGCATGCAGACATACACGTTCAAACAATGCTGTGCTTTTACACAAGCACAACGCATACTTTATCATGATTACTTATCTTAATAAGGAATACTGTGGTTATTGACATCGTGCTTCCTCATCATTCAAACTGAATGGCACTCCTACTATTCAGACGTCCACTACTGACCTCTGGTGGAAAATAAATTAACCGCAGTTGACGTTTTCCGAACATGTGTGTATATCCACAGTACTTTCACACGTTTACAATTTGCTCATCTAAATAACCCAGGTTGTGTTTTCATCTCGAACTTCATGTATTCCATTAATTTGTCAGCATGAACGCAGAAATAAAAAGTGTTTGGGGGGCGGAAAAAGGCATCCGGTTTTGCTAAAATACGCAAACGCTATAAGTTATTTCTTTATAAAGTTGTATAAATCCTATCACATGTACGAGCTATATATTACGCTTGCTATAAGAAAAACAATAAAACAATTCCGCGGAGTTCTTAAATTAACGTTATGTTTACGTTTTTACACCAGGCAAGAAAAGGAGGTACCTAATCGATTTTGTGCAGGCATTAATCCGGTCGCCTGCTGGTCCTTCCTCCTTTTCTACGTCCCCGAGCGAGCCCGGCGTCAAAGATGGTGAGTCTGGTGGTCAAATATTAAGTAAAATCCGTTTATCATCGAGGCCATCCGTTGTTCTTAAACCATTACATTCCCCATAAGTGTTGGTTTAAGTGTGCACTAAAGTATAATCCCGATATTGAGGAGGTTTGACGCTAGTTGAAATGAAATTAAGCGCCAGCATCCAAATGCTAACCCAGTTGCTCGCCAGGACGCTATCGAGTCTTATTTACCTCCTTTCGGATGGAATACATACTTTCCCCTTTCTGTTTTCAAGGCCTCTTTTTCGCAATGAATACGAGTTAAACTACACGGCTGCTGAAAAGACGCTCTAACGTATGCGGACCGTTATTAGATTTAAATTAAACAACGTGTAGCTCCTAGCGACTCACGTTAGCATACACTACAGCGGTAGCAATGGCGAGGCCCTCATGTTGCATGAACGGGGAAATTAAACTGCTGTAGAATTAGTAAGCTATGTCAACTTGCACACGGTGGTTTATAGATTAAACTGAATTGAGGCCGTGGGAGCTTAACGTTATGCATTTCCTGGTTAGCTTATAGTTGCTGTATTAGCTGGTTAGTTGATTGAGGAAAAAAGGGTAGTGTGACAGCATTGAGTGAAACCTGGCGAGGCAAAATGCAATGTAATGCCTGGCGTGGCTTGTTTGTTGTTGTTTCTATTGATCAGTAGTTCTAGCCTGTAAAGTAACTAGTTGTTGAAATATTGTCCATTAATGTGCATCATCTTCTGTTTTCTCCCACCTCCAGAATGACACAGTGACAGTCAGGACCCGCAAGTTCATGACGAACCGGCTGCTTCAGAGGAAGCAAATGGTAAGCGTTTTGAACACTCTTACTTCTACTGCTTACCTTGTTGATGGCACCATGAGATGAGTTTCTGTGACGCAGTCATGTATTCGCCGCCTTTTCCTCTCTCTAGGTCGTCGATGTCCTGCATCCTGGCAAAGCCACAGTCCCCAAGACTGAAATCAGGGAGAAGCTCGCCAAGATGTACAAGACCACCCCTGATGTCGTGTTCGCATTTGGCTTCAGGACTCAGTTCGGTGGCGGCAAGACAACAGGCTTTGCAATGGTGTACGATTCCCTAGACTACGCTAAGAAGAATGAGCCCAAACACAGACTGGCCAGAGTGAGTATTGTCCCTTTTTGAGTCCATGTGAGGTCAAAGAGACAGACAAGTGTCCTACTGCGCAAAGCATAGCCTAATCAGCTTATCTAAACTGATGAATTATCTTGCACCTCAAAGGCAGTTTTATGGGAAACTATTGGACTGTCTTTGCATGTGTTGCAGATGCTCTTAACTCCCCTCAGAGGGGTCAGCACCTGAATATGCCCTGTTTTGCATGTACAGCATGTTGAATCAGCTCTCGATGGTATGAAAAGATAGCATATCCATAACTATTGTTACAATTCAATGGTGAATAATGTGGGAATAGGCCAGTTATTTGAAGGCAGGTTACCTTTTGAGTATGCTTATTTGTATTTAATTTTTATTAGGGTTAGCAGCCAAAGCCCATTATAGACCCCTAATTATTATAATCATTACAAAGCACACAACTTCTCATGATTAACCATCAGTGATGATCCAGTACACCTATTTTGTTAAAAATGTCTGTCTGCCACCACCTTAATCCTATGGGTTGGCAATATTAGCAGTGGTTTTGACTCAGGAGTTCAGTAGGTTGTTCTTTAAACCACAATGTTGGTGGTTTGATTCCCGGTCCCTCTGCATCCCCCTGTGACCCCATGTCACTCCCCTGGAACTTTTTAGCAGGCAACTGCTTCCAAAAATGTAGAACTATTTAAAGGCAGAGTATAAATAAATGAATGCATGTGAGGGAAAACTTTACGTCGACTTAAAAGTGATGTGATATTTGAATATATTCTTAACGTCACACTGTTATGATTGCCCAAGTAAAGTCAAATTAACCCGCTGTTCATTTTTGTTCCTTAGCATGGTCTCTATGAGAAAAAGAAGACCTCAAGGAAACAGCGCAAGGAACGCAAGAACAGAATGAAGAAAGTACGAGGCACCAAGAAGGCCAGTGTGGGCGCTGCTGGCAAAAAGGTAATGTGACCGTTTGACATACTCTAAACAGTCACTAAATGTGTGCATCTCCTGTCTGCTCTGTTGATGTCCTCAGAGAGCATATTATGGGGAAATAGAACCTACTGCTAAATGAATCTGGTAAAACCAGGATATTTTGTTAAATATTCTTATTCCTTGCTATTTTTCTCCCGATACTTACTCTTCATTTCCTTTTCCATCTTCCTGAACGTATGACATTTTCTTTGGGAACTGTAGAAGGTAACGGTTGTGCATAGATACCTGTAGTATGCAGACAATCCAGTAGTTATGTAGAAATCTCCTTCCTTTACCCCCTCACATACCCACACGAGAGCCAAAGCCCTAATGCCCAACCCTGTGCCGTAGCCTTCTCTTTAAACTAATAACTACTAGCATAACCTGAACGCTATAGTATTGTACACACTGTTTTGATGTGAGATCCATCGCCTCAAAAGAGATGACTTAAAACGTAGTGTTTGTGAAAACTCGTGGTTTAATACCCTTTATGGCCCAAGTTGCTGTTCTAAACTTGGCTAGAATAGATCCCAAATGACATCACGCAGCTGTACGAACGGCTGCATCTGTAATACCAACGGCGCAAACATTCATACTCTGACAAATAATTCAGATCTTTTCTATTTCATGTTATAATTTTATTTAACATTTACCCTTTTCCATCTGTTGCTCTTGATTTTGCTTCCCATGGATTTCTTTTGCAGAAGTGAACAGTCAGTGTGCAGGTATAGAAGCTGAACAAGCATGGTGTGCCATTGTGTTGCACATCGAATGCTGAAAGGCCTAAGCTATGCATGTCTTGCCTTACCTACCCAACCTCTTACTCATGCCTTATCAAACTCCCAGCTAATAGGTTTTTTTCCCTCTGCCCTTCCTTTGTAGCACTACGATGGGCCATTCCATTAGGCCTGGTCAAATCTTATGTACATTTAAACACACACACAAGTGCTTTGATGCTTCAGATCTCATCAATAGAAGCAAAACCTGAGTAGCATGTGGATCTTAGGTTTTTAATGTGGAGTGTGGTTTTGTTAAACTAAAAGCCTGCCAATATGTGAATTTTCCCAGAATTCTTTCCTGAACATGTCTTTCTCCAGTCATGTTTTACAATGAGACTATGATGTAATTATGTTTGCTCGCTCAGTGTGTGTGGTCTTCAACTTAATATTACTTGCATTGTTATGGAAGTTTTGTAGTAGGTTTGTTGTAAGTAAATGTCTGTTATTAATTGTGCTATTTCCTCCTCACAGTGAGACCGGACAACCAGGGAGGGACTCCGTGCTCAAGATGTTCTTGTATATTGTCATCAAATAAACTTTGGGAAAAAAAAATCTATCTTTGGGTTCATTCATTTATCCTATAATATACATATCTATATTTGTGTGTTGAGCTTGCATCCTTAAGGGCCTACAGCTGTAAATCTAGTCTGTGGATTTGATGGTGTCTGTAAAGTCATTTTGGCGCCCATTATTTCCGACTCAGTGACTCGATCTCAACATTCGTGTGTTACATTTGTAAGAAACCCAGACTGGCTTGTCGGTGCAAGTCGTCTATCCTCGGGTACCTCTGTTTTTTAGTTCATATTTGACTTTTAACAAACTTTAGTTTACGGTTTTTAATGAGTTACTGGTTTTATAAAGTGCTTCTAATTGTTGTAGTCTTCCTCAACATAGGCTGACCACTTGGCGGCTTTCTCCGGATTCTGTACATAGCTACACTTAATTTGAATGTTTTTATTGGTAGTTTGTCTCATCAGGTACAGAAACTTTTGACCTGAATACTTCAGTGATGTTTGAATTGTATTTAAATATTAGGAATCAGGAATCGTTTATTGCCATAATATGTCAGACATGCATGGAATTTGACTTGGTGGTTGGTGCATGACGGCAGACAACGTAGTGCAGGAGTAGACTGTAGTAATTCACCTGGCCACATGGAGCCTCCCCTCACTTATGAAAATGCACAACTGGGGGTAAACTGCCCCCCACCCCCCATACACACGTCTCCTGTTCTTTTATGGATATCAGTTTCCTCCATGCTGTGGATGCAGGAGCTGAGAGCAGGTCTGCCCTGAAGCCCTGTGAGGACGAATAAGTACATGCTCTATAAAACAAATCTGCCGCACTAGAGTGCTGAAAATGTTCCCTTCTGACTCAATTTCTATTTCTTTATTTGATTCTGCACTTTAGCTTCATGCAGCACACATGCAATTGTCTTCCCTGCAATTTGACATTTCCATGCCTACACAAAGTCTCGAATGTAGGCCAGACCCTTCACACCGGCACAGTCCTCCGTTAGGAAGAACATTGGCTTGGAGGCACTCCCATTGACACATTTTGAATTGTGGGCCCTTGTTTCCCCAGCAGAGGGGCCTATATTTATACCCAGCGTTCCCTTTGGGCTTTGCTTCGATCGATGCCAGCCGGCTACGATGAAACACCCAACAGTTCATGAAGATCATTTCGACCCCGCGACCCCACTGGGTGGACAGTGACCTCGCATGAAGCCGCTCTGCTTTCATATATTCATGAATAAATGAAAGCAAAATTCATTTTCCTGGAGAACACTTAAGTGCTTCTAACAAGGTGCTGCCCGAGTACTCATGCCTTATTTTCTCCTGTACAGAATCTCAAACCCCTCCATGACCCAGATAACGGCACATTCATTTATCTCCTTTAAAGTGTGTGTGTGTGTGTGTGTGTGTGTGTGGGGGGGGGGGGTTGGTGTGGAGGAGGTATCCTGTGCAGGGGACCGACGAGGAGGAGGCAGCAGCAGCAGGGGTCTCCCACGGCTCCCCTGGTGTTCGGTAGTGGGAGGTTTGACATAAGTGGAGCTTTCGACCCGGGCCACGGTAGCAGATGGTGCCGGTAAATTAAGCTGCTCTCTCCACGGCCCCTTTTGGTCCGTCCCAGGAGCCTCTGCCTCTGTCTTTGTCCCTCTCCTCCTCTTCTTCTTCCGTTTCTCTGATGTGCAAATCGTTTTCCGTTGTTTGATGAGTGAAAATCTTCTTTCCTGTTTCTTTTAAGGAAGATGCCATAATAATTTAAGATAATGCAGGCTCTTTGTTGGGAGAATGTCTGGGAAGAACACAACTTAAAGAAATCAATGGCCAATACAACATGATAAAGCAACATATTCACCTTCGGGAGAAAGGACGTTTGTGTCGTTTCTTCTGTCAGATTTATGAGAGATGGTGAGCGACACATGTTTGCAAACCCGCGCAACAGGTGGGGTTTTAATGACCCGTCTCTCTCTCTCTCTCGCTCTCTCTCTCTCTCTCTCTCTCCCTCTCTCCCTCTCCCTCTCCCAGTGCAGAGGGCTGAGTTGCATTATGGGTTCCCACGTGCGTGCTCATATTGATGGCTGTTTTCCCATTTATTTACCAGTTTACCAATGGCCAACACTGGATATTATTTAACAATTCAGCATACATTCCATTTCTATTTCCTATTTGATGTTCTAGCACTTTCGAGTTTATTGTTACCGACCTGGCTGGTGTTTGCTTTTTCCACCCTGTTTTTTCGATGGCAGCGACTTGGTGCTGTAAAGTGCGCCTGGGCTTTTTCGAGGATGCCATGCATCTTAATGAGGTACGTCTCTCTTGTTGGCCTCAGCAGGGGAATCATCACAGCTCATTTTGCAGTCCTGCAGTGTCCTATCGGCTTTGGCAGCCTGCACTAAGTTCAGTCCATCTGCCAGTTGCTAGGTGCTGATTTATAAAATGATCTGTGCCTCTGCAGCCCCCTGAGCAACAGGGAAGTGATTCGCTTTCGAGGACAAACTGTGTTTCGTGAATCCTAATTATCCTCTTTGCATCACCAGACAAGACACGGTTTTGTCATTTATCCCTCTCTGGAAGGGGGGGGGGGGTGCAGAGATTGCAGCAAATACTGCATTTGTAGGAAGGCTAAAATGGTATTTTCCATTAACTCATGTACACAGGTTCAGGTATGGGTGAGTAAAAAAAAAAAGAAAACCTGACAACCTGCTGTCTGACTCTGTCTCCACAGACCAGTGTGCACGTGCCAAAAAAAAAAAAAAATCACATCTCAAGCACTTTTTCCTTTTTTTCCCTTCAGACTGCTAACGTGCTGTCCGAGGCTCGGAGGACATCAGACACGGTGTGGGAGCGTGTCGGGCCCAGCGGCCTCCACGCCCCATCCATGTCCCCGGGAATCGGGTTCGTCTTTTTCGCTGGCACGGAAAGGACGTTTGAATAGCGCGAAAGGGAGGGGAGAAGAAATGGGGACGGTTCTGGAAGGAGGAGAGAAACGACTGGGGTTCGGCCCGGAGGGGAGCTGAAAGGAGAGAGGGAGAGTTGTGAGGCAGCGGTAATGAGAAAGGGCAGCAGATGTGAGTGACAGTATGATGGAATGCTTTGTGTGATGGCCATGCTGTACTCTGCAGACCGGGAGGTGTGTGCCTGTTTGTGTGTGTGTGTGTGTGTGTGTGTGTGCAGTCATTGAGGAATTGTGTGCGCACGTGTGTGTCCTTGAGTTTTAGAGAAAGGATATCAGCTTTGTGCAAAAAATGTTGTTATATGCACATCATTCTCGGGGCGATTCATCATAGTCCATCAACTTTCAGATTAAATTAAATTATACCAAATGCTAGGTAACTGATGCAGTACATCCCCCCCCCTCCCCTCCCCATCCCTGTTCTAATAGCAAATGTATACATTTGTAGCCCTGCTCTATTCTGAACATAATTTTAATATTCTTTTGTAATCATTTGCATATTCAATTTCTTTCTGGTGAAAAGGTGAGAATATTTCTCATCCAACTCTTAAAGCAAATAAGGACATATCCCAAAATACCAAAACTGTTCCCATACTATTCTTGGCCCTCACCTCTTCAAATATCAATCACAGTTTGTTGCAAAGGCCAAAAACAACATCCATATGAATCCTGATGAAATGACATCCCACAAACCCACAATCGTATAGAGACATCAACTGCATTCATTGACACATAAAATTCAATTTATGAACCAAATGCTCCCTCAAGCCTGGTTCAGTTTTCAATCAATGAAACAATTTGTGTTTGGTGTGTTGGCGTCGCAGCGTGCGGCTCCTGATGCACCAGACTCCATGCGTTCTCCGTCTCGCAGCAGAGCAAATGCTAATGGGCCTAATTCCTTGTAAGGATGGGACAAGCTTGCGTCTGGGCTGCACGCAGGCTGAGTTATTCTGCCGTTTTATTCCGCCCGTGCACACTCTTCCACTCATTGGTATTCCTGTTAATATTACCCTCTTCAATCAGCAACGGAGAAGCTCTGATTAATGGCAACAGTGAGAGCAATCTCCCAGTGATTCATTAAACAGCACCGGCGTGAATAAAGAGGGAGATTTGCTCATATTGCCTCTCAGATCTCCTAATATGTTCTGTCGCTGGAAAAAATCCATAATTTGTGGAGTTGTTAGTGGCTCTCAACAAATCTACACATACAGTACACGAAGCTATGTGAAATGAATGGGGAAGAAGTCAAATTGATCGTCTCATCAACTCATCATCGTCATATCTGGTCGTGTTGGAATAATTGATGTGACCTGTTTAAGTTGCAGACTTGCTCAGCAGTCTTTTAATAAGTCCCAGTCATTATGAAGTCATAAATCCTATTATTCCTGTTCATATTCCCTTGATCATTTAGTCACTGGTACATTTTGTGGTCTATCACATTGACAGGCCTGGATAAATCTCACAGCACCGGACTAAACATTTGTTTGTGGAGAAAGTGGCTGTAAATATCAGCCTTAGCTTTTCAAGGTCAAGCATTTTGTAAAATGAAGCCATATTTTAATGCATTTTTTAATGACATTTATGCTGCCAGCCTGGAGAAGATATCTTTAATGTACTTTTTCTAGGAGGACCTGCTGATTGTCTGTGGTACTGAATCGTGATTGGTCACATCATTTCTGGTAGTTTGGATAGCGGTTGCACTATGGTACTGATACGGTTACATCTGCTGACCCAATATAATGGGGTATGTTTTCTGTTTAGCCCTCTAAAATGGATTATTCGTTCGCTGTGCGATTGCTTGGCAGATTTGAGACTTGTCCAGGTTCTCCATTAACACATTTTTACCGTCATTTAACATACAATACAAGCTTATTAGAATCATTTCAATTCAATTCAATAAATAGTTTTTATTATTCACAATCATATGAAAGTCGCACTGATGAATAGCATAAGGAAAAATCACATTATTTGCAAACTGAAGTCAAAATACAAAATAGACATCCCCGGCTCCAGAACCACGGCACCGGACACATCCCGTCTTCACAAGATCACCTCGCCGCTGCCATCCACCATATTATCACGGATTGATTTCTATCAAACATTACCCCAACCCCCCCCCCCCCCCCCCCCCCCCCTCCGCAAATGTGCATGAGCATGGGCCATCAGGCGAGTGCCATTACTGCTGCTCATTTGCGAGGTAAGAGACGGATCGGATGTGACAGGGGCGGAATTAGCTCCGTGTTGGCTCTCCGTCACTCTCGCCCTAAACTGCTGCTGGGTGGGGGAGCATGATTAAAAGGATATATAATTCCACCCTGCACAGAAAAAGACCCCCCCACCCTCCCCCCTGTGCCCCACTTTGCCCCCCCCCCCGCCTTTACTGTACCTCACACACAGGCCCGCAGCCCCGGCTGCTCCACTGCAGCACGCGCCGCCGCGATGGAGGGCTTTCCTCTTTCTGCCGCCTTTCTTCTTCAAGGTGATTGCTGATCAGAGAGATAAAATGGACGAAAGCATCCGGGCGGAAAGCCAATCATATAGAGATCCCCCCCCCCCCCCCCGTATTGCTTTTTCATTACAGAGCGCCGACACGAAGCGGTTGTAGCAGGCGGTGTAAACCGAGCTGAGGCCGGCTCTGTAGTGGTGTCTCTTGGAACCGAGCGGCCTGCTGTCTTATTGAGCAGTGTTGGAAATCAATAGGCTCCGACCTTACCGCTGTCCCAGGATATGTCGGGGGGCCCATCAGGACACAGTGTCCTCCACTGTCTAAGCACTAAGACCATTAGTCAACACGGTGGTGGGGGGCGGGGGGGGGGGGGGGCAGTGGTGGACAATGTGAGTTAAGCTGATGTCACACCAGCAGTTAATGTGCAAAGCGTGAATGCTAAAATATGAATACGTATTCCTTTCTACATTTTCTTTGTGTTTTATATTTCTAGTGTTTCTAATTGAAATGAACTGTATTTCATTGCAAAGCACCTGAATGCTGCTCAGAACAGCTTGTTTTTACTTGTGTTGAGGCACACCAGCAGACTGAAATATCCCTTTGCCAGCACATTTTGCACGGACATTAATGGCGTTCTCTTGATGACTTTGGTGATCCCCAAACTTATTTGTCCAATATTTAATGAGAAAATACCTGAATTCCCATCAGCCCTTGGTTTTAAATGTTTCTTACTTATTAGAAAATGTCAGCATGCTAACAGGCATGAACTTAAGAGGTGAAAATTTGTTTGCAATATTTGTGTCTATAACTATCCGGCAAAACGTGACCTGGACCCAGCTACCATGAACCCCAGTGTTCAGATTTACTTTGAATCACAAACAGGTTAGACGTCATCTAAGTAAAGGATTTCCTCTTGTCAGCATTGAAGTTATGAATTTACAACCCAAAAATAAATATTCTCTTTCTTATTTTCTTGTTTAAATAGGCTGCCAGCCAATCACCATAATTCCAGAGACGCTGTAAAACCATGTGACATTGAGTCAGCCTCCAATCTCAAGGTTACCCTTGAGAAGGAGTGATCGCTCCTCGTGTCAGTATTTCAAGTTGTGTCGATGGATTAGGCTTCGTGTCGAGAAGCCCATTAATAATTAAGAGGAACCCAGAATATTAGCTGCTCCCCGTTGTGCAGTCAACTGCACCGCGCGCAAAATAGAGCTGGGATTGAGGAGCAGGGGGGATGAACGGTGAGGAGTGCTTATGAAATATGGATACAGGAAGAGAGCAGTTCAGGAAAGTTAACCGAAAAAGGCTCAATCGCTGGTTTATTGATGCCACGTGGGACTCACAACAAACGATTCCAAGAATCAGAAGCTGTGTGTATTTCTAAATCAGTTTGTGGATTTTGTGATTAAAAATCATCTTGCTTCAGTAGTCTGAAAGCCTGTAATCATTTCTACTCAAGGTCATGTGTAAACACAGTTACTGAAGGCAACAAAGGTCGTAATGAGTACACAGTGATCTCTCTCTCTCTCTCTCTGGCATCACATTAGAACAGTGCCATAATTGTCTTCATGAAGCGCTGTCTTATATATATATAAACACTCATTATCATCCATTACAGAGGGAGTGGTTACTCTGAGCGCTTTCGTCCGTGTTTAGTCGGAGAAGTGGCATAAAACAGAACACCTCCTGGGCAATCCCTAATGGCTGCAGAAACGTATGCATCGTTTCATGCCTGCTGGCGCAGCTATTCTGAGAGCAACGTCTATGATTAGCATCCCGGCGGTGATGTTTATTCCCAGTGAGGTTCAACCCAGAATCTCTTCGACGTCTGATGCAAAGGCTTCACATAAAAGGTGATGAAATAAAATAAAAAAGAGATTGTGTTTGTGTTTACTACCAGGGCCGCATTAGTCACTGAACGATGTTATTGCTTCGGGCTTCTTGGGATGCATCTTGGGAAGTATTTTAGAGCACCGAAGAAAAGCAGTGAGGAAAAGAACACGTCTGATCTTGAATGTGAACCCATGCCGTGAATATTTACTTAAGGCTTCAAAGGACCAAAGCGCCAGGATGCTCTTTGACGTTGGCTTTATTAACTTGAAATGAGTGCATTTTGAGCTACTTGAGTTGCTTCACGCCAAATGTCATCTGCTCTGTTGAGCAAATGACTCTGGCCGTCCCAGTGAAGACAAGACTGCAATATTAAGATTTAACGTCAGTGCTGACAAGGGTTGGAGGA
The DNA here is from genome assembly GCF_949316345.1 of Pungitius pungitius. Classification (NCBI taxonomy): domain Eukaryota; kingdom Metazoa; phylum Chordata; class Actinopteri; order Perciformes; family Gasterosteidae; genus Pungitius; species Pungitius pungitius. Next base: position 7,704,834 of record NC_084912.1, on the reverse strand, counting down.
AAAAGCTGTTTCGTATTCCCTCTAGCCCGGCTGAAGAGCGGCATCACACAAACGAGAGTAGCACGCCATCAATGGGCTCACTGGCCGGCCCGGGCGCTGGCGCTCGGCTTCAAAGAAGCGCCTGCAGGCATCGCTTCTAATATTGTCTCAGAGTCTGTGTTTTTCACAAAACCACTGAGGCGTGAGTGGCCTGGAAAAACAGAGGGGGGGGGAAACATCAAAAGTGCTTTTGTAGCGCCGAACCACAACTAAGCGTTTCCACCTGAAACCGCAGGTGATGTGCGGCCATCGTCTGACGAGAGAAGAGCGAGGAGTCTTTTTTTTTGCGGATTTTCGTTTCTGTCCAGATAACACTCAGAGCGATCGCGCCGATGCATGCAGACGATGGGCCTCTCAGGGGTGACTGCACGTGTGTCTCCAAGCGTGCCGAGAGCGCTGTAGTGAGGGAGCGAGCGGGGGCCAAGAGCACCTTTCTCTATCGGCGCGGTGAACAGCTGTGTTTGCCTATATGCACGGTTCATGTCTGGCATGTTAATCAGCAACCGAAACAATGGTTTCAAAGGGGAGGATATGTCTAATTGTATCCTCATGCAGCCCGAACATTGTGTAGGCCCCCCCCCCCCCCCCATCCTAAACCACGTCCCCTTATGTTCTCACACAAGACCAACATGCACGCATGTAGTATTATGTAAGACGGGGGTCTGGGTGTTGCAGAGAGAGTGGTTCCCTATGTTGGGGAATGTGCAAACAGCTGCAACGGCGCGCTTTATCATCGCGGCACAACACAAGGCCTCGGGCACCTTGTGTAGCAGGAAGTGAGCGAGTGTGAGCTAGTGAGACACAGAGAGCATGAGTTACTGAGACCCCTTTCTGGTGGAACTCCTGAAAATGTTTCCCCCACATCACCGCACACGTTTATTGGATGTGTCCACAGACAGATAATCCATGGATCTGTGATTTAAATAACTGCGGAAAAAAATCATTGTCATTGTGTTATTTCTTTACCCCTGCAATCACTGACACAGAGGGGGGGGGGACATGAGAAATGACCGCTCTGTCACGCTCCGCTTGACTCCCGTCTTTCATCCCCTCAATCCCCGCCATGTTATTTTCTCACTGTCATTCTAGATCGACCTCACAATACAGTAAGCCTCAGCCTCTGCTCATAACTAATTGGAGAGGCAACAGAGACCCATCTCGAGCCCCGGGCAGTCCCCGAATACAGCTACTTAAGCACTTAGAAACTCATTAAACTTGCGAACGTGGTCCTTTAGCTCAGCCTGACATTTTCTTATCAAGTATCATAAGTATCATCATCATAGTCAAACTGACCCGATGAGGGTCATTTATGTCTGTTACAATGAATCTATGAGCTTTAAAAACGTTCACAGTCATAATAATTGTGGCGCTCCGTTCTGCAGCAGCAATGTGGCCAAAATACTGAGGATAATCTTGTAAATCCTTTCTGTACTTTTTGTACTTTGCAAAAAAAAAAAAGAAAAGATACTTAAGACACAGTGGATCTTTGTCTTCGGTTAACGCACTTTACTTGTTTTAACAAAGCATTGCTCTGGGGCACAAAGCCAGGTCCCAAAGCCAAGGAATGTTCTTCCATTTTTGGTGTTTAGAGAACTTGACTTGGCCTGATCCCAAGATCCAACTACAGTGAACTGGAAAGCACCACAGCAGACCAGGCTCTGTGTTGTGTGCAGTTCCAAGAGTAGACAAATGGTTACTCTACCAGGTACCACAACACGGTACTGATCATCAAAAGCTCTTTCTTAGTGCTCATTTAGGGAGTCACTGTCTTGTCCTGGTTGAGGAGTGCAAGGTCAAAGGGCAAAAGCAGAAACCAGGCAGACACTGATCTGATAAGGATGAGAGTTAGAGACACACCGAGCACCATACAACACTCATGCTTTGTTCATATTGTTTACATGAATGTTAGGAGACACACATTGGATGTGATTGGATGTTGTGTTTCGACCTGCTCCTCCTCAACGCCAGAAATCCTTTTATATCTAACAAGAATTATAAAACGTAATGTTCTTCCTGATGTTACTCAGTTGTTGTTCGGCCTGCGGGCCGACAGAACTGCTCCCGCCTCTGCAAACGCAGCGCTGTTACTTGACCTGTGATCTGACAAATAAATCTACCAGAACGAGAGAAGTCGTTTGGCTGAATTCTTCCAGACGTCCCCAACTGGGCTTCCAATTTTTGATCACGATCGTTCATTCGATGCAATCGTTTGTTCTTTCTTTTCGTACCTCTGCCAGGTTTGATTCAAACCCAGGAGCCTTTGTTGCATGTCCTACCCTCTGTCTCTCCTCACTCCTCCATCAAAAGAAAGAAAGCCACACAAAAAAAAGAATATGGAAGCACTTCAAATTTGGGGGAAAAGTTGTATATGCCAAAAATATTTTTTGTTTCGCCCACTGATGTAATCATATCATCTCATTGTCCATAAACTATTAACTAAGAGTCTGTGTTCCAGGACTTTTCCAGGCTGGTTTTCTATCTATGTACCATATTCAACTGCCTGTTCATAGCACTTATCTACTGTATGTGTGGACTCTGTTCATCTCGCGTGACTGCGATGCTATGAAGCTCTGCATCGGAGAGAATAACATCACTGTATCAGCTTACGGCTAATATCCCAATATCAAAGCTTTGTTCTGAGCCCTGGAGCACGTTTTACCCTTTATTTGTCATGTCATGCGGGGGGTGGGGGAGGGGGGCGTACTCACACGTGTGCCAGCAGATGCGAACATGCACACACACGCACACACCCACCCAGATACACACAGTTCACACAAGAGGAGGCCGTTGAAGTAGGCTGTGCTCACATTTGTCACTCTGGCAGGCCCGACCTCCCATTCTCTGTGTTGGTGGCCTGGTTTCTGCACGGGGGCCGGGCGTCTCGCTGCCTGGTGACTGTCAGATCCAGACTGTGATTTATGCAAATTGGCAGGCGAGGCCTTGTGGGTCAGGCGCGATATGTGGTAAGACCATCATTGGGACTGTGTACGAAGGCCAGTGCACAGAAGCAAGGATATGAAGCCAGGAAAACATTCTACAGATACAAGATTAGAGAGAAAAGTTCATATTGAAATGAAACAAGATTGTATATAATGCTGAAAAACATACTTAAATCAAAACTTTCCTGCAATACAATATTTGTACAACGTCATAACAGAAAATTCATCAATTCATCAATCAAACCTTTCAAGTCTAATTTATTTTACATCAAAATTCAGTAATACCAACACAATCTCAGAGCGTCCATTACTGCAGAATAAATTCTGAATATTACAAGCCAAAACCACTCAACCACACACACAGACCCTTTAATTCCTCTCCAAAAGACAGAATGGGAAGAATATCCATCAATCACGCCTGCTGCCAACTTCTGGACTCAAATCTGTCCCAAATGGATCTCTCACAATCAAACACCTGCTCACGCTGTTCCCCGAACACTTAAGATGATTATTTGTGTGCAATCTGGCACACTATCCACTTCTGGAAGGAGATCACTAATAAGCAATCTCACATGTTGGATCACATTGATCGATGCAGGAAGCAGAAATTAACATCACACAATGGACTGCTCAAAACTTAGGAAAAGACCTGCTGAATTTATCACGCCATTTTTTTTAGAATAAATGGCAGATTTTTAAGATTTTTATTTTACTGATTTTTGCAAGAAAGAAATATCAAATTGACCATCACTGGGACTCCAACACTCCACTCAAATGATGTCAAAGGACTGCGCTTGTAACTGCTTTGTGTCCTAGCCCTTCATGTGAATGCAGGGGGGAGAGGGGGGGGGGGGGGATTCCACCACCTTGCCCCGCCTTGTTTCTACAGCTGCCCAGAACCCGGTTTTAAACCAAAGATGGTCAGCCCAGTTGCTACCGGTGCTTCTAGAAACTTGAGGCCCAAATTGGTCCGATGTGCTTCCCTCTTCAAAGAAGGTTTGCAAAGGCAATGCTTTGAATATTTCACTTTGCTCGTGGCTTGTTGGTTTTTCAGTCATCTTCTTCAAAGCCTTTGTGGCGGCACTGCTGCAGCGAGCCCTTTGGTCAAATCCTAGCCGGGGTCCTCCGACGCATCCCTCATCGCCCTCACTCCTCATTTCCTGTCAGCGGCAGACTGTCTCTAATGTCTAATTAAGCTTCAGAAAATGTTTGTGAATGTTCAAGAAGGTGACGCTCCGTGATTCTCCTCAGGACCAGGTGATCCAGGCGGTGTTAGGGGGCGAGCATATGACATTGCCCATCTTCAGATACAAACAGTCGGTGTTTCCATTTTTACCAGCTGGGCGCTTGTAGTGGCTGGCACACTTTTAATTAGTGTGAAGGCATTAGGTCGGTGTGAGATCTCGCTACCTGGCAGGGGACTGCAGAGGAGCAGGCCGGCGGCCCTCCCAGGCCCTGCGGTAATGACCCCGCCAGGCTGAGACACAACGCCCCCACCTGGGGGGACCGCTGCAGCGTTCCAATGACAGATGGAGGGCTGCTGAGGCAGGGGAGCTGGGCTGGATTACCGCAGGCTAACAGAGCAGGCTAACAGAGCAGGCTAACAGAGCAGGCTAACAGAGCAGGCTAACAGAGCAGCCATTAGAGCGGCCAGTGTGCCAGCCCCCACCTTTGCCTGGTAGATAATGTGATGGTGTGACCAGACGGGCCGCCAAGACACTCAGTACATGTTTACTCCGTCATCATTTTTGCATCAGTGGTTATGTTTGGGATTAGTTACATGCTGTACGGTGTGTGTGCTCCGGTTATGTTATTGATTTCTGTGTGTTTTTATATGTGGTTTATTCCAAATGGATGAGATGTATTGAGGTTGAAATGGGGTTTTTTAACGTGTTGAAGAATTTCTACATGGAACAGAATATTATTTTGGATTTTAAGAACCAAATTTAGCTGCAGGACGTTTTTCTTTTTTTAAATGTACAGTGAAAGCAGGCACTGCAGGGAATTAGATTTTTTTCTCATTTTTTCCATTCATTTTTTAACTCTCCAATTATCACTCCTATAATTATCTTGATTATGTTTGGCGGACAGCGTAGTCGTGTGTTGAGTTTAAGGGTCTTTCTTTTGTTCCCATAATACTTTGTGTAATGTCAACAGTAAATACAGTAGATTTACTTAGTGTGTCTGACAATCACTGGATTACTTTGATTCTGGAGAAAAGTAAAAAATCTTCTGATTCTCAGATCGCAGGATAAAAATACGTCCCCTACAACAGTCATGAAAGGGTAAGTCCCACCAAACATACAGACATGTGTATGTTCAGATTTGATCGAGTTATGACCACGAGCGATAGTGCCATCTGTTGTGACACAAATTGCGGCAATTGGGCACTTTTATCGCAACATTATCTCACCGTAATAGCCGGTTCGCAGCCCCTGGTGCAGCTGCAACCGCTCACAGAGCTGGCAAACAGGCCCACGACATTTAACGCGTGCACGTGGCACGCGGTTGAGGCACGAGCGTGCACCTGTCCACGTCGCGCTGTGTCTTTGCCCAATGTGTCAGTGGCTCTCAGGTTGAAAAGCAGCGATGAACTGAGAGCAGGGGAAACGCGCTCTTTCATGGGGCGTTTTTTTCCCGCCAAGGCTTCACGCATCAACGCAATGAAAACACGAGGCAAGCGTCTGACACGCTTTGATCACAGCGCGCCGGTTTGCCCCGTGGGCCTTTGCACGCAGGCCAGAATAAAATACCTCCTTCTGACACGTTGATCACAGAATTCATTTGGAGCCATCGGATCTCAGACCGTGTGGGGGACTTGCGTGGTGTTGCCTCTGGTGACCATGAGCGGCTCCGGTGTTTCACACAGCAGAGAACAGAAGGGAGCTCTTTGCTCTGGTTTGTGTTACCCAAAGAATCCGTCGTAAAACGACAGCTCGTCCACCACACGCCCCGAGGCCAAGACTGGCGGCTGGCTGAGACTTCAGTAGCGGCGGGAGAGCAAGGGGGGCGAACGTGACAGAGGGATGGAGAGATTGGAAAGGGAGATTAAAGGTGTGGAGGAGGAGGAGGAGGAGGAGGAGGAGGAGGAGGAGGAGGGAATAGACACCACCCTTTAATGTGTGCGCCATCCATGTGCTGTCCTGAAATGCTTTGCATCTAATGGGGGACAAGCATGCAGAACCTCCTGAAGGTTGTACAAGCAATTATGCCACTTAGGAGTCTTTGACAGGCAAGGTCGCATTGGCGAAGGGACGCGAGGTGCATTACAATATAATGTTCTGTATTCTGGTTGACACAGACCCTTTTAGCCAAGACTGCATCAATCTTCTGAGTGTCAATCACTGTCCCGTCTCCACAGTGACCTAAAATCCTCTCTAATCCCAACTGTGCTGGCATATGGTGTGGCAACAACAATAACAACAGATGCTTTCATTATTGTCATTTTACGCCTTATAGTGCACAATATACATCAGAGGCCCTGTGTGACTATCTTTATCCTTCCAATCCCTGCGTGTTTCATTTTCCCCTGAGCATGAGGGACAGTGAAAAGAACAGTGAGGGACAGATTTCGCTTGACCCCTAACCCTCCAGAAGGACCATAAGCCGAGAACAAAAGCGGATGTGGTGGAGGGACTTTGCCAGAGAAGGTCGATCCAACAGTTTGCTGCGTGTCTCAAGCTGTGCGTCGTTGTCACGGGAGATGTTGGCTTGTAGTGTGTAATCTGTGTAGGAACCGTGTGCTCACCTGAGCTCCTTCGCATCCAAAGAATCATTGTTGCCATGGACACAGGACACCATTATTGGATGGCAGCAGTTGCGAGTATGGTCGGAAAGTTTGATTTAAGCCATTAAATTACGCTAATACACATTTACTGCTTCAGTCAGCATATAAAAAAAGCAGTTTTCCTCAGCATATGATGCTTTTCTCTATAAGCTCAGTTATTAGAGAGAGTTCATTGCTTTAATACCAACAAACTTATTTTTCTTTTAAGGCCAAATCAGACATTTAAAAGTGCAACAGTTAGCAGTGGTTTCATATGTGTGAAATAGTGCATTCACGCAGTCATGAGACATAAATAGACAGATTGAAGATTAGAAGCCTCAAATCACGTTTAATGCCATACGGTGGTTTGTTCTCATATCAGAATTCCTGCGCTGTTGGCTTTTGTAGCTTGAGACCCTTTTGTTACGCTTGGAGCACAAATCCTGCTCCTCCTCCTCCTCCTCCTCCTCCTCCTCCTCAGCCAGTCCGCTGTAGAAGTTCACAGCGGTGACACACCACCCTGCTTGGCGCCAGAGTAGAGTGTATTCAGACCCTCGGCACCAAGGGACAGATATATTAAAGTTAATGGCGTCAAAACAGGAACCTCTCCTCTCTCAATAAGAACGCATGTTACATTTTTTTTCTTCTAGCCAATAGAGGGTGCTGTGAGATGTGTTATGATGTGTCCAATACCTGATCCTGAAGATACAGAGAGAAGGATAATTACATCCAATTAAGCTTAAGTCATCTTCAACCAATTCTTCCCCTACACACTTTAAGGGCGGGAAACACCCAAAGGCGTCTGGTTGGGAGGAATAATATTAAATGATTAATATATAATAGAAAAAAAGTATGCCTTCAAGGTTGCCTGATCATCTGGACTACATAATGCATTGTGCTCTATTGCTCTTGGTGCCTGTTCCCTGGTTTGAATTAGGGAGGAACTTGTTGAGATGGAAAGCATTGACGTGTCATCTCACACACCTCCTTTATCCTGAATGGTTTTACCTCCGTGCAGTCGTCCCACTCAATCATCCTCTTCTGGTCTCTTAACAACCTTCCCGGTTTTCTCTGTCCCTCCATCCATCTCCAGCCTCTTTGCCTTCACCCCTCCGCCTCCTCCCTTTTATATGCCATGATCCTCCCCCTACCTCCTTTCCTTTCCTCTTTTCTCTCTCTATTCCTGCACCTTCTCCCTGTCGGTAGCCAGCATGGGATGAGTTCAGCACAGTGCATCAAGGGAAAGCCTCTGAATATCATTTTACTTCTACTTATTCCGTCTCTTTCTCTCAGCTGTGTGCATTTTCTTTAATGCCTCCCGCTTCTATTTCTGTTTTTTTTTGTGTGTGTCCCCACCTCTTTTTTTAAACAAAGACAGTTAAACGTGGTCTATAAGCTCAGTTATCGATAATAGATTCAAAATATATTAAATATATATATTATATTAACTTGAGATTTATTCTAACCGTAACCATATCCCCGTGTCTAATTGTAACAATTGGTGTTTTTTTATTTCTTTTTGTTGCTGTGTTTAATCTATTTAAACCATAAAATCACTGCTCCCCAGTGTGATGATGTCAACAGGTTATTTCCTCCACAACTTAATAAACACATCAGTGAAGGCGAGTTATTGGACTCCTTGACATCCATCATATAGATATGGTAAGGGCTCAAATAAAAAAAAATTAAAAAACTATGAAGGACAGCCAGCTATTGCATATGTACCTTCAGGGAATGGTCCAGCTGTAAAAGCTCCACTACCCCATTGTTAGTCCCAGCCACACACACATTAATCGCCTGTAAGCCTGCTGGCCTCATCTCGCGTGGACCCTGCCCCGCGCGCTCGTCCTGTCGCCTCCCCGCCCTCGAGACGCCCTTGGCACAAAGCGTCTGCTCTCTTGTGTGGATGTAATCCCGGTGATACACGGTGAACTCCTGACCCGGTCTGCGCTGTGGCCTCTCCGTTAGACGCTATTATGCGGGCCTCTGATTGCAGCTGACATCCGTTTACCCACTGAGGCTCCCACCTTTCCCATCACGGGACCGGCTCTGGTCTCTGGGCGTGTGTGTTTGTGTTAAATGGCGGTAACTGTCCTGCGGCTGTAACCCGACAAGGCTATCGCTGTACAAATACTGTTCATTTACTGTAATCAAAGCATTTTTTTTCTCAATTGCCTTCCCCTGACTGCAAGCACAAAAAAAAAAAAAAATCCAGCTCTGTCTCTCGGGTGGTGTGCAGCATGCAGCGTCTTATCACATGCGCTCGGAATGACAGTATTCGCCGTATCTGTGGCGGTGCCACAGCTTGATTACTGTGGGACTTCTCGCCCCAGACTGTGCCACAGGCTCACCTGCATTCTGTAGCAGACAGATTTAAGCTCCTCTGGTGTGTTGGGTGTGTGTATTCTGAGGCCTCCTTAAAGCACAGCCATCACAGTGGTGGGTTTTTGATTCTTCCTTATTTCTCACACATCTTCGCCACCATGAGCACATTATTTTGGGAAGATAATCAAATGATAATTGGATGCAGAAATGTTATGGTTCCAGCTCAGCGTCTCCTGCTTGCTGTTTTTTTTGGGGGGGGGGGTGGAATTCTTGAAATCATGAAATGTGTGATGCAATCAGAGCTGCTGTCTGCGCAGGGTCAGCCTGCACCTTTGTGCAACTACGGGAGAGGTTTAACTGTGCAGCTTATCTGGCGCTCTGATAAGGCAGGATGCAGGATGTGGTAACAATAGACAGAAACAAAAACAAAAAGAAGGGTTTAAGTGAACAGTAATTATGTCAGATCATTGCCATTTAAGTCAGTAACTTTCTCTTTTAGAAATGGCCTCTCCTCTGATTTGCATTACTAATGGAAATAGAAAAAGCACGTGAAATGGGTCTGATTCGCTGGTCATTTCATCATTTTCTGCCCCGGCAGGTCTGCTCTCAGTGACAAACACATGCACCAAACGGCAGGCAGACACAGTTAGCCATTAGCTGGTGAACATAGCGGAGCATTTAGCAGCTGATGTTCCCCTCGGGAGTTGGCTGAGAAGAAAACAGAGATGAAATGTGAGTGAATATTGAACTTTCATCACGTGGACACAGAAATGCCTCCAAATGAATGCTAATGTTACTTTTTGGCTGGATGACACACCAGACATTTTATCCCAACTCAAGAGCCCACACGCTACTCTTAATAATTCTTTATCATTTATTTATACATAATTTGCAAATGACTACTGACCATCAGAAGAAAACCCGTAGCCTGTAAACCCTTTATAACAGTGCTGTGAGTGAAGGCAGTGCCCCTCTAATATCTTAAGAAAACCTTCATCACGGTATCGATGCGAGACTCCGCACATGAGGGCCCCCATGTGTGTGTGCGCTTCTCTAAGAGGGCCATTTGGAGAGCAGCAGGTCAATACACATTCATCGAGAGAGCATTTCCCTGAATGCTTCAACACTGGCTGTAAAGCCTCAGTGCCACTTTCCAGCGTTTTCTGCTTACGGCATTAATCCATCCTACAAAAGCGTCATTCTGCGTTTGGAGAGAGGACACTCACTCACACACGTAGACACACATTTTCACAGCTTCAATGGCAGCAAATCCATAACCCTTTCGGGGGAGGAGGAATTCCATTAGATAACAGATATGGAATCCATTTCGATTCCCCTGCCTTATCTTCTCCCGAGGTGGGCCGATCAATACCGCGGCTTGGGCTCGACCGCCAACCATAACAGGAAATTGATGGGCCCGAGTGAGAAGCGTGGAGGTCCAGTAATGGCACTTTCTTGGCCACCGTCCGTAATGCAAATCAGAGCTACAGCTAATTGGTGAAAAATGGGCTGCTTATAGTAATGAGGAGGGAGCTCATGAACCAGCCAGATTATGTAGCTGGATGTTTGCAAAAATGAATACACACAAGTGGAAACAAAAGACTGGAGATGGGAAAAGAGGGCAAAGAAATCCATCCAGTTATCTGGACGAATGGGCGTGCACGCTCTAATGGCATCTGATTTTTCCAAAAGAGCCGAGCGGAGGTTTCCTGTCTGAGTTGCCAGGTGCTGCGTTGACGCAGACCGTCGCCTAGGCAACGCATCCCAAACAGTATCAGGACATGCGGGAGAGGTGGCGGCAGCGGCGAGGCGAGGCGGGGTGGGGTGGGGTGGGGTTGAGCGTGGGGTCGGATGCTCCAGATACCGGCCTCCTGCTCACCAGGGACCTGGGAGGGGCCTCTCTTACACAAGGATGAGTCATTCCGTGTTTGTGCGCGGCAGCACCATGAGTGTGGCAACACGTCGGGTGGGTGGTGCTTGGGACGTTTTACAACTCCCCGGTCCAGAGTCCGTTCTCACTGAGATGTTTGCACAGCTACAACACCACTTGTTGCTTCACAACGCAGCTGAGTTATTACAGCAAACGCATGCAGCAAATATTTTGTGTTTCAAGGTGCACGATGCTTTTTTTTTTCCCCAACTGCCTTTGCTCGCGCTTAATGGAGTTGGTATTTTTCAACTTTGTCATCGCAAGTCACAACATCCCCACCCTTTGGCCTGAATGCCTCCAGAAAGCCTCTGATGGCACACTTACAGTACTGTGACCCCTGCACAGTTAAAATAACCCCCCCCCCCCAACCCTCCAACGCCACACCACTGACCAGACACCACCAGCAGGTGGTGCTGTCTTCTGTGGTATCAACTTTTATGCGTGATGAATATTTTACGGCTTATTTTCATCCCTTTAAATCATCCATAATGGACCATTGGATTTGCGTCCAATGTGGAGGTTTAAAAGTAAACGCTCGCACATCGCTGCTCTCAATAAACCCACCACGGCTCTGCGCTGCTCTACAAGTAGATGGATACGTGAGGCTATTTGAGATAATTGAGATGCACATGATTACAACTTCTGAGCGGCACGCTTTTCTCTCTGATCCCCGTGCTTGTCTTCCGGAGCATTATCTGCAGTGATGGAGTCAGATCTTCACGGGGAAGAAGAAAAAAAAATATCCCTGTAATGTTATCCACAGCGCCCAGGGGAGACCACCCTCCCCGGGAGAAGGGCGGTGGGAGCTAATTTCAACCCACACAATAGACTCATCTGAAAGACTGCCTTGTTAGATCACACTATTTCTTGACTGTGTGCGCGCGTGTGTGTACATGTGGGTTGTATTAAATAGAGAACTGTACTCTGTACGCTGGGGGATTTAAGGTCATGTTTTCATCCCTCTCGATTACTAATAACTGAAGACTGAAGCTCTCCACCTTCACGGAGGTCTAATCAGGGTCCCGATCAGCAAAATCATCTGAGAGAAGACAGGTCGCAGATAAAAATCATGCAGCGGGAACTTGTTTTGGAGTAAAGGATCAGGATCTCCTGAGCCAGTCCTGGGCCTTCTGGGCCTCGCTCTCCCGCGCGATGACGTCATCCGTGGGAAGGTATTTCTCTGAGACACAACCTGTCTGCTCCTGTCAGGGGCCACAGTAACTCGAGCCGCCTTAAAAGTCTGGGAGTGAGCACCGGTCACTAGCAGACAAGGGCGATATTTATTTTTTCTGGAGGAGATTCAATACCTCCCCCCTGCTCGTCTGCGGCTCGGAGCTCCGTCCTGAACTCTGAGGCGCACGAGAGGTCGCGAGCTCAGGCACGGGGGGCTTTGGAGAGCTGGAGAGCGGTGGGTTGTATAACATGATTAGTCTTTGTTAATGTATATAATCACTGAGATTTGGAATGGCTAAGGCTCTTACCCAGTGTGTTGCTGTTGTTTAAACGCTAAGCAGACATTGTTAGCATTGTCTTCTAGTGTTATGAACGTCCTCTTCGCATATTCGCTCAAAGCATATGACAGAAGTCTTGAGATCACATAGTAACTTTAAACTCATATCATTAACCATGTAAGGATGATTTTTGGACCCTTACAGTGATTTTAGTACTCAAGTTCATCTGTTATAAAGTACCATAGGTAAACCATACAGTTTACAGTTCATTATTAAAATAAACATTCATGAAAGGTGCAATGAATCACTTAGGAAGGAAAATGCTTCCATGTCAATATATTCAACTGCAACAGAGGGTTTCATGTTGCACCAAGGATGGGAAAAGCAGGGAAGTGACTTTCAGCCAACATCTGCTTTCAAAACCTCACCAGCTGCACTGCAAGCGGTTATTTGATAGACTCACCGTTTGCTTTTGTGGAGAACTCACCAATATTTTTTGTTGCAACTAAATAAATTGAGTCATCGAACAAATGTCGGCTGTTACCGCCTCACGTTCAGAACCCTTTTAACTACTTACAAAATACAGTTTCACGGACACCTGGAGCCGCACTCGAGTGGAAGCTGCAGAGAGCTTGCGGTGAGATTACAAACAACCCCCCCTTTGTCCTGTGGACAAATCAGCTTTAGCACGAACTCCCTCCAGGATCAGCAAATGCTAAATGGATCTAAAGAGTCGACGTCTAAAAGAAGAGTCATCATGACTGGCGAGAGGTCCATTGAAGACCGGGGGAGCATGAGTCAGCACGACAGGGATGAACTGAAGCCACAGCATACGTCATAACAGAGTGTTTCTATTTTTATAGAAGGTTGTTTAAACTTGAGATGCAAACATGACGTGGGTCAGAAAAAAAAAACTCTCGGAAGGCGAGAAGAGCACACGTAGAGTAGATGAATGAATTGTGAAAAAAAGGAGTGAAAATGAACTACTCACACATCAAAACACTACAAGACACAATATTTAACATGCAACACTGCAACAAATCCCTCCTTGAAAACATGCCTACGCATTCTGAGTCGGAGTGCAGCAATCGATTGCCTTAAAAGGTTATGTGAATCAATACAAAGTTGTTTTGGGCACCGGCGCTATTGTATTAATGTCATCCTGAGAAATAGGCTGTAGCTTAGGTGGCTTGTCTGCCAGCCTGTTTTCCTGTTTAACTCCGGTCACAAAAGATCCTCGCGATGCACCGACGGCCTTGAGGCTGTTTTTATTGGCCGGATATGCGTGGTGTTTTGAATGGGAATTGTACATGTCTTTTGGTACAATGAGTGATGAAATCACATATGGACGTGAATAAGCTGAATTAATAATGTTCTGAGTTTCTCATGAGAGCTGCTCTATGACTAGTGAGGTAGCAAGTTGTGCAGTCTCGGATGACACAGAGGTTGAAGTGGTCACACATTTACTCAGCTCCCTCCCTACCCCTCTGGCACATGTTCTTCCCAAGGTCAGATACTGCGTTGCATAATGATGTAAAAAAAAAAGAAAAAAAAAAGGAGAAATTGTCTCGGACATACGCATGCATGCCAACATGCAACAATGAGGGGAAGACGAAGCCAACTAAAAATAGCACCATCACTGCAGCCATCACCCCGAGCGTCGGACCACCACTCTTCACTTCACATCTCATAGGGAAGAGTTCCTGAACGGAGTGCTGACCTCGGGTCACACGGGCTTCAGTGAGCACGAGAGAATTCGTGCTCCGATCCTTTATGCATGTTCTTTATTTTCTAATATGCTGAGGGGAAACGACCTATGACACCCACGTGTTAGAGCGCAAAAAGCTCGTTGCCCACCTTCCTCCGCCTTTTCCCCTCTTTTGTATCATCCCCCTCTTCACCGCCCCCTTCCCATGGCCTCGGGGAGCTGTTAGCTATCAGGATGCTGGCGCTCCATTGTGGAGACTCATTGATTGCCTCTGTGCCCCCCGCAGCCAGCCGGGCCAGTCAGCGTGGGGCCCCGGCTGTCTGCCTTATCTGCCACTGCTCCGTCGACATTCGCTGTGAAAGAAGAAGAAAAAAACAAACAGAGGAGGAGCAAAGAGACACAGAGAGAGAGAGAGAGAGAGAGACTTTATAAAAGTGGTGCATCATGTGTTTTCTGTCCCTCGCTCTGCCTCTCAGCTCCTTGCTCCTCTCGCAGCCAGAGGCGATCAATGGTGTACTCAACCAGACCTCTCTCCTCTTCTCTTAACATAGTGCTCCTCTGCCTTTTCCCCCCTGCAGGAGATGATCCATTTACCCGCCGCGCGTCTTCTGTGCTTGTCCTGAACATTTACCCCTCGGGCCACCCCATCGCGTCTCTACTGTCACTCGGGCCAATCAGTCGTATCGGGTTACTTTCTGATGATTTTGTACGTTAGGAGTCCGACCCGCGTTCAGCCATCCGTACAGGACGATCCATGGCTTGTTCATACTCGTCTGTCGAGTTTAATGCTGGAATGATTTGGGGATTATGCAATAAATCCATGTAAAAAGGAATATGAATAGAAAACTAATTTGATAATTGGGTTTAAGTCATTCATCAACCCACTGGTAGGCACAGCCAGATCAAGCAAAAGGATCGGGATACAAATTAAATAATAAACGGCTCCAAAATATCAAGGAAGGACTTGTTAAAGTAATATGCAGCCTTAGTCCGGGCTGAATGTTTCGTACTGCAGCTAAAAGACACATTGCTTTGATTGACGACCTTGTATGCTGGCTCAATATTGTTTTTTAAAGATGGGAAATGTTTGATCACTTTCTAAAAGGTGATTGACTTACACGATGCAGTCGTGGGTCTTTTGCTAAAAACCTTCAAAGGGAAATGGACTCGACTAGGGTTGTTATTATTACATTTACCATGTAGCAATCATGTGGTTACCATAGTAATACTACACCCAAGCAACAGTGAGCGACCGGGTCAGGAGCAGTGGCACCGTCGTTGGGTTCAGAAAACCCATTTACGTCAACAGAACTCTTCCCTCTGCCCTTTTTTTTCGGTGTGAAAGCTGTTCGAGCCACTCAGTCACTCTCCTGATGATAGAACTTGGGTTTTTTTTTTTTTTTTTTTTTGCGTTCCGGCACAGTTGTGTTCAGCGGCGACGGCAGGGTGGCACTGTAAACAGCCATCACACCTCCGTGTTAGCAGGAGAGCTGATGTCAGCGCGGCTGAAAGTCTCCCTCCATCATGTAGCTACACGAGGCCCCGGCAGCATCCATCACTCAGCCGGCCGCCTCCACAGAGGGGGGGGGGGGGGGGGGGGGGGGGGAGCCTTGTCATCGGGGCAGAAAGCCCCCAGCAAGGTGGCCAAGAGGAATGGGAATGTCGAACGCAGCGTCTGGCCTTGATCGACACTAATGTTCAAAAGGTCTAACCAGTTTTTCACATGTTGATTTAATGCACTCCAACACACAATGCAATATGTATTAACCTTGTCGGAGCTTGCTTCATTCAGGGAGCTCTTTGTTCTCCGTGGAAGCGCTCATTCGTCCCTTTGAAATACTGCTCGTATGATATCGTACACGGAACAAAGTCAAGCTGAAGTCACCCCACATTTAATCCATCCATCTTGTTGGCAGCCATCTGGCCGCAGCATTTTGGAGAGGCGGAGGCCGCACGCCTTGCCACCAAAGAGAAGACTTCTGTCAACAAGCCATTCCTTGAACTTAAGAGTGACCCGACCGGCTGCAACCCCCCCCCCCCCCCCCCCCCTCCTACCACCCTGACTCCAGTAACAGGCCTTGTCACCTTAAATTGGTATCACACAAAAACTTGATGGATGATCCAGAACAGACGATATTATGATAAGAAGAAAACCTAAATGGAAAAAGGCAACAATAGATCTGTCAGCGTGTTGATCCCAAGCTGTGGGGGAGCAGTAGAAACCTGTGTTTATCTCACAGGCAAGCAAGAAATGCTCAAATTACTCAACAAGAAGAAGAAAAAAAATCAGAGAAAACGCTAAGAAGGCCGTACGTGTGCCTTATGCGGATCGGGCCGGCAGATTGATAGGCGAAAGAAAATCCTAAGGGGTGTCAGGAAGAAGATAACGGTCGTCTCCACCGGCCATTTCCAGAGCAAAAAGAAAATAAATCAGATCACGAGTTCAAAGCCACAGCATTGGGACATTGACTGCCGCCCCTTTTCCAAAATAAAAATGAGTGACTGCGAGAGCCGTGTCCGCAATAGCCCCCCTCCCCTCATCAGTGTGTATAGCTGCTTCTACCAGGGGGCTGGGTCGTCCTTGAGACTCTGTGATACAACAACCCCCCCCCCCCCTCTCCACCCACTGCTGATACCCTGCTCTGCTACCATTGGTGTCGCAAGCCCTGCAGCCAGGAAGCTAAAGAGGATGGCAGGCCCTTCCTTTTCTTCAAAACACAGAGGAGTCGTGAGAGCAGCTGACAGGAATTTGACCTCCGGACTGATGACGTTATGCAAATTACCGCTTCCAGCAGACCTAATCTCGCCCCTTTCATTGATCATCATCTAGTATTTAAATGTATCAGGAAATGAGGTGTTTGTAAAGTGCGCACACACGCCTGCTTTTGTGGTGTTTCTTTCTTTGCGTGGTGGTTTATTTGCAGTAACCGATCTTCCCCCGCCCCCCACTGCTATTTTTTTGTTCTTTTTTTTCTGCAAAACAAACAAACAAATAAAAACTGAAGCAAAACCCTGTGTACAGGCACGACATGAGTAGTGAGTGATTTTATCTGATGCACTGTGAGCTGAGCGGCCCTCCCTCTGGGCAGTTCAGCCTTGCCTGACTAGGAAGAGAGCGAAGAGCTTGTGTGCTGTGCTGTGCGTGCGTGCGTGCGCTGTGCATGTCGGGAGGGGAGACATTGTTCCTTGACGTCACCGCTGAGCCCAGCCTGCCGCTGCTCTCAAACACGTCTTTGTTATTCTTCCACTGGAGACCGGCCATCCGCAAAACACGGAGCCCCGCCTGCTGACCCGATGGAGCGGGGCGCGGGTCGCCAAGGTTCAAAGGCGCGTCCGCGCGCACACACACACACACACACACACACACACACACACACGCACACACGCACACGCGGATTGTGGGAGGTGAAGCGTAAATCAAGTCAGGCCAAACGAAGACTTACAGATCAATAAAACTACTAACTGCGATCAATATCGTCAAAATACTTTTATTTAAATGATTCATTTCTGCTAATGGTGATTATATAAATACTGTAATAGCATTGCGTGACAATATTAACAGTACGTACTATTAGTTTTATTAACAAAAGTATATACAAGTAAAAATAATGATGTACATACAATCATATCAAAACATCTACTATTGTTGTTGCAAAGGGTGTTTTTTTGGGTTTAGTAAAGGCTTTATTTTATACTATATTTTACCACCCGCCTAAAAAGAAAAATCTCTAATAAAATAGACTATTGTTGAATTAACCAATAGCTCACCTGACTGCTTTCATCACACAAAGCGTTGAAGCGACACAGGACCAGACAATAGCCGGAGCCGCGGTCCGCTCCAGTGCGACACGCGCGGTTTAGCGCCCCATTAGTGTGTGCTCACACCTTTACGTTCGATGT
The DNA here is from genome assembly GCF_949316345.1 of Pungitius pungitius. Classification (NCBI taxonomy): domain Eukaryota; kingdom Metazoa; phylum Chordata; class Actinopteri; order Perciformes; family Gasterosteidae; genus Pungitius; species Pungitius pungitius. The sequence goes on along the minus strand of NC_084912.1, from coordinate 7,686,776 downwards.
CCTTCCGCGGGAAATCTAGGTCGCATTTTCTCACCGACCGACAGCCGAGCACGTCTCTCTCTCTCTCTCTCTCTCTCTCTCTCTCTGTCTCTCTGTCTCTCTCTCTCTCTCCGGTAACTGAATAGCCAGTGTAATCTGACACTTCAACTTGCCGTGCTCTACGGTAGTTGATTCAGTCAGTCACTCACACCGTCTCCGGGGCTCTCGCGTCGTCTTTTGTGAAGTGGAGGCACAGAGAGAGAGAGAGAGAGAGAGAGAGAGGGGGAGAGAGAGAGGAGCACCGTAAACACGAGGGGTTTTTGCTGGGAGAAACAATACGCGGATTTGTCGCTGTGGTCCAAGCTCAGAGTAAGTTTCTCGACTGGTTCTTCATTTATTTGTGTGTTTTTGGATGTGCGGTGTTTGCTGGCTTCAGGACGGGGCTCTCTGGACGGATACTACCTGCTCAACCACTGCGTGACCTCCGAGGAAAACCGTTTCGGTGCCCGCGGATGAACTCGTGTCAAAGGGGCGGATTGTGTCGGAGCGAGCGGGTACCGGAGCGCGTCTCCCTCGGCGTCAGGTCCGGGCTCGTGTGTGTGTATGTGTGTGTGTGTGCGCGCGCGCGCCTGCACTTCGCTTCTGTTCTGCCTAGTGTGAACGAGTTTATCCCAAGCAAAACGGGTCAGTGTCTGCAGGATTGTTTCACATATAGGTCCGCATGCACGTTTTGTTTTCCCAATCCGACGACACTAGACCGGAATGTGCTAGTAAATACCGTGCTTGCGTGTGTGTGTGTGTGTGCGTGTGTGAGTGAGTTCAGCTGATTTCTCGGTGCATGCGACACCCGTGGGTGCGTGTCACTCCGCCACCCGTCAGCGGTGTGAGTGGGGCCTGTTGACTACCTTCTAGGATGTTATCGGTTACCTGTTGTAATGCAATTAGCGGCCACGTCCCTCCGTGGCTCCGCTGTCCACAGCGCCACGCGATGCGGCGACTACCACCCGCTCATGCTGAATTCGTTGATTTGGATATCCCCCTCACCGATCATTTAGAGATCAGTGGCTCCCAATGGGAGGTCATTGGGACCCCACAGAGGGGGGCGGGGCTCTCTGGTGAGCTGAGAAATGTGTGTGTGTGTGTGTGTGTATGTTTTAATGCTCTGTGAATATTTAATAATCAGACAATGCTCATGTTTGACTGTAATCTCGATGTTCCCACTTTACATTCATTTGCATGCACTACAATCTTGACTGCCCCCCCCCCCCCCCCTCCCTCCCACCACCACAAATTAGTCCACACACATGGTTTCTTTTCCCAGACGTGGAATTATCCGAACCCCTGACAGAGGCCTGCAGCACCACATTTCCCCAGTCCTCCTGCAGGAAAGTGCGGTTTAAGCCGCTTGACTCAGCACAGACCTCCAGCCTCAAGTTTTGGCGGACCCCTCCCCGTAAAAAATTCCTCCCATCTGGATGGGAGGCCGGCCGGGGCAGAGCTCTGCTCTCTGTCGTAATCGTGCAGCCCTGCCACAGGAGGACAGCTGAACCAGTGGGATAATAGAGCGTTTATCCTTGTTAGTGACGTGCTGAATTTAAAAGGGAGCGTGATTAGGAGAAAATCACTTGCTGCTGCTTTCCTGGAATTGTGAAGCTTTTTTGTTGTTGTTGCTGCTCTCTCTCGCTGACTGTGCTGCTATTCTGTTATCATGACGCAGGTGAGATCACAAGGCGATATAGGCCTTTCCGTCACTATCCACAGAAAATCAGTTTACAAATAAAAGCCACGTTTCATGGAAGGTTTTACAAGTTCTCAACCAAAATGAGATATTCAGGTTCACTCCAGTCAGTATTTATTACAGGAGTATTGCATTGGATTGCAGGTGTTCATGTTATTGTGTCCACACCCTGTATGTTGGTCAAGAGAGCTCGTAAACAGATTTTTGGATGGCTGCAGCCTCCAGCGTCTCCCGCTTTGGTCATTTTAAGTTGGTGATGTAATGAAATCTTTTCAGCAGCAACACTTGTCAGCAGCAGCACATTAATTAGCGCTGTTTGACTTTTATTTATTTATTTATTTTTCTCCTTCAGCCTTCCAACAAACCAAAGCAGCATTAAGTCATCTGAGTATAGAGCACAAAAAAGGAGGCACGCTCGTTCGGATGGAGTTACCTGATGAATTGTGAAAGAAAGAGGTCAAGGAATTAATGCCATCTGCAACTGTTTGAAACTTGGAAGTGTGTGTGTGTGTGTGTGTGTGTGTGTGTGTGAGAGAGAGAGAGAGAGAGAGTTTTCTTTCCTTCTGTTGTCCCTCCTGGGGCCTCTCTGCAGCCAGCCAGCCAGGCTGTGAGACAAGAGCGAAGAGGGTCCAATTCCAGGCTAAAGACTTCAGTAGACTCATGCTAAAAATCTAATTTGGGCCAGGTGGGTGCAAAGGCAAAGCATGCACACTGATTATTATTATTATTTTTTAATAAAGAGGAGGGGTGTCCTGTAGCGGGTGATGCACACAACTAATGCTGATTAGAATTATCTACAGGAACCCCCCCCCCCCCAAAACCCCCCCCCCAGTAATTACTCATGTCTGAGTAATTAGCTTTTTGTTACTCAGCGAATCTTCGCACAGCTGCAGCCGGCTGAGTGCCGCGAACCCAGGGAACGCTAATCAATGTTTTGACAGCCTGACATTTCATCCGACCGGGGCTGTTGCTGCTCCGAGGAGGGCTGTGAAATACTTGCGGCCGGTTCGCGTGGCGTAGATTGTTCGTGGGCGGGTGTCTCGGCCTCAGTCCCGAGCGGAAGTCTTGTCTGTCTCTCTCTCTCTTTCTGTCTCACTGGTGGTACCGCTTTGGCAGTGCTTTTCATCCAAAGCCTTTTTTTGTTTGTTTTTCAAGGTATCTATTTTGGTCTTTTTAATAAGGGAAAAACTTAAAAAAAAAAAAAAATCAGAATAATAGCTTCGACGGAATCCCAGCTCAACATCTTCACTTATGCCCTCGTCGTCAGACACTGAACTACTTCCCAAACCTCTTTGTTTTGAATTCAGCCCAAAAGGTCAAGTTCAAAATCTGGTAATTGCGTCGTAACCAATAAAGATGAAATGAAGCAGCCGGCACACATGAGTCATCAGACCTGACGGGCTGCGATGACATCGCTTTTGGTGCAGAGAGCCGGAGGTGGGCCCACCGCGAAAGCGCCGGGGGGGGGAAAGCTGGGGCCCTCAATGCCGCGAGCCGCAAACCTCGCGCTGTGTTTTGGCTCGCGGTTGGTCGGTGCGACCTGACTCGACTCGCGGAGTCAGACGGCGCTCGAGCGATGGCGTTTAACCTCGGGAGGCGCGGCGAGCAGCACTGTTTTTGGTTGATTGCTGCGTTCAGCTGTTCTAAAACCAATGCAATTTTTTTTTAAGGATACAGTCAAAAGGGACACACTTTCTCATTGATGTGACTGAAAAAACGTGTGTACCACTTCTCAAAAGTGTTCCACAACTACTTCTGTATGCATTTTCGGTTTTGTGTCATTGACACATATCTGTCAAAGTGCCACAACACAGACTAAACATCAACTCCTGCTGTCACTCCAACCTTGAGCAGCCAACAACAGGGATACGCAGTCCCCCTTAAGTGCGTTTTATTTTTTTGTGGGACAAGAGAGGGAGAAAGTGAAGAGAGAAGTCGCTGGTCCGCCCCTGTCACCGCCTCATGCATGTTTGATTTGATGTTTCTTTGAGAAAGAAGTGCAGGGAAGACGTCACGGAGGCCACGTCTCGTTCCCATCCGTAGAGAGAGGGGGGGGGGGGGGGCTCCTTGAATCATAAATGACACCCAGGCCTCACCGGGAACAATATGAGAGTCGCGGGCCCGCACAGGAGGAACAAAATGTTCCCTCCATCCATCAATCCGTTTCGCCCACCGCTGCCGCCTGCACTCAAGACTTCTCACCATCGCAAGCAATTACCCTCACTTTACATTTTTTTAATAAAAATTATTTATTTATTTTCCTACCGCTGAAAGATGAAATCCCTCTGCGGAGTCCGTCTCCGCTCTGTGATGTTGAGGCAGGCAGAGAGAGGGAGAGAGAGGGAGAGAACGGTAACGATAAAGAGAAGGCATAGTGTGTGTCTGAATGGGTGGCGTTGGTGGTGTGTCTGTTTGGCTTTTAAATCCCGTTTAAGCTAAACAAACTCATTGTCCTCATCCTCAAACTGTGCTCTCTCTCTGTGCCCCCTCTCCTTCTCCTCCCTCGCTTCCTTTCCTCCTCGTTCTCGCTGCCTCTCTGTAAGTACAGTCACTAATTAGTCCCCTCTGCCTCTTCATGCTCGGTCAGCGGGTTTACATTTTCTGCCGTGGTCGCCTTTTGTCCCTCCTGATACCGGAGACACCGGGCCGCGGTTCCACCTCCTCGAGGTCCTCGCACCCTCACACAGCTTTTCCCGACAAACCACCTGTACCTGCTGTGTTGAGTCCATACGTTAAAAGATGTGTTTTCCTGCCATAGCAATGCACCGTGAATACGATCTTTACACCCTGTGACCTTATTTCAACCCCCCCTTCGGTAAGGCACGTCGCTCGCAGCCTGCATTAAAAGACAATCCGCCCCGTGCTGTGTTTATAATATCGCTGGTGCTATAAGCAGTCTCTTGTCTGGTCGGCACTGTTCCCTCCGAGAGTGCGCGGTGGTGTTGGTTTTTTTTTTTTTACGCTGGAGGTTGTGTGGGAGATGGAGAGCGAGGGCAGAGGTTCTCTTAGAGTGGGTCCAATCTGTCGTCTCCCCGATGTGGGAATTAACGAGGATTTACTAATGCAAAAGGACGGCGGTCATTCTTCGCCTCCCCCCCCCCCCCTGCGATGTCGGCTACGAGGGAGTCGCGTGGCGTCCCGAGCCGCAGTGAGTGCGTAGAGTGCAAAAGGCTGAAATATGGCGGGTGTTGCATGGAAACTTTCATTAGTCTCTGCAGAGTACGGTGAAGTATATGTTTTTGAAGGTGAGAGCTTTCCCTTTTCAGGCAGGGGAGGAAGGCCCTGCACTAGGTGTTTATCTTTCATATGTACTTGTCATTGTGGCTGTTCCACAGAGCCCGGTCGGATCATATTGGCATACAACATTGAGCTCCAGTGCCCTACTGACAGTTTTTCAACACTTTCTTTAGCGACAGAAGTCCGTTGCTTCGTGCCGTGTGTTTGCCTGCTCGGTGCCCTCCTCCTCCTCCTCCTCCTGCTCCTCCTCCTGCTCTGCTTCGGTCAGATGCTTTCCCAGGGTTCTAAGGCACGACGACCCTTTGACCCAGCTCAGATAAAGGGGCATATATGAAATCTCTGTGTTGACACAGCAGGGTCCTGACGAGCTACAGCATTGGGCTTACAGAGAGAGGGGTGTGATGAGGAGGGAAGCAAAAAAAACGAGGAAGCCCACTTCATTAGGTGGAAATTTGTGATGTACGGTCGAAAGGCACCATAACTGGCCGCCGACCTGACTTCGCCAATATCGCGAACATTATCTGCAATCGCACCGCAGATGGCCCATCTCCCCTCGCTCATCCGCGGTCTATTACAGGGGGCAATGTGTTTCACCACTTTTGTCTAATCTCCCCGTGTTACAGGAGCGTCCCTCGCAGCAAAGCAAAGGCGCGGTGGAAGACGCCATTTATCATATCAGTAATGAGACCAGGCTAATCGTGTGTATTCCGGAGACAGCAATGATACACTGCTTGGAGCTTGCCAGGGATCGGCCTCTAAACAATGTTTATCATTGTCTCCCAGGGCTCTTTAATTATCTGGCAAACATTATTGACAAAACGGTCCCTGTGTTTTAAGATTACTTTGGTCGCTATTCACAAATGTGCACTGGAGGGGAAAGAAAAGTTTACACATGGAAGATGGTTACATTTAGGATAATTACATACATTTATTTTGCTTTCATAATCCCCCAAATAGAGGAATGGTCTGTCCAGAAACTATGTCTAACTGGCTCTCTGCATCTTTTGTTGAATCATGCCGAGTCCCTTTTCGATCTGACTGATAACATCCTTTCATCTACTGTGAGACGGATTGCTGTGAAATAGTGTCCAGACATTCATCGTTCCCAGATGATGAATCCCAAAGTCTTTGGTGGTCTTCTGGCTTCTCTTCTCGAGCCATCATCAAGAGCAGCTTTTGAGGTATTTGCCGCACATGTTCTAGCCCCTCCGGCGATTACCTGACTTTTTATGAAGCGCCAAACGTGAGGTCAAAATGTGTTAATGTGCTAAGTGCTAATTAGCAGATGTCAACATGTTGAAGCACGATGGTAAACACGGCACAAACGCAATACTTTCAACACTCACCTGGAAGGTTTTTTTTAAAATTTTAATTGCATGAAAAAACCTCATGTGTGATGCATCCTGGTCTTAGCTCCTCTGAGACGGGTCTGGTTCCAACAACTGCCCGCCACGCACATCCATGAGCAGCGTATATGAAGCGGTGTGTGCTGCCGTTGTGCTGACCTTAACTCAGGCGCGCCCCCCCCCCAGCAGGAGCAGAATGGACGTAAGACGACATGTGTTGTCATTGTTAGAGATACACGTGAGGACGTCACGCGTCTCATGTCGTTTCGTGACTCAATTTTGGAGGGGGGGGGGGGGGTCGGGGGCTGTTACTCAATATGTGCTGCTACAGTCTGAATGGAGAACCCGCCCCCGCCTCGAGAGGTCAAATCAACATGATTGTATAACAAGAGGGGAGGTGTGTCTTATTGATAGTTGATTGAAAGCACCTTTGCTGTATGTGTGTGTGTGTGGGGGGGGAAGAAGGAGGTGGGGGTAGTAGCAGGAGCAGTGGTGGCTTGGGGTGAGGTCCTGCCCTGATTTTCTCTGGAATTCCTTTGTTTTTGGAAGCCAGGACGGGGGAAACTGAATCTGCGTGGCCCGAGGGTCTGTGCTCCTTGAGGATTCTGCGCACACTTCCCTCTGCTGCCAGCGCCGGCGCTTTAAAGGGTGGCTCTGTTTTCAAGGCTTGAAACAGCCGTGGTGTTTTTCACCTTCCACAGAAAAAAAAAAACAGGGAGGGAGAGAGGGAGGGGAATAAAAAATGGTGACTGCACCGGGCGAAGCGTCTCTGACCTGGTGTGACTGGTACTATGCAAACATAAATTTGCTCCATTCACCAGGGCTGCTGATACTGTGTTATGAATATGGATTGAAAACACCAGCAGAAAAAGCCCTTTCTTTATTTAAAAACTCATAAGAATAGTGTTTTTAGTGACCTTCCTTTGCAGATTATCGCGTGCTTTTCAGTAGTGTTTCATGGCCACTGGAGGGGCCAAGGCTGCTGGAGCTTCCCCTCCCATTCATGGCTCGTTAAGTTTGATAAACCTTGGATAATGGCTACATTTTACAACTGTATCTCCGCTCGATCCGCGGCCACAAGTTTTCCGTGACCAGATCCCTATCTGGTGGGCTGTCGCTTTAAGGAGCTAACTTCCACAAAGCAGAGCTTTTCCCTCTTATGTTAGGGGAGGGGAGGGGAGAGGAGGAGGAGGGGTAAGGGGTGAGGGGTGAGGGGGGGGGCAATTGAATAGCCTTGTTGCCCGCCCTATTGAGCCAGCCCCATTCTCCGCTGTCCCCTGAAATAGAGGGACTGGAGAGAGAGAGAGGGAGGGGGTGGGGGGAAGTGGATGGGGAGAAGGAGAAGGGCTCGGAGGTGGGGTCACGTGAGCAATGATGGTCTTCGTGCCGGTCGCTTTCAGGCTGTCACAGTGCATCTGTTTGACTTGTCACTCTGTAAATCATTACGAGGGCTAAAAGCCTCTCTATTGGATTGCGGTGGAAGAGGGGAGGCGGCAGGTTTTCTTTGTGCTTTCTTGACGATGATCATAATCAAGTTTGTTCCTGGCCATCCTGCTACGAGGCTATAATTAGCTCACTTCTCCTCTTCGTTTGTCTTTCTTTTTATTTTTTTTCGCTTTTGCGTGTTGCTCTTCAAAGCAAACGGAGAGTGGAAGAGGTCACATGTTGAGTTGCGTGTAGAGGCATCGGAAGCTTCTGAACATCTTATCAGCCTTTTTTTTCCTACTGTATATTCAGACACAGGGCTGGTGTGTGTGTGTGTGTGTGTGTGTGTTTCTTTCTGCCTTGTGCAGAAGTCCATTACTCAGTCAGCGTGTGACTAAAGAGCACTAATGGTGATAAAGCCCCGCCTCCCCACGTCAGTCAGGACAAACCTCACCGCTTGAGGAATGTCTAAACCCGTAGTGTCACTCTCAAACTAGTGACCGTCTGGCAGATCCACGACAGAGTAGATCACGTCCCCCCCCACCTCCTTTTTTCACGCTGTCCACCTTCTCCTCTGTGCCCACCCTGGTTTCTCGCCCCTTTCCCTCCCACCCACCCACCCCCTTGTTCTTTGGTGTGTGCGTGTGTGTGTGTGTGTGTGCCAAGGAGGACATCTGTCTCACCGTGTCCCTCATCTGATCCGTGGATCCAGAGTGCCGGGGTCACGGAGAGTAGCAGCCGCCCGTCCGCATACAGCGGGAGACCATCCGAGAGCGCCGTCTCTTGTGTTTTTGGTCTTCCTGTGTCTCACTTACCCTACACACACACACACACACACACACACACACACACAGACTAGGGCATTGAGCCATGGTCTTAGCGGGCCGTTCATCTGCAGCGATGAGGTGCAGGTGAACTGAAAGGAGGGGTTTTTCACAGTTAAACTGGATCTTTGCGCCTGAGGGCAGCCCCATTAATGCCAAAACCAATGACAGAATGAATAAAAGGGTGTTAAATGCGGCTGTTCGGTTGTGTTAGAAGTGTAACAGTGGATTGACACACACACAGTGGCTGCCAAGTGTGATACTCTGCACACCTCCTTGAGTGTTTAATGGCGGTGTATTGATCCAAATGCACTGTATCTTCTTCTATATTTATAAATATACCTTCAACTTGACTGCCATTTGTTTCTTTTCATCAGATAATTAACTTTAAGTGGCAGAAACTTGTTTGAGAAAGCTCACTAGCTAGCGTAGCCTTTAAGTGCTAACGCTTGTTGATGATGTGCTATCGTGCTCTGCTAATGCTAGCCCCACTGGGCTTAGAAATGCAAAATTTAGGTGTATCACCAAACAATTAACAAGATATTCTTAAAATACCACACGAGGGGCTAATAAGCAAAGCGGGAACCTGGTCGGAGTTTGCCAAAGCTAGTCAGCGATTGGCCCGTCTGCGTTGAAGGGCGGGACCTCGCCGAGGGACAGTGACGTTTTAGAGCACCAGATTAGAAAGCCTGATCTTCTTGCCGATGGTTTCATGTGGGTCATACAGAGACATCAGTATTTAATTGAGACTGTTTCATAGCCAATTCTAAGCTCCTCACAGTAACTTCAAATAAGTTTATAGCCTCTTTAAGTTCAATTGATGGGCACCAAAGGCTGTTTGAAAGGCAGGCAAAAGAAACTTGAAAGGAAACCTCTGTAAATGTCTGGTTTGCTTTTAAAAGTGGTCAGGGGTATAATACTCGGGCTGTCTCGTAGTTAAGAGGCTCAACACATGAAACTTCTAGCCTTATACTATTTTACAATGTTTCTAACGGTGGCAGCGTAAGATGACATCCCCATTCCTTATTCAAAGATCTGATTGGCTCTGTTGTTTACTGCAGTCCTTTTGTCCTCTGACAAAAATCCCATGTAATAAACCGTGCCACCAAACCATGAGGCGCTCCCTTAAACATGACCATGGTCCCTATAAGACGAAGCAGTTGACCCAGTTGATAAACTCGGAGCCACGGGAATACGTTACAACGCTCCGGAGTCACTGAATGTGAATCTGCTTTTGAGCTTGTCATCTAATGCGAGTCACACAGCACAGTCACAAAGTAAAAGTCAAGAATGTGTAATGAGTCGATTAGTCCCCTTCAGGACTCCTCTTTGTATCTAGTATAAATCCATGAGATGGAAATCGGGGGCCCAGATTAGATGAATGACAGACACGTCTTTTGAAAGATGATCGACCTGTGACACTCTGATGACGGGAGCCCAACATGATCTGAATGTAAATGCTTTCTCCACTGCATAGAGCGGTGAGCTCCGAAATACGTGTTTACACAAAGGTCATAGCAAAGAGCTTACGTTATGAGTTCATGTACTGTACACATTCGCTGTGTGGACCAGCGCTTCAGCGCCACGGCTGCTGCTGGTTTATGATTAAAACGGCTCGTACAACCTTACAAACCCGCGGCCAATGTTCACTTTAGAGATATTCAAAAAAAAAGTCAACGCTGCAAATTTGAGATAACATTCATTAAGTAAATATTAGCTGGCTGGCTCTGTGCATGAATTCTGTTCCCTTCCAGTACCAAAGCCGCGGCTCACACTGCGCTTACAGTATATTTATTACTCTTTAATAGCTTTGTGCTCAATAAGCGGCCATTCATCTTAGTACATCTTATTTTGCACGGTCATAGGGTATTGCATTACATCATAGTAATAGTCTCCCAATGCATTCAAAGTGTCGTTTTTCCTGGCTTCATTATACTCATTGACTTTTGTTTGATAGAATAATCCTTTTAATCAAAAAAAAAGTGAAAATCTGCAAATTCAGCATATTAACATCATAAGAATGCTGACATTAGGGTTCAGTTCAATGCGCTGATGGCACGGTGATAAGCTCGGAGTCACGTTGCCTGTTAATTACCTCACCGTTAAAAGTCTACGTCAAAAGCGTATCTTATCAGTTCATTAAGCAGCTGATCATTCTGGCCCGATGTGGATGCAAGCGTGTCTCTGACCGCACTGATGGGCGGTGAAGAAGCCCTCTTTGTGTCCTGTCTCTGCGCATGTTATGCAGCAGCCTGGGAAAGGGTTTTTTACTCTGATGACAAGCAAGGTCGGGCCAGCGAAACAGGACATTCAGATGTGTGTGTGTGTGTGTGTGGTTGTGGGTGTGGGGGGGGCGGTTGTGGTTGCTCATGGAGGAAGGGATGCGGGGAAAGTGAAAAGAGCGTGCCACTGCACCAATGTCAAAGCCATCCTGGTAGCTGCTGCGCTCGCGTGGTGTAGTGTGGGTGTGCGTGATGCTGATGGGGAACCTGAGGCTGTGGGAACGTGGGAGCGGATGCTGCAGTGGTAGACGTTGAACATTTTACACTATGTAACCCCAGCTGAGTGGTGGACTTTAACCTAGAAGGATCTCGGCTGATCCCTTAAAGTCAGTAGACTCTGGCTGACTTGTGTGTGTGTGTGTGTGTGTGTGTGTGTGTGAAGCTACATTTGTGCCGTCCTGTGTGCAACCTGGCGTCCTGTGTGACTTTGACCAGGCGGGGCTCGCAGCTCCGCAGAGCGAGTCCGATGGATGGGTGGCGCTTTAAACCTGCTCTGCACACGACGCAAAGAGAGAGATAGAAAGACGCCGGTTGGCAGGCTGTTTTCCCTCCTGTGATTTAAACATTTAGAAATGTCCCATTAACCCTCATCACTCACAAGAAGACCTCAGCTAAAATGCCTACTTTTACACTCGCCGCCGTGAACAATTTAGCAATTTGTGCCGTTATTATTGTAATTTGCGTGAGGGGAGATGAGGGAAGGGGAGAGCACATTGTGTGCCCTTTGATTAAGTGGCATGTTTGAATCTGAGCCCTCCACCTTCAAGAGAGATTCGATACTTGAGGGGTTGAAGTGTTTTTGATGGAAACTCCATTAATGATTGATAACAGGAGGAGAGCGGTTAAAAATCTCCCTGCTCCAGCACCATCAATTATTAAAAGCTCTCTCCTTGCATTTTGGTGGCACATAAAATATCAGTCGCCATCTTGAGTTGATAATCTCTGTCAGAGGAATTAGGGCTTTGTATTGATTTCCTAAAGCTCTCGTCATCCGGGGCTCGTCTGTGGTGCATCCTTAAAGGCGATGCTCGCAACAGATTGCAACACTTAGCATCAGCTTGTTGTTTGTTAGCTGTTCCCCTTCAAAGGGAGAGGCTTCTAACGCATCATTTATAGAATTCTCATTGATATTCTCGTACGTTCATGTTTTATTCATCAAAATGAAACGCGTAGTTTAGGATTTGAGGTTAGATTAGTCAATTTGCAACAGCACAGACAAATGTACGGTTGGTCCTCCCTGCAGCCTCAGGTGAAGCGAGACGTTCTTCCGCCCGCCAGATGGTCAGGTGACACGCGGTATCTAATTCAATAGCGAGTGATGCTGAAGTCCCTTGTGCGTGCAGGGAGAACGATGGGTGCGCGCGCGTGTGTGTGCGCGTGTGTGTGTGTGTGTGTGTGTGTGTGTGTGCGTGCGTGTGTGTGAGACGAGCTCATAGGCCGGCAGGCGTCTCTCTCCGTGTCACTCGCCAAAGTTTTCCCATAATGCCGCGCGGCGCTTAAACGCAGGAAACCCCGGTGACGCGAGAGCCAGACACGATGTTCTGTTCTTGACGCTTCAATTGTTGACGGAGCCACGGTAATGATTATTTGGCACAAAATGCGCCCCCTCCACCCTCCTCCCCAACACCCTCCAAACATCTGAGTGACACCCTCATTTACCGGTGTCAATATTCAAGTTATTCATTGACCACAAATTGAGTCCTCTAGCGCAGCGCGTGCATTTTTTTTCCCTTTCAGTAACGACGACCTCGGTCTGTTGAGAGGAGCTGAGGAAAAAGTGTCGCTGGAGATATGAGACTGTATCAGGAGAAGAACGCATGTAAGGCCAGACATGAACGCTGGCAGTAAATGAAAAGAAACCACAATAAGGGGATGGCAGTTCTTATCTGGGGGAGGAGGGGGGGCGGGTGGAATTTACATTTGCTGTTTTCCCTTCGGCCCCCGGCTTCTTTCCCGAGAGCACCGGGAGCCGCCTGTGATTAGATTTACAGATGGAGATTAATGCGAACAGAGGTAATCGCACAGAGGCATAAATCACACAGAAGAGGCTGGAAGCACCATGCTTGACCTTTTGGAATGGTGATAATGATGCTGGAGTCAGATGATGATGATGCTGCTACTGGGGCTGCAGCGCCAGCGTGTCCGCGTTTAGACAATGCTGTCCTAAATGGTGTGTGTGTGTGTGTGCGCGTGTGCAAAGGGGGGTTAAAAAATAGGACGGTCAACCCAGGAGGTCAAAGTGGCAGCATGTGTGAAGCAGAACATCCACTGCAACAAAATGAATAAAAGAGCACACACACACACACACACAGTGGCCACAGGCTGATGATACCTGCCACTCCTCTTTAGACAGACAGTGTAACCTGTCTGTCTGTCTGTCCGTCTTCGTGCCTGTCCGTCAGCGGGGTTATTTGAAGAGCGGCATGGCCGACGACGATAAGGTGCGTGCGTGACAAACACAAGTGGCCTGGCCGGGGGATTACTGCCTGCCTGCTGCCACTTCTGCTGATGCCTTTCTTTACGTTATCCTCTCCAGTCAGATGTGCTGCATTTGAATAACTCGGCCGATGTCGTAGAAATGGAACTCGTCGAAGCCTGCACCTGCATACAAATGAAGGAGTTCACGCGCATTCACAGAACGCACATCTAGACAATCCGAGTCCTGTAAGCCCCCCCCCCCCGCCCTCGCCCGTCTCCTTCCTCTTCTTTTCTTCCTGCTACTGGCCACAACTGGTTTATTTGCATGCTCCGTCACTCACTGGGAGGAGCGATGCTGATGGGTTAGGAGGCTCACTAATCCACTCTGCCGCTGTCATTAGAGAGGAGCAAACAGACTATAACAACCTCCTCCTCCTCTCTCTACTCATCATAAGCACGCCCCCCCACGCACACACACCCACACAGAGCTGTGATGGAGAGTGCGTCTCGTTTCTTTAGTAATTGATCCTGTTTGGTTCATGGGGAGGGAAGAGCGAGACAGACAGAAAGAGGAGTGTTGTCACTTTGCTGCATTCATTTTTCAACCACGGCCAGTGAGGGCCACGCGGTACCAAACGCCGCTTTGTCCACCTTCACTTCACTCTGCCTCACTGTCCGAAATACTCCCGGCGTTAATGTTTAGTGCGGCGGCGTTCTCGCGGCTCATACGGACGCTGCCTGAGTGATCGCTGCGTCCTTCACGAGGCACGTTAGCGAAGCGCTTCCATGAGTCACGAAAGAGGCGCTCGCAGCCAGGACGGAGGACGTCACCGCTGACATTTGTTCCAGATATGAGTCAGAATTTCTTGCTTTTATCTAATAATTCCTGAGCAATCTGCGCGTGACAAATGTCATTGAGCACCTCTAATGACTGTATTATTCGGGGAAGTTCGAGGTAGCCGCGCAGCTCACAGATGTCGTGCAGTTTGTATCACTGTGGGGGGAGAGGACTGCAGGGTTAGAGCACCGAGAACAGGAAGCTTTTAAGTCCTAAATAGTCAGGATGGGTCACATGCAACAGGACAGATCTCCCTCTGGGGATTAATGACTCTAAATGGCACGTTGTCAAATTTTGATCACAAACATCAAGGTATTTAGTGTCTGACTTTCACAAAGTTTGAAGTCCTGCCAGAAAGATCAAATGTCAGTTTAACACATCTATACTGTGATATTTAATACAGAATGAGCCTGGCTGAGGCCAGTTATTAGACATGTGCCATCTCTGGGAAAGTATGAAAGCCAGTCATGTGTTCTCAGAAAGACTTTTTTTAAAAATCCAGGCTGCAACATAAGGTCATGCACTTTAAAGGAGACGTTTCAAGGGCTTTGGGAAACAATCCGTTTTCTGTGGCAGAAAAACCAAACAAAGTACTGGAGACTGATTTATTTCCTGTGTTGGGTGTCTGCTTTTACAATCAACCTCGGCGTGACAGCACACCCGGCGTGCCCCAGATGAACTGTGTGATTTACAGCCCCTGTCAGGTCACGCAGGTGAGAGCCGTTGCTTTGCCTCCCCTCGGAGTGGTCCCGTCCAACAGGTGTGTTTTCTCTCCGGTCTGATTCCTCCCCACCACCCGCCAGCTTAGCCAGCCACGACAGGCCTTCCTCCACTCCAGAGCCGTGATCGCATTCTTCAGCTATTCCACCCGCCTCCTTCAGAACAAGAGCCCTCCGCATCTCCCTCCCTTTCAAGTGCCGGGCTGCGCCTTCCCCCCCCTGCCCTTTTGAAGATGTAATCTGGGAAAACACAGAGACATCTCTGAGATTATTTTAAATGTCTTCGGTGTGTCAACATTCTAGCCTTGTTGCTGTCGAGCTGTTTTCTTTTTTTTTTAATAAAGGCTGTGATGACAGCAGAGGAAAATGCCTCATCGCGGAGGTAATCGCGGGGTCAAGTGCCCCGACTCCATTCAGGGACAAACTCCCACTGTTAAAAAAAAAAACAGCACATTCAATGAAATGATGTATTTTCCCATGTGGCGAGGCTGTGTTTACAATCGAGAGTAATGGCAGCCAGCGGAGCGCTCGATAGCAGATGGCGCCGCTAGGTGAGGTTCATTTATGTCATGGCATCCCCCCTCCGCCCACTCCTTCCCTCCCTCCCTCCCTCCCCCCGTCCCTCCCCTTCCAAAAATGACGAAAATCCCCAAAACGTGCAACGTGTCAGCCGAGCATACACAACGAGACGAGAGGCATCGGCGCGCAGTCACAAGAGGGAGATTTACTATACACAAATTACAGGCACGTAAGTGGGCGCTCCTTGAAAAGGATCTTGACTTTGTAATCATATCAGATGTTATCGGGAAGGAGATTTTAGGAAGGGTAAGTGCTTAGAAACTAAATCAGAGAGAGAAGCTGCCTAGGGAACACGTTGTTATCGTAATTACCTGCTGAGCGATGACTGCAGCGCCGGTGTTGATGTTGACGCCGAACACCCCCCCCCCCACCTCCCCCCCACCTCCCTTCTCTCTCCGGCAGGGCCGCCTTTGTGTGGGATGTGCGTCGACGCCTCTTTGAGTTTCTGTTCCATCAGCCCTTTATTTCTGTTTTTTGCAGGCCAAACTCCGCTCCTCCAGCAAAATATTGTTTTGGTGAGATGTGAGATGATGAGATGATGGAGATTTCGGCACGGACTTGCGTCAGAGAGCGTGCGTGCATACGTATGTGCGTGCGGGTCGCTCCCGGGGAGGCTGAGGGCCAACTGGAGGCCTCCTGGTCTCCTGTTTCAAAACCTGCTCCTACCGCCAATGCGTTTAAAAAGATAAAAAAATTACAAATGAAACGCGGCCTGCCTCCTCGGCGTCGTCATTTTAACTGGAGGAAATAACAGGTGATCACATCAGAGCGGGAATAAAGGAGAGGGACACTTGACCTGTTTGTTTGGGGGGAAAATGGCTAATTTCCTCCTGATGATAAGCATCTGACAGCTCACAGTCAAGTGTTTTATCTCGGCTGGAGGGAAATGGCTTCTCTCACTCTCGGCACCGGTCGATTTCCCAGACTATGCTGCTTTAAATTGCCTCCTCTATTTGCGTACAGGTAATCAATAGGACCAGGCCACTTTTTTAGCATAACATGAACTTTCTATCTTCCTTCCCCTGCCCCTTGTTCGCCGCTCCGTCCCTCTCCTGCAGAGCCACGCAGTCCCTCCTCTTCCACCTAACATCAATGACCGTTGTTTGCTTTTTTTGCTTTTTTACTGCTCTGCCT
Source organism: Pungitius pungitius (assembly GCF_949316345.1). Lineage (NCBI taxonomy): Eukaryota > Metazoa > Chordata > Actinopteri > Perciformes > Gasterosteidae > Pungitius > Pungitius pungitius. The sequence continues at coordinate 7,670,257 of NC_084912.1, read as the reverse complement.
GTCTCTCTCCGCTTTATCAGTTGATGAGTTGTGTTAAGACGCCCAGGGACAGCCCTGCCTGTTTTAAGGAGATGAGGTTGGCTTTTATAGCTCCTCTGCTTCCTCAGCCTTGGATGATAATGTGTGTGTGTGTGTCTGTGTGTGTGTGTGTAGGGTTGGGGTGCGCTTGTGTGAATGAGCAGCCGCTCGAGACGAAACCCCCCCCCCGCCCCCAAGGAAGCTAAAGTAAACGTTGTGGTGTTAAGGGGCTTTTCAACAGCAGGACTCGCGCTTTGTCGTATCCAGCATTTGAATCACTTTAAGGGCTTTGTACGGGGGGGAAATTGGTTTATCGCAGTCGATGAACAGCCACATCCATCAGATACGATTACGGGGATTGAAGGGGTAAGAGAGTAATACCTGGCACGGTTGTGAAACTGGAGACAAGTGGCTCTAGTGGAGAGCTGAGGACAGTTTAGATCCAAAGGTGACATGAGTTATAAGTCCCCCTCCTGACACACACACACACACACACACACACACACACAGAAACACTGAGAAGTCACGGATACAGACACAAACCTCATTTAACACGATTAGTTTCTTTGAGGATTTCACCGCAGCCTCTTATATCCGGGATGAAAGAGTTCACACTTCTGACAGACAGAGACAGAGAAAGTCTGGAGTCTGCAGAAGCTGGTGCGAAGCACTCAGCTCTTTTGCTGCAATATTCACCACATTATTAAGGAACACATTGCTTTGTGCCGTGTTGCTCTCAACACCATCTGTAGTGTGCTGCTCAAGTGGTGGCAATTTTCTCCTAGTCTCGGGTCTCTCATGCAGTCTTACAAGTGAAACTCGATTGCAGAGATCTCCGCTCGATGTCCCAGCGCGTTTAGTTTCTCATAAACGTTCGCATTCTTCAGTTCGCATTCTTCAGTTCGCATTCTTCAGTTCGCATTCTTCAGTTCGCATTCTTCGGTGATTGCTCCCCGGTAGTTTCCGGTGTGCACAAATGCACCGCCGTCTTAGCGTTTAGCTCTCTCGCACTCTTTGGCTTTGAGACCTGATGTCTCCAGTGCTCTGTCGTCGTGAATGTTTTTTTTTTTGTTACGAACCTTTTGAGGAAGCTAAACATCGCTGACGTCAAAAATATGTACAGTAGCAAATAAAATTGAATGTTTCATAATAATTGAATGTGCAGAACGTAATGGAGGCCAACTTAACACTGTGATATTATAATCTTTCTCTTAAACCCACAACCTTCACACGCCGGCTGCACAGACGTTTCTAAGCGGGTCCATTGGTGCGTGTTGTAGCTGGGTAATATCAACCTAATAGGCTTACCTGTCTGCACTGTGCGGGACATGGGCCCTGTAAATCACATTTGTCTGCGACACCTGCTCGCCTCCCCGTGTATTTATGGGTTTCTCCTCCGCCTTGTCCTCATCTTTTTGGCCTCAGTCCAAAATCGACCCCCTCTTCCCACAGTATGTTCTTCAGCATGCGCCCCTCTCCTCGTGGATTAAATGAACGAGCAGGTGTTAAGATGTATGGGGAGGCCCCATTCCATTCACACGCCCGTCCTGTTGGAACCATCACTGTGTTGTTCTGAAAAATCAATGGGATATATTTCAGACTTCAGTCTTGCGGAGGTAATGCGTCACACTGTGTAGAGATACACACAGCGGGGCAATTCAAGAAGATAAACTACCCAAAGTGCAGACAGGAAAAAAAATGTTCTCAAACAATTCACTTGTACATTTGGCGTAGCTTCCTGCAAAATGTATAGTATCAAGTTTCGTCTACCTTCCCATATTTGCATGTAAATGGCTGTGTCCCACTGGCCAAAATTTCCCCAACTGTAGGGCAAAGTGCCAAGTTGTAATATACTGTACTACATGGAAACCGGCCAGGAAGGCAGCCTGAAACAGAGGAAGCTTGTTTACACTGGGGGTGGAGATAGAGTGGTTTGTCTTTTTAGGGTGGATAGAGATGCTGTTGATGAAGACTTGATGAACTTGTTAGTGTCTGTTTCTGTTGTCTCGTGCATTTTCATCTCTGTCCAGAGTAATATAAAGCAAATAGTTGTGTTTTATCTAAAATTTAAATTCTTGTATGGTACTATGGATTATAATCAGATTTTATTTTTTTATTTTTCATATAGTGCAAATGCTGATGGTGTTAGCGAGTGTGTGAATGCGCCTGTTGCTTTAAGAGAGTGTTGTAATCTGGGTTGTTGTAAACAACTTCTAGAGTTAGTTAGATTCACGAGTGGAGGAACAAAATAAAAACAAAAGAAAGGAACTCACTATTACATTAACAGAAGGTATGTGAATGTTCAACAAAAGCTGCAGTTCTTTTGGCTACTTGGCTTCCGTAGAAATCACACTATAAGATTCAGTGGCAAAGATTTGTTTGCTCCCTTCCAGTTAATTCCATGCATACTTTTACCTCTGATTTTGGTCTCCTCCATTATTCTCATTGTTTAGCCAAGAAATATGTGTCTCCCTTATTTACACAAACTTGCGGCCATTAAATGTATTTCAAGAATTTTTAGTATGTCTCTTTCTCACATAAGAGCTGTACTTTGACACAGCAGGGGTTTTTAAGCTGAATGCTACCATCAACATGGGAACACAAGCTCACACTGACAATGCTAATGTACGAATTCTGACCTGCTCCACCATCTGAGTTAAACCTTTTGGTGTGTTAAACCAAGCATCATTTTATAAGTAGAAGTAAACACAATGAGCAACCGCGATGGAAGGCAATGCTGGTAGCTTTACAAGTATTTGGCTGTTATTTTTTGGAGACATTTAATTGACATTTTAACATGATAATACCCCTCATGTTGCTAGCATGGCTAAAAAGACTTGCAAAGCGAGGATGGAGGGGTCCGTTTTCATAACGAGACTTACACCAATTGTATTGATGTGCATGGTGGATGTTTAGACACGGAATGGCAATGTGCTGTTGAGCTAATCCCAAAACCTGTGCATGTGTTATTCTGGGCCTTTGCTGGATTTGTATCAGCCTGTAAAAGGTGCAGCGAAGCAGTGAGGAGAGACTAAGCGAGGTGTATTAAGGCAGTGAATCTAGCCGCTGTGTGTGTAATGGACTCAGGATGAGGGCTGACCAAGCGCCGGGCTGCTGATAACCTTTAGGAAGGACATTGTTCCTGTGCAGTGGGTTCGCATGGGGCAGGAGGAGGATTGAGGGTGTGGGGGGGGGTTGTATTCAGGACTGCTGCAGTATACAGGCACGGCACTGTGATGGGTGGTGCGGTTGTACGTTGGTTCATTGCCTCTCCGGCGGGGTTAGGAGGCAGAGTGAATGGGGCAGCGTGGCCAACTCCCTCACGGCTTCCTGCGTACATTTGTCAACATCAGGGGACATTTCTCTGAGATATACATTCGTCCTCAGTCTGAACCAGGTTCTGTCCGGCATTCCATGAAAATACATTAAACTGGCTCTTTTTCTCCTGTCTTCCTTCCCCTCAGATCACCGCTTAATAAGGAGGGGTCAGCGAAAGGACCGTACGTGAGGAATACATGAAGGGCGGGGTGGGGGAGGGGGCGGCCACCACAGCGGCACTACCACCACGGTCAAAGTTCACACAGGTAAGCTGATTTCCTTTTTTTTTTATTTCCGACCTGCAGCTTGGTGATGGTGTGTGCGCTCTTTTGTTTCGGTCCCCCCCCCCTCCACGCCCGCCGACGTGGAGCAGACTTGGCACGCCAAAGGCGAGCTGGGGGAGTAATGTGGCTGGTTTTGATTGGACCTTCTTGGGACTGGCAGCCGGGGAGGAACTGGGAACCGAGCAGTCTGCAGCTGCTGTTTATGAGGAGCTGAGCAGGATCTCGCTTGGCTCCGTCTGAAAAACCCAGCCGGTCCCCGCCGAGCTGCCTGTGGCCGGTGTCAATACTTTGAGAGTCAAACAAAACCATGGTGCAATGATTCAAGGACCACCTCCCCCACCCCTCCAACTCCAACAATTGCTGGGGTTTTTTGTTGCAGTGAGCAGATGCAGGACTGGCTAATAAGGAAACGGATTCATGTGTTTCACATTTCTAGGAGCAAAAAGTGAATTCGAGTGTCGTTTTAGTGCTTTTCTAGACTTCTAGACCGCTTTAATGTTGTTTTAGACTCCAGTCTCAAGTTTTCATTAACTATAATTCTCTTCGAGTTTTAGTTGGTTTGTTCTTTTTTTTAAAGTAGAATGCAATAGTGATTTGATATTCGATTGAATCAGCGTTGCGTCATCCCAATGAAACGTGATACTTTGAAGAGCTTCAAACGCGCACGCCTCTAATGGCACAGAACCAGAAAGGTTGATCATTTGAAAGAAGGTGTGGAGTGGCTCAATCCTCTGCCACAAAGCCCCCGTTTGGCAAACCTCTCCTGCACTTTCCTCCTGTATTTGCTAGCGGGGATTAGGGGGTGGCTTTTTTTTTTTTAAGGGTGGATGGGAGCAGATCAAGGCAGCAAATAAATAAATAAATGAATAGCTGCTTAATCTTCCTTTTTTTGAGTGTGTGTGTGTGTGTGTGTGTGTGTGCGAGAGAAGACTGAGCAATGGCAGCGCCCGGGGGACATCTGCTTCACACAATTGCGTGCGTATATGACGGACAGACAGACACAGATACTATGCGCACATGCACGACTAGCAGGGATCAGCCGAAGCAATAAACGCACAGAAAGCGACAGGCTTAACACACACACACACACACACACACCATGTACGCACACGCGACCATCGACAGAGTGACAAGTAATGCCAAGCGAAGGAAAGGGAGATGCTGACAGGACGGAGGCGCACAATGAGACATGAAAGTGTAGGAATGAGAGTTTTTGCTGCGTCTCTCTGCTGCTGTCGTAGCGCATTCGGCTCGCCTGGTATCCATCCACTCGTGTCTGCTTCTTTTTTTTTCTCCTTCCCTTGCATTAACACATGCACAGCGCACCAACAGTTGATCAAACAACCGTGCAATTGAGGTTGAATTTGGCCAGACAGCCCGCCAGGATGAGTAATATAGTGCTCCTCTGGCTTAATTTGTTTAGAAAAGCCCGTCATCGCTGCAAACGTGCTTCAGACTGTTGCAGTTCACAGAGAAGTATTTTCCCCTGCAGCTTTAATTGGATGCATTTTTTTATGTTTGCACCACATAGTGTGACCACTGTTGACACTGAACACTGTGGCTGTTGTTGGGGCGACAGAGTTAAGATGTAGGAGAGCGGAAGCGTGTGTGTGTGTGTGTGTGTCCGTCAGAGTGCGTAATGGTTGGGGTGGATTCCTTTAAGGTGAAATTCATGGTTTTTCATTAAAAAGATACGGCTTGGTTATTGAGTTCACGTAACTATGCAGTAGTTGACGTGCACTAACTCAAATCTATGCTCCGAGGAATGAGGAAAAAAATAAATAAACGTAAACCCACTCTGATCCCGTACAATACATCTTTGTACTGCTGGGTTAAAAACAACATGGCATCAGACCCTCTCCCTGGTCACTCATTGCGCATTACGCAGGTCATTTGATACGGGCGCCGTGTTGTCGCATCTCGTTGCGTGTGAAAAAGAGCTCTTTGCAAATCACTGACGTAGTTGATGCAGTCCAAGTGTTGGGCTTTTTTGGTGTGTTGTCTGCGCCTCTTGCCTCATGGCATTCCAAGATAAAGCAAAGGATGTCAAAGCCCTGAGGGATTAACTCATTCCAAAGGAATTAGCATCCCATTCCCAGCCTTCATATTCAGTCCTGACTGTCTCCTTCCCTCCATTTTGTGTTTTTTCCCCCGCTTCCCTTTTTGGTTTGTTTCTTTACCATCTTTTTTCAAATTAAAAAAAAAAAGGTTTTCTATAAGGGTTTGTGTGAGGGGTTAGAAGGGCACTGCACAGCCGGCGTCCTGAGTGTTTGTCTGTGGAACTCACACACAGCATGGAGAGAAAAAGAAGGCAATAATCAAAGAGAGTCCTGAAGTACTGATGATATTCAAAAGACAGGAGTGCGTACTTCTAACCCTCCCGGTGACTTCATTACGGTTACCAGTCTTCACATTCACAGGCTGGCCTTTTATTGTTGTACAGTGTGCTGCAGGAGACATCTCACAAACAGAGTAGAGAAAGGGGTGAGGATGGGAGAAAACATTGTCTTCTCTCCTCCAGCTCAGGGACAGAGCAGAACAGGTTGTGTGAGGATACTCGCTATCCTTAACAGCGCCTCACACCGCCTCAGGGCCACCTCTGCTTGTGAGAGGAGTCAGACTACTTGCCACACATTCCTCAGCGTCGGATGGCATTCCTGGTACACTATAATTACCACAGTAACACTGTTATTTGGACATGCTTAGGCATAAGTGATGCGGTTACTTAGATCAATGTCTGAAATGATTTTTCTTTGATATATTTAGATGACCTGTCTTTCACACAAGTGTACGGCTCCTTACACCTATTGGGTGTGACACCTCTGTGGATTTAGTGTGCAACCGAAATAGAGCGTGACCAGCGTTGCCAAGTCCCACATGAACTGGTTTGAACGCGGCCTCAGTCAGG